>NC_136420.1:109870080-110470080 GCF_052625555.1 Lactuca saligna | reverse complement strand
CATGCATATGAACATATAAGGATGTCGTGGACTCCCCCCAGAGTCTTATACCTTCATGCCATGGGCTCCCCCATGGTCTTTTCCTAGGAATGTCATGGGCTCCCCCACATGGCCTTATATCCACTACCACGGGCTCCCCTCGGGGTCTTCCATGCAAGTATCACACAGACAACTAGCATATCACACATCACATAAAGAACTAGTATAACACATACCGCATAAACAACTAGTATACAACATATGACATAAACAATGCATATAAACATATAAGGATGTTGTGGGCTCCCCCAGAGTCTTATACCATCATATCATGGGCTCCCCCACATGGTCTATACCTAGGAATGTCATGGGCTCCCCCACATGATCTTATATCTAACTGTTACGGGCTCCCTCAGGGTCTTCCATGTAATAACATACATAATCATCTAACATATCATATATCATAGAAGTATCTATCATACTATATAACACATACATAAACATATAAGAGTAAAAGTTACTTGTACCAAACATCCAAGATACATCTTGCAAAGATGAGAATGGAGAAAATCCTAGCAAAAATATGTTTCTAGGAAGTTCCCATCATGCTCCCTAAAAGCCTTCTTGTCGTCGGTCATCCAAAAAGTAGGAATAAAACCCAAATAAAAAATACAAAACATTAAATGACCTTAACGCCTCAAGTGAAATGTATGGTTGCACAATCTATTGTTCTTACTTCCATGTGGTCGCAAAAAACTTAAAAATGGTTAATACTTATGCAAAATTGATATTTTCATAGTTTGTGGGTTGCATATAATTTGTTCGTGGGTTTTTATGGTTGCACATTATGAAATTGACACCAAAAATCCGCCCGCAAAAACATAACTATCACAAAACTAGGCCAAAATAAAATCTTTCGGTGTAAATATGTTTGATCCCATGTATTTCTTTAGCCTTCATTCATTTAATAGTTCATATTGATCCACTATTACATTATCATTATTTCAAGATTATCTTTTATCATTCTCGCTTTCTTTTGTTTCCTAAAACCCTACAATGAAGCACACAATCTACAAAAGTTCCCCAATAATCATAACATAAATAGAAAATAAATTGTGTATGATAATTTAAACAAAACAAATAAATTATGCTAAAATAACTATAAAAAGAAGTAATTAAAATTCACTTATCAATGATTTTTTGTGCATTTTCATTTATTCCATAACAAGTGGTACATCGATTGGCAAGAGGTATGGGTGCTCTTCTGATTCTTGGCAAGTGCTCTTCTGATTCTTGGCAAGTGATATCTTATTCTTTACTATACCTATTTCTCATCTCATCCAATGGTGGTTATTATTCATCTAGAATTGGAAATCACCACCAAGATTACCATATTCACCACCATTGTAAACTTCCATATGCCTCATTAGAAACAACCCACAATCATATTTCTTTTACAATAGCAGCTATTGAAATTTCTTCCTTTTTTCTCTCATTATAGTAGCAATTAAATGTGATATTCATGATATAAAAGTATAATCACTTTCCAAAAACAAGATTAAAATGATACATAATATATATATATATATATATATATATATATATATATATATATATATATATATATATATATATATATATATATATACACATGATCCATACTTGTTGCAAATAAAACTTAGTTAAGCAAGAAATGATCTATATCTATATTTTAATCTTCCGATTCTTCCAAGTTTGTGCCACAATACCATTTATCCAAATAAGAATTGTATCTAAACTAAAAGAAAAGGTTCAATTTAAATGTATCTAGCACTCAGTAAATTCAAAATCATGTATTTTTATCATAACCAAAATTTATGATACTAACTCTATTTGACATGTTAAATGTGAAAGTCCTTTTATTTAATAAGTTAATTTCAATAAAAACCATGAACTATTTGTTACATCCCAACTTTCAAGGATAATTTTTCATTTTTATTTAATAAAATATATCAGAGTTATACGGAAACATGTTGTGAATGCGCGCGTGTACAGTCGAACATTGCCATTCTCACTAAGTACCTAGAAATATTTATAACAACTCGGTAAGTGCTAGGCTTAGGAAGTTCCCCTAATATTTCATATACAACAATACATAAATATACACACAAAAGGGGCTCGCCCGATCAACATAATGGGCCCTGCCCAATCTACATAAAGGGCCCCGGCCAAACTACCTAACCGACCCTGTCCAATTTACATGACGAGCCTCGACCCAACATACATAAACATATTAAACATACAATGGCTACTCCTTTAAGCTCTACCAATACAGGCACATAGAACCTACTCTATGTGTTTTACTTTAAGGGTACCTATATTCAAACATACATGGATATAATAGAATATATATATATATCATAGTAAGATAAACTCGCTTGGACAGTTACTCTAAAGATTAACAGCTATCTAGACGATCCTTTTGACGAACAACGAGCCTAACAAGTATTAACTAATAATACTATAACTTATTAGATCCTAAGGGAATCTGGTAACATAGGCTAGACCTATCACTAATTCCAATGAATATCGGTAGCTCTATCAAGTAAGGATCTTCCATGTCATACAATTGGCAGGCAAGACCATTTCGCCATATAGCATTTCTGAAATCCAACAACCAGGCCAAAGTGAACATTTTAGATACCTCTCCCATAAGTAGATCAATCAGTAATATAACCAGAATTACTGATAAATATTATTTATAGGTTCATAATAATGAATATGATTATAAATATAAGTTACAGTGAGATAAAAAGAGTATAGCTTAACTACAGAGGTTTTAGCAAAAACTGGGAAAAATACACGGACATGATCCCTAAGAAAACACTTCCTTTTGTTGGCCTCTTAAATATTCTCGAGCCCAGCTAAAATGTTCTAAAACAATGGAAAAATTCATACCTCAGGACCAGAGAGATTGTAGAAAGATATAAGAGATTTTGGGTTGCGAAAGAGGGATTTTTGGAGGGATATTTACAAGGTGGAGGTAGGCGCTTCGCGCAAGGCAAAGATGTATGTTGTGCACTTGGTTCTTGTTGGCTCCACCCTTCTTCTGCCAGCTGTAGTGCTCTGATAAGCCCACCTCTCCTTCTTCTATAAGGTGCCACGTGTCAAGCTCTTATGGTGCCGCGTGTCATGTCTGTATCTTGCCACATCATCATTTCTCTTGGAGGAGCAAGCGGCCAACACGCCATGTTGCACACTTTGGTGCTGCCACGTTACTAACACATGTATTATTGAAAGATCTTTGGATGGCCATAACTTTCGCATACGAGCTCTGTTTTCAATGTTTTTTATATCCCCAGAATCCTATCGACGAGCTTTACAAATTTCATTAAGGTTTGAACATCTAATTCTTGATCTAAGAAACTCATATTTAAACCGGTTTTGACTGTTAAAGTCCATGAAAAATTCATAACCCTTTCATATGAACTCCATATCAATTTTCTTAATATCGAAAAATTCATATTCACGAGATTTTCATTCTCATTTAAGTTGTTTCGGCTAACAATCAACCGGTTAGAATTTCGATTTCTGTGCCCGCACTATTGCACTGAAACTTCAAAAAATCATAACTTCCTCTCATGAAGTTATATTTTGAAATTTTTTATATGTACGCTCTCGGTTTTGCGACTACTACGACTTTTGTTTAGATTGATTAGTCTATTAAGAATCCAATCTGAAATTCACTTTTAATGATACACTGAGTTGTGTCAGTTTAATAGCGAAATTTCGAAAAAGCATAACTTCTTCAAACGAAGTCAGATTTAAGCATTCTATATATATATATATATATATATATATATATATATATATATATATATATATATATATATATATATATATATATATAGATATATATATATATATATATATATATAGATATATATATATATATATATATATATATATATATATATATTGATATAAACACACTCTCACACACACACATATGTATATATATACACACACACACACACATATGTATATATATATATATATATATATATATTATGATGTTTCCTACATGTTTATGATGATTAGTTGGGCTAAAGAATTTTTTACCCAGATTCGAATTTTATAAACAACGTTTTATATTGAATCCTACTTAACGGTAAAAGTGGGGTGTTACAACTCCCCCTACTTACAAAGATTTTGTCCCCGAAATCCTACTCCTAGCACACCTAGGCGGTGTCTTATTCGAGTTATCGAGATCACTCATGATTTAATCTATGTTGTTGCTTCAACATTTCTCATAGAACTTCGTTTTCTACCTTTGACGTACTTATGAACTCCTCGCGAAGTCTTCCAAATCGGGAATTCATTGGTTTGGACTTCCAGAATTTTATCTTCTACGATGGACAATCGCCTTCAGGCATAAAATTCGACACAATTGATTTGTAATGAAGTGATTTAACCACGGGAACTCATCTATGACATCATAACGGAATATGATTTTCTGGAATGTCTCTAATAGAATTTGGCATATACCTTAAAACGCACATGAACCTAGATTGCAAATGATTTGTCTACCTAGTTTTGGGGTTCCATCATCCTGAATTTTAACCAAAACTACTGCAAAGGGTTTGCTGACTTGAAAATTCTACAATCAATACTCTAATATTGGTGGTGGACTCATTATAAGGCTTGCCTATCTCTCAACCTACCAGATTATAATGGAAACTAGGGCATCATTAACCTTCTCATAGGGCTCTAACTACCTCAACCATATTAAGTTATGACTAGTACTCAATTAAATTGTAACACCCGGACTCCCAGGTATCTTATTAATGCTTTTACATTGAGGTTTGGAGAAGGACTCGGCGAGTAGGCGCTTAGACTCGCCGAGTAGGATCGCGCATGGTCAGACTAATTTAATGGCAGACTCGGCGAGTCCACGCTGTTTAATGAAACCCTAATTCTTCGGGGCCTGAGCCCTATTTAAGGACCTTTTAGCCACCATTTGCGGCTATCAAACCCCTGAGAAACCCTAGAGAGCAGAGAGAAGGCTTGTAGTGCAAGAGGAGGGCTATTTCATCATTCTAAGTGTGATTTTGCAAGAAAGAAGGAAGGAGTACAAACAAGGAAGGTTGAGGAGCTCGGATCTATCATCCATGCATCAGAAGAGATTACTAAAGGTACTAATATGTGCTCAAACTCGTGTATTTGGTGTTCTAGTTGAATCTAGGGTTTCCTTGTGCATTCTTTGGATTGTATTCAAAGTATGGGAGGTCCCAAGGTGGAGTTCTTCTTAGATCTGGACCTTAAGAGGTCCAAAGTATCCTATTCACATTGCTTTTTGCTACTCCATTAGAGATATGGCCCTAGGTTGCCAATTTAGGGGTTATTTCACCCAAAGAAGCTTTTTGGTCATTACATGAGTGTAAAGATCAGACCTTTACGTGATTATATTGGTTGGTAAGGCCAAATCTATGGACTGGAGGAACAGATCTGACCTCAAGAGGTCATTTGAGTTTGAGCATGGCATGAACTCGCTGAGTCCAAGAACAGACTCGGCGAGTAGGATAGTTTTCCCCCATGAATCACACAGTTGGTGACTCGCTGAGTTGGGGAACTGACTCGGTGAGTCATTGGGGATTTTGAGGACTCGAGTTCATGACAGAAGTCTCTGAGTCACAATTGTGCACTCGGCGAGTCTGGTCAAAGGGTTGGCCGTTGACTTTTGGTGACTTTTAGGGTTTGGTCAACAATTGGATTTGCGAACTGTTTGAAGGGTAAAATGGCCTTTTAGCCTTCTTAGAGGATGTGTGAGGATTTCTTCTATCCTGGAGAGCCATTATTAATTGAGATGATCATTTATGTGTTTAGGCAGAGGCTAGATCAGTGTTACGCGAGCGAGATATTACCAAGACATCCGAGGTGAGTCTTCTCACTATACATTACCAAGAATGGTATTATGAGTTGACTGGAAGGTCTTATGTGTTATGTATGAGATTGTGTGCCATGTATGAGATTATGTGCTATGTGACGTATGTATGATATATAATTTTATAGACCGGACCGGAGGGTCCAACGAGAAAGACCGGGCCGGAGGGCCCAACGAGCTATGACCGGACCAGAGGGTCCAACGAGCTACGATACTGGAGGGTCCCGCTGAGACACATCGGGCGGAGGGTTGTACAGTAACCTCGAGTGGCGTATGTGTTGTATGTGGTATCCTAGGGAACTCACTAAGCATTTATGCTTACAGTTGTTGTGTTATGTGTTTCAGGTACTAGCGAGGACCGTGGGAAGGCGCCGACATGAACCGTACACACGGAGAGGAGATTTGATTTATGATCTTAGGTACATGTTTGAATAATAACTATTGTGAAACACTTTTTGAGAATGCTTTATATTTAAATTGTGGTTGTTGAAAAATGAAACAATTTGTTTTGAAAATCTCATCATTACAAGTTGGTATCAGAGCCTTGGTTTGAGGGATTCGGATGCACCTTCGGGCGTATCTAAACTCAAATTGAGGGTTTGAGAAATTTCAAAAAATAAGAAGTGATTTTCTAAAAAGAGCAATAAGTTTTGAAACAACCAGAGCGGAGCAGTGTGTACGGTTAGTCAGCGCCCTAACGGTGAATCCCTAAAATACCCTTACATTTTATGTTATGAGAATATGATAAGTTATGTTATGCATGATAAAGTAGGCTAAGTGCTCATATTAGGACTAGAGTGGCCTGATTTGTGATGTCGTAGCCTAGGAGATTACTGCTGCTTTGAGATGCCTTGATAGTGAGTAGGTAGCAGTTAGAAGCTCATGAGAGGTCTATCGGAGGGTAGCCAATGCATATCAAGAGTAGAGTACTTGCGATCTGGGATCCAAGGAGGAAGACTTGGGGTGAATGCTGATACGGTGTGGTTAGTAGTATAGGGCTCGTACTACTGAAGACACCGAATCAGTGAGAAGTCCAAGTAAGAATCCTTTGGATATTAGAGGACGAGTACGTTTGCATTATCGAGTGCGAGTATGATCGATAAAGTCTCTGATATTTTTATGTTGTATTTCAAAGACATCATGGTTGGGACACGACACACGTCGGGGAGCAGTGGTGTCAGCGACGAGGAGATCCTTCGATTGATTCATGAGGAGGTGGTTGCTGCCATCCGGGATGAGATTCCAGAGATGTTCGGGGACATCAAGACCACATTGATTGAGACCTTTAACGAGCGGTATGCAGCAGTGACTGAGGCTGCGGCTGCTGCAGCTACTGCTGCTGCCAGACCTCAGGGAGGTGACTCGTTGTTGTTTCAGGAATTCAGCAACACGAAGCCACCAGAGTTCGATGGGACGCAGGACCCAATTGCTGCAATGAGATGGATTTTTGACATAGAGGGGTGTTTCTATATGTGTTCTTGTCTAGAGCACTTGAGGGTACGGTTCGCTCTGAACCAGCTCCACTTGGGGGCGAAGGATTAGTGGAAGTTCGTGATGGCAAGCTTCACTCTGCCAGAGAGGTGACCTGGGAGAGGTTCACTGCCATTCTCATAGATGAGTATATTCCCCCAGTGGAGAGGGAATGGTTGATTCATGAGTTCTTGACCCTCAAGCATGGTACTAATTCTGTCACAGTTGTTACCAAGAAGTTTCATGAGAGGGCGATGTTTTGCCCTAAGCAGGTGTCTACCGAACAGGCTCGCATGAGCCGGTATCTGAGTGTACTGAGGAGATTTTTTGAGCTCCAGGAAAATGCCCGAAAGAGGGAGATTGAGTTGGAGACTCAGGCCAGGGAGGAGGCCGAGTCACAGAGGACGGATCGGCGGCCCGCTCAGTCTCAGCTGGCAGCCAAGCGGGCTAAGCCCGCTGATTCGAGATCTGGGAGTGCGAAGGGCCGCACTTGTGGAAAGTGCGGCAAGAGTCACGAAGGGTCGTGCAGGGCAGGGGTATGCCACAAGTGCGGGAAGGAGGGGCATATCGTGAGCGATTTCCCCAACGGATTCTCTGTTTGCTTCCATTGCAACCAGACCGACCATCGGAAGGCCGAGTGCCCTCAGCTACAGCAGGGATATGCGCCTGTGGCTAGGGCTACCGAGGCTCGGCCAGTGAAGGCCGAGGCGCCAAAGGCTCGTGGGAGGGCTTTCCAGTTGACAGCGGAGGAGGTCCGCACAGCACCCGATGTTGTGGCCGGTATGTATTCTTCTCTCTATTTATTTGAGTCTGAGATATTATGCTTATATCATGTTATGCGTAGGTACTTTTCTTGCGAATTATGTACCTGCCTTAGTGCTATTTGACTCGGGAGCGAGTCGATCTTTTGTTTCGTTAGCTTTTATTCATCGTATCAGTATTTATCAAGAGGCCTTGAGTCGACCTCTGCGAGTTTCTATAGCTAACGAGCGAGCAGTGTATGCCAAGGAGGTGATACGAGGATGTAGACTTGAGATCTTCGGTGTGGGGTTCCCGTTCGATCTAGTCCCGATTTCGATGGGGGACGTATGTGTCATTGTGGGCATGGATTGGTTGAGCCAATTTGGAGCTATTATAAACTGCGAGCCTCAGCTAGTGATGATTCGAGACCCTAGTGGGGGAGTACTTACGGTGTACGGTGAGGGTACCCGTCCTGAGTCAGCATTTTGTTCGGCTACTAGGGTGAGGTAGAGTTTGCAGCAGGGTTGTAGGGGATTTGTGGCTTATGTGATGGACACGCGAGTGGCCGCTGGGAGGCCTAGTTCGATTGATGAGGTCCCAATTGTGCGGGAGTTCCCTAATGTTTTCCACGAGGAGTTGTCGGGTGTGCCTCCCAAGAGGCAGGTGGAGTTTCGTATCGACTTGGTGCCAGGGGCGGCACCTATTGCCAAGGCACCCTATCGCCTTGCACCGCCCGAGATGCTAGAGTTATCCTCGCAGCTTCAGGAGCTGCTGAGAAAGGGGTTTGTAAGACTGAGTAGCTCACCTTGGGGAGCGTCGATCCTTTTTTTCAAGAAAAATGATGGTTCACACCGGATGTGTATTGATTACCGGGAGTTTAACAAGCTGACGTTCAAGAACCGTTATCCGTTACCGAGGATCAATGACCTGTTCGATCAATTGTAGGGAGTGTCTTGGTTGTCTAATATAGACTTGAGGTCGGGATATCATCAGATGAGGGGTCGGGATGAAGATATCCAGAAGACAACTTTCAAGACTTGTTACGGGCATTACGAGTTCGTGGTGATGCCTTTCGGGCTCACCAATGCACCAGCAGCATTCATGGATCTCATGAACAGGGTGTGCAGGCCGATGTTGGATCGTTCGGTGATCATATTCATCGATGATATCTTGGTGTATTCGAGATCCAGAAAGCAGCATGAGGAGCATTTGAGGGAGATCCTCGGAGTTCTGAGATTAGAGAGGCTTTATGCAAAATTCTCCAAGTGTGATTTTTGGTTACGGGAGGTCCAGTTCCTAGGGCACCTTGTTAACCAGAAGGGGATATTGGCCGATCCGGCAAAGATCGAGGCAGTGATGAGTTGGGAGGTGCCGAGGTCACCTACCGAGATCACGAGTTTCCTTGGTTTGGCTGGTTATTATTGGAGATTTATCAGGGATTTCTCTAAGATCACCAAATTGACCCGGAAGGGTGTTGCTTTTTCGTGGGGTCCGGAGCAGCAGACCTCATTTGAGACACTTCGCCAGAGATTGTGCGAAGCTCCGGTGCTCACACTCCCGGAAGGGATGGAGGATTTTGTGGTGTACTGTGATACATCGATATCAGGGTTGGGGGCAGTGCATATGCAAAGGGGCCATGTGATAGCATATGCATCGAGGCAGTTGAAACCTCATGAGTCAAGGTATCCCACCCACGATCTAGAGTTGGGGGCAGTGGTGTTCACCCGCAAGATCTGGCGTCGCTATCTCTACGGGGTTCGGTGTACTATATACACGGACCACAAGAGTCTGAAGTACTTGATGGATCATCCCAAGCTGAATATGCGCCAGAGGAGATGGTTGGATGTGGTAAAGAATTACAACTGTGAGATCCTATACCATCCGGTCAAGGATAATGTTGTAGCCGATGCCCTGAGTCATAGGGCGGAGGGCGCCCGGACACGAGATCTTTGCTTGAGATTGACAGTGATGACTCCGGTGTGGGACACCATTCGAGGGGCCCAGGCAGAGGCCGTGATACGGGAGAACTGCAAGAGGGAGTGCGTGATCGACCAGGTATCGGAGTTTATTACCGATAGTCGAGGACTTATGACCTTTCAGGGTCAGATTTGGGTACCGTTTGTGGGAGGAACGCATACCGTCTTGATGGAGGAGGCGTATAGATCGAAGTTCTCGATCCATCCTGGGGCCACTAAGATGTATTTGGACCTGAACATGGAGTATTGGTGGCCCTGTATGAAAAGGGATGTCGCATGGTTTGTTGAGAAGTGCTTGACATGTCGCAAGGTTAAGGCCGAGCACCAGCATCCGCATGGTAAGTTGCAGCCGTTAGAGATTCCTGAGCGGAAGTGGGAACAGATTTCCATGGATTTTATCACTAAATTTCCGAGGACTGCTAGGGGTGTCGATGCAATTTGGGTGATTGTGGACAGGTTGACGAAGAGCACTTACTTCCTTGCCATCAGTAAGATCTCTTCCGCGGAGAGGCTGGCAGAGTTGTACGTTAGGGAGGTGGTATCGCGGCATGGAGTACCGATCTCGATCGTCTCAGATCGAGATGTGTGTTTCACTTCCAGATTCTGGAAGAAATTTCATGAGGAATTGGGTACGAGGCTGCATTTTAGTACCGCATACCACCCACAGACTGACGGACAAAACGAGCAGACGATTCAGACGCTCGAGGACATGCTTCGGGCATGTGTGCTGGATTTCGGCGGGAGTTGGGACACGTATTTACCCTTGGCTGAGTTTTCTTATAACAATAGCCATCATTTGAACATTGATATGCCACCCTTTGAGCTGTTGTATGGAAGGAGGTGTCGGACCCCCATTTCTTGGGGTGAGGTAGGGCAACGTGTGATGGGTAGTACAAAGATAGTGCTTCAGACGACAGAGCAGATACAGCAGGTCTGGCAGAGGTTATTGACCGCTCAGAGTCGCCAGAAGAGTTACGCGGATAGGCGTCGGTCGGAGTTCGAGTTTTAGGTCGGTGATTTTGTGCTCCTGAAAGTGTCTCCTTGAAAAGGAGTGATCCGTTTCAGGAAGAGGGGCAAACTGGGGCCCCGGTATATTAGGTCGTTTAGGGTGATCACGAGGGTGGGCAGAGTAGCATATCGTTTGGAGTTACATGCGGAGTTAGGTCAGATTCATGACACCTTCCACGTATCGCAGTTGAGGAAGTGTGTGGCCGATGAGTCGGCGGTGGTACCGTTAGAGGATATCCAGGTGGATGCGAGTCTGAACTATGTTGAGAGACCGGTTGCGATTATGGATCAGAAGGTTAAGGTTTTAAGGAACAAGGATGTGCTCCTGGTGCAGGTCCAGTGGCAACATCGGAGGGGGTCGGAGATGACTTGGGAACCGGAGCGTGAGATGCGTAATCAGCATCCAGAGTTGTTTGCGGAATGAGACTTTGAGGACTAAGTCTGATTCTAGTGGGGGGGAATTGAAACATTCGGACTCCCATGTATATTATTTATGCTTTTACATTGAGTTTTGGAGAGGGACTCAGCGAGTAGGCGCTCAGACTCGCCGAGTAGGATCGCGCATGGTCGGACTGATTTAATGGCGGACTCGGCGAGTCCACGCTGTTTAATGAAACCCTAATTCTCCTGGGCCTGAGCCCTATTTAAGGACCTTTTAGCCACCATTTGCGGCTATCAAACCCCTGAGAAACCCTAGAGAGCAGAGAGAAGGCTTGTAGTGCAAGAGGAGGGCTATTTCAGCATTCTAAGTGTGATTTTGCAAGAAAGAAGGAAGGAGTACAAACAAGGAAGGTTGAGGAGCTCGTATCTATCATCCATTCATCAGAAGAGACTACTAAAGGTACTAATATGTGCTCAAACTCGTATATTTGTTAATCTAGTTGAATCTAGGGTTTCCTTGTGCATTCTTTGGATTGGATTCGAAGTATGGGAGGTCCCAAGGTGGAGTTCTTCTTAAATCTGGACCTTAAGAGGTCCAAAGCGTCCCATTCACATTGCTTGTTGCTACTCCATTAGAGATATGGCCCTAGGTTGCCATTTTAGGGGTTATTTCACCCAAAGAAGCTTTTTGGTCATTACATGAGTGTAAAGATCAGACCTTTACGTGATTATATTGGTTGGTAAGGCCAGATTTATGGACTGGAGCAATAGATCTGACCTCATGAGGTCATTTGAGTTTGAGCATGGCATGAACTCGTCGAGTCCAAGAACAGACTCGGCGAGTAGGATAGTTTTCCCCCCATGAATCACACAGTTGGTGACTCGCTGATTTGGGGAAGTGACTCGGTGAGTCATTGGGGATTTTGAGGACTCGAGTTCATGACTGAACTCGTCGAGTCACAATTGTGCACTCGGCGAGTCTGGTCAAAGGGTTGACCGTTGACTTTTAGGGTTTGGTCAACAATTGGACTTGCGAACTATTTGAAGGATAAAATGGCCTTTTAGCCTTCTTAGAGGACGTGTGAGGATTTAGTCTAGCCTGGAGTTCCATTATTAATTGAGATGATCATTTATGTGTTTAGGCAGAGGCTAGATCAGTGTTACACGAGCGAGATATTACCGAGACATCCGAGGTGAGTCTTCTCACTATACATTACCTAGAGTGGTATTATAAATTGACCGGAAGGTCTTATGTGCTATGTATGAGATTGTGTGCCATGTATGAGATTATGTGCTATGTGATGTATGTATGATATATAATTGTATAGACCGGACCGGAGGGTCCAACGAGACAGACCGGGCCGGAGGGCCCAACAAGCTATGACCGGACCAGAGGGTCCAACGAGCTACAGGACTGGAGGGTCCCGCTGAGACACATCGGCCGGAGGGTTGTACAGTAGCCTCGAGTGGCGTATGTGTTATATGTGGTATCCTGGGGAACTCACTAAGCATTTATGCTTACAGTTGTTGTGTTATGTGTTTCAGGTACTAGCAAGGACCGTGGGAAGGCACCGACATGAACCGTACACACAGAGAGGAGATTTGATTTATGATCTTGGGTACATGTTTGAATAATAACTATTGTGAAACACTTTTGAGAATGTTTTGTATTTAAATTGTGGTTGTTGAAAAATGAAAAAATTTGTTTTGAAAATCTCGTCGTTACATAATAATTTTATATACCTATTTATGACACATCACAATGCTAGCTGACTACTTGGGTTTTGATGCTTCACCATTCTTATTATCATCCTTCCTTGACCATAACAGATCTTTGCATCCTCTAAACCAACGGGGGTACTTCCTTATCTGAATCCTTGACGCTTTCTGTTGGCAAACTAAGCAGTCTATTGGATTTCTTGTCTAGTGACTCTTATGCTGCCAAGATAAATCCCATGTCCTTGAGGGTACGAACCTATTGGTTTCTCTTGGCTATCCGAGTCGTACCTGGAAATTAAGCTAATACCTAAATCCTATCAGACGCTTAGGTGGAAAGACTAGCCTAGCAAGAAACCCATAGCCCATGGGTAATTTTAGCTGAAGACTTCCTTCTTCTTTTACCCCGAATAACTAAACCTAAACGAAGAACTTCTATCTACTTGTGTTGCACCCTTCTGGTCCTCGACGTAGAGACTGAAAGTCGACTTCTTTTCATACATACATCCTATGGGTCAGTTCTACCCCACTTAGGTTCGACCCATTATCTGTTGCTACTTCTCTCTGATCAAAGCCCAAGTTGGCTTTGTCTTACTCAATATGTATCTTCCTTTAAATTTGAAGAAACTCGTTTTTTTCTTATCTAATGACCTTCAATATTCCTATTTAGTGTTACTACCTATGCCCAGTACAAGTGACCTTCTCATAGCACGATCAAAATAGGATAAAATCATGACAAGCATAATGTTGACTTAAAATGTACTAACCTGATACTAGTAATAACGTCAAGTTAATATTCATCTTTATAATAACCTCATCATTACATACTTATTACATAGGGTTCTAGATAAAGTCTAAAAGTACTATTAATTTCTCCGACACAATCATATTCATGTTGGGGCTTTTCCTCGATCAGACAGACCATTCGAAACATGTTGTTACATATACCACAATACATACACATACATAAAAAAGGGCCCCCACCCAATCAATATAATGTACCCCTCCCGAACCACACAAAGAGCCCTGCACAAACTACCTAATGGGTCCTACCCAATTTACATGATGGGCCCCGCCCCAACATACATAAACATATTAAACATACAGTGGGTACTCCTTTAAGCTCTACCAATACGGGCACATAGAACCTAATATATGGGCTTTACTTTACTAGTATCGATATTCCAACATACATGGATATATACTTGAATATATAGCATAGTGAGATGAACTCACCTGGACACTTACTTCGATGATTAACAACTATCTGGACAATCTAGCTGAATAGTAATGAGCCAAACGAGTATTAACCTATAATACTATAACATATTAGATCTGTAACATTCAAGTTGGGTAAGTTCCTCTTTTAGTCCCTTATGTTAATTTTTGTTCAATATCATCCTTTTCTAGTACGGTTAGCGTACTAGACTCCTGATGATCGTGGATTCCATCCACATACGTTGGCATACATAGAGTACATATGGCATATACAGGCCTGGGATAAACCCTAACTTTTAGGGTTTGTACCCTATTTAAGCATCTTAAACTCACCTCCTGGACATTTTAGACCAACCTCCATATCTTCTAAACCATAATTTAATCCCTAGCCTTTGTCTTGGTGCTTTTGAGTTCTTGTGAAGAATTTTGGTGTGTTCTTGTGCATTTTTAAGTGGTAGAAGGAGCTTGAAGACTCATTCCTTGGAGTAGAGCTTAGAGATCAAGTGTGTAACGCCCGTAGATTAGGGCTAGTCAATTTAGAAATGATAAGCGTCAAAAATGAATTTTTGCTAAAAGACTATTTAGAATGAATAATGTTAACTAAATTATAGTATACGTTAAAAGGATTTTGTACATATAAAGAACGCCTAAATCCGAGTTATAAAGAAGAAGTTATGACATGTCGAAATTTCGCGATAGAACCGCCACGACGCTGAATGTCGTAAAAAGTGAATTTACATTAGAGTGATATTTAGCCTTAGCGATCTAAACGAAAGTCGTAGAATACGTTAAACCGAGAGCATGCATAAAAAGAACGTCCAAATCTGACTTCGTATGAGGAAGTCATGATTTTTCTAAGTTTCAGTTTAGCTGTATGCAACCCGAAACTCGAATACGAAATTGAGCGATTTCTAGCCGAAACAATCTAAACGAGAATCGAAGGTCTCATTGATAGTAGTGCAACGGTAAAAAGACAGACGAAAACGGATGTCAGATGAAGAAGTTAAGAATTTATAACGGAGTTTTCCTGTCCTGACCTACTAAAAATAAATTTAAAAGTAGCCGAAAGAGTCTAAACGAAAGTTGTAGAGTGTAGTCTCACCTACGCGTGGATATAAAGAACGTCGAAAACAGAGTTCGTATAAGGAAGATATGAATTTTTTTAAGTTTATTAAATAACTAAAATATTATATTTAATTATAAATTTCGATATTATCCGAAGGCGGGGGGGGGGGGGGGGGGGGGGAGTCAGCGGCCTTATCCAAACTACGCCCAGCGTAATTCGGTGGTTCAGCCCTTATAAAAGGGATGCAAGGCAGCCGAGTTCTTTGCCACTTTTCTTTCTTTCTCTCTTGTTTTTGCATTGTTTTCGTGCAAGAAATATCCTGAAGCCCTGGTATCATTCCCGAGACCCGAAGCAAGTCCCGAAACCCTAAAGATCCTGGGAAGTGCAATTCCCGAGCCGAAGCTCTGCCCACGAGAAGCCAATTTTTGTGAAGATCTTCCAGATCTACCGAAGAATACTACTTTTACAAGTTATAGTGTTGTCCGATCATCTTTTGATCAAGTGAGTGTGTGGTTACTTTCTTCTAACACATAAATATGAAGTATTTGCTTTGAAATACGTGTTATATGTGTGTGTGTATATATATATATATATATATATTGTTGTTTATTTGAGATGAGTGTGGAATGGATGTTTTATATTGTTTTTAAATGAGTTAAACTGTATATGTATTTTATATCTACAAATATGTTGGGTAGAACATGGGTAGATGAGCCAGTTGGTGTGTGATAAAAGGATGAGTTGGATAATGAGATCAAGAGGTTAGTTTTAGATCCGTGAGTAGGGATCAGATCAAGAGGTTAGTTTTAGATCCGTGAGTATGGATTAGACCAAGAGGTTAGTTTTAGATCCGGGGGTATGGATCAGGTAAAGAGATAAAACTTGTTATTAGTCTGGGAGTATGGATTAAGACTAAGTTAATTGTCCCTCGTCCGGGAGTATGGATTGGGCACAATTATTGATACGGGAGTATGGATCAGATTAGGATTTAGGTATAGTTAATTGTTCCTATTCCAGGAGTATGGATTGGGTACAATTATTGATCTGGGAGTATAAATCAGATCAGGAGGTTAGTTTTAGATCTGTGAGTATGGATCAGGTAGTTTTAGATCTGTGAGTATGGATCAGAGGAAAAGGTTACTTTTAGATCCATGAGTATGGATCAGGTGAAAAGGTTAGTTTTAGATCCGTGAGTATGGATCGGGTGAAGAGGATAGTTTTAGATCTGTGAGTAGGGATCAGGTAAAGAGGAAAATTTTAGATACGAGAGTTTAGATCGTGTCGTTGTGAGGATCGATGGGGTGGGATAAGAGTTGCCTTTATATGGTGAAAGCGTACAAGTTTGAATGTTCTATTTATATAAATATATGATATAACATTGTGGGATGAAAACCCTATATGCTCACCAGGCTCCCAAGCCTGACCCACTCAGTTTTCTTTGTGTTACAGGTATCAATACGAAGACATATTTCACTGAGCGATTAAAGGAGATGTAAATCACTAGTGTAAATGAATGTATGTTATGTTTATGCTTATGTGCCTGTATTGGAACATGACATCCTGAGATTTTGTTATATAATGAAAATACATTTCTTTAAGAAATGCTTAGACAAATTCTAATCATATTTTGTTTTGGGAACAAATTATGCAACCGTTTTCTTTGAAAGATTACTATGATTTTCAAACAAAGCATAAACAAATCAGTCTTTTCTGGTCGTGAAATTGGGGATGTCACAAAGAGTTAGCATCATCATTTCAAGTCATTTGAGGTATAAAGCTCTTAGCTTGTCAACTCCTTGCGTAGATCTAGTTTAGGTTTCTTTACGGTTATTTTGGTCCCTTTTGGTTGGTCCTTGTGAGTAAAGATTGTTTTAGAAGCTTAGCCATTAGATCAGAACTTTTTAGGGGTCCCTTATGCATAAATTAGAAAACTCAAAGGAGTATTGTGATCCATGCATGTATTAAGATCTTTTTTTAAGCTTTTTTTGAGCTCTTGAGCCCCATTAAGCCATGCATGCATGTAAAGTTGCCAACTTTATGTGATAAGTCACTGTTATGGACCAGATCTGTAAGTTTGAAGGAAAAGGCTTAACCAAATAAGTTCTTAATGAAGTAAGGTGGCACACTAGGGAGTACGCTGGGCATACCCAGCTAGTACGTTGCGTGTACTAGCCCCAGAAGAAGTACGCAAAGCGTACGAGCTGAGTATGCCCCACGTACTCAGGTGATGGGCCTTAGGTTTCACGTTCTCGGTATTGAGCCAATGTTTGGACTCCCATTGTTTGGGCCTTATTGGCCGATTAGACCTATGTTTTGGGCTTTGGGCTACCATGCTGGGCTACCTTGGATTTTAGGCCCATGATGGGTTCAGGCCCAATTTGGAACATTAGGCCATATATATATATATATATATATATATATATATATATATATATATATATATATATATATATATATATATATATTGTTGGGTTATTGGTGTTGCATCTTGGGCTCGCTTCCTAGTCCATTCTTTGTGCGGTATGGGCCTGTCCATCCGTATCTTATTTTCTAGGGTTTGTGTATTTATAGATGCTTGCATGCATCTTTTACGTAACCGATTGATTAGGGTTTTACGGTGTAATTATAGAAGTTATCTTTTTGTAACCCCAGAATCCTCTCCAGTGGAAGTTCTTCATCGAGCTCTGCTGAGGATTGAAAGTTTAATCATTCGACATATTCAAATCCATTCTTGTGTATTGCTTTACATTCTTTATATACCTGTTTCAAAGATCTATACGATCTTAAAGGTTTTTATCTCTTCAATTGGTATCAGAGCGGGAGGCTGTGTAATTCATACACATCTCTTCTGTGAAAGAAGCTATTAGGGTTTGTTCCGCATTAACTAATATTTATTGAGCCGTCACCCCATAATTGACGTATCTCTTTACTTGTTCGTTTTGCCCTAATATTATATATTACAAGTCTGATCTTTCAAACAGGTTATTCGATCAAGCATGGATGAGTCGCCATCTAATCCTATTAATATTTCGAACAGCATTGGATCAACAACAAAGATTCCCATCCTTTACACCCAAGATTATGAAGTCTGGGCAAATCACTTTGAAAACTATGTTATAGGATATGAGGACAATGGATACCTCATCTGGGAAGCAATCGTTTCGGGACCCTTTGCTCATTCAGCAACTTCAAGGATTATTAAAACTCAAAAGGAGTATAATGATGTTTTGAAAGATGTTAAAGATGTTGCACAAGACGAAAAAGATAAATTTCAGTGCAATATTAAAGCATTGAGATTAATCAGATTCGCTCTTCAATATGACACTTTCAGGCTGGTGAGTTCGTGCACTACTGCCAAAGAAATATGGGACAGGCTTCGCGAATTGTATTCTACGGACGAAGATCTTGAACACTCCATTCAAACCTTACTCTTATCCGAGTTTGGTGAATTCAAGCAGAAAGTTGAAGAAACTGTGACTCAAACATTCGATCGCTTCAATCATCTTCTTAGCAAGATGATTAAACATGATATTGAAAGGAAGTTAATTGAGCAGAAAGTAACGTTCCTTAACGGCCTCAGATCTGAGTGGAGAGTTGTTGTGTCCACAGTTAAAGCGCATGAGCAATTCAAATCTTATTCTCTAGCGAAACTGGTGGGTATACTGAAGTCTCAAGAGAAGATCGTATTACAGGAGAAAAACGTGGTTTCAGGTCTTGGTTCATTGGCCCTCCCGTCGAAAAGCAAAGCGGTGATAGAGGACGAAGATCTCAACTTGGATGATTATGATCTCACGTCAGAGGACTATGCTATGATGGTGTCAAACCCCAAGAGATTCATCAAGAAGAGATTCCCCACTAACAGGAACCGAAACTGGCAAGGGAGTTATAGCTCTGAAAAGATCAAAGATAAACCGAAAGCTGAAGAGTCAAAGAAGGAACCGAAGGCTGAAGGAGATTCTGGAGTAAGCTGCTATTACTGTGGAGGAAAGAACCACTATGCAAAAGATTGCGTCCTCAAAAAGATGGCAGGAAAGGATGAGGAAAATGATGAAGAAGTTGCGTTGCTGAAAAAGCTTGATGAATTAAGGAAGAAGAAATCTGCTGCTAACCCTCCTATGAATGCTTTAATTATGCAGGGTTCGGTAGCTGATGATGAGTTCGGGGGCGTGGAGGTCTGGTCAACCGACTCCGAAGATGATGAAATGAGGAAGCCTTCACATGGAAAGGCTTATGTGGCGAAAGAGAAGGACAGCAGTGGAAGATGCTTGATGGTATCTGATGTATCTCAGATGAGGGGATATAACACAGATGGTGGGAACAAAGACTCGAAGGAGCAACAGGACATGTGCTTTACAGCAAAACTGCTCAGCGTGCAATTCAACGAGCTTGATGAATTAATCAAGAAGGTACAATCCGTGTTTGTTTCATTTAAAGTCCCACAATGCTCATACGAAAAAGAATTAAAAATTGTTAATTCAAGAATCTCTCATCTAGACAGTAGCTTAACTCAAACTCGAGTCACCAATTCTAACCTAACTGACCAAATAAGCAGGGTATCATCGAAGAGTGAGGAACGGAGGATGTGGATCGAACTAAAAGAGTCGGAGTTAGTCAAAACCAAGGACGAAAACATTTATTTGCAAAGAGACAATTTAAAACTTTTGAAACAGCGAAATGTTTTTTGTTTGATTGCTAAGCGTCTTTACAATAATATCACTCAACTTCATTTGAACTGTGAAATAGGGCGGAAAATTCATCATATGATCTTGCCTTTTCTTGAGTTTAAGGAGGATGAAATCGATGCTGAAGCATACAATTGTGAAAGTGTGGTTTCGTCTGAGGATGTTAATCCAACGTATATGTATGGTCTAGACAAAATTGAATCCTTCATTAAGTCCAAAGACCATAAGGACATGCTGAAAAACCTTTTGGATGAAAATGACAAACTGAATCTAAGGACCGAAACCATACAAAAATTTGACTCATTGAATGCCAATTTAAGCTCAGAAAATAAAATTGATGTTGAAAATGCATCTGAGCTCAATGAGGATAATGACATGAGTGAAATTTCTGTAGAGGACGAAGTTGACTACTCTGAATTTGTCAAAAGTGAACCTGAAATCCACAAAAATCTTATCTCAGAAAATTCTGTGGAGTTCGCTCGATTGTCTCAACAAAAGTCCCCGAAACTTAAAGAAAAAACTGTTGTTTACCAAAAGGTAAGGACAACACCAAATCAGGTGTATAAGGTCACAGGTGTAACCGAACATCAGACAACCGAACTCACAGCCATTGTAAACGAAGACAATGCCGATGGTTGTGATGAGTTCTTCTGGTCGGCTCCTATTGAAAATGCTGATGAAACTATTGGTCTATCAGAACAAACTTCCTAGAAAGCAAAAGGAAGATACATTCCCGAGCCACTTAACAAACCTGATAACTTTGACGTGCCGAGTTCCAGTGGTACAAAAGATGTTCCTAAAGATAAGGCAGACTCAAGAGAATCATCATCGGTTCAAAGTGGACCTGTTGACACCAGTCAAAATCAAAAGGCGAACATCCATCATCAGCCGAAACAGATGAGAACTCAAAAACGACAAAGGAATCAGAGATACAAGAAGAATCTTTCTGAAAGAAAATAGTTTTGGCCATCTCAAAATGCCTATTTCTCACATCAAGACAAGAATTTAAAACCAGAGAAAAATCCTGTTGGATCGACAGAGAGCAATAACAACCGAAAGCAGAGGTTCGATTCAGAGCACAGTAACAACCGAAAGCAGGAGTTCGGTTCTGAGAGCAAAAGAGACCAAAAGTCTAGGTTCAGTACCACTGATAATCAAAACCGAAAGAGTCACCTAGAATATCAAATCAAGAAATCATCTCAGTCCAAATACTCTCATTCTAATTCTTCCAATCATTCTTCTTCTCAATCTCATTCTAATTCTAAATCTCATTCTAAATCTCCAACTGACCTGAAAGGGAAATCAAAGGTTTTGTCAGTTAAATCAGAGACTAAACCAAAAGCTCTAGATCCCACAAAGATTAAGGTTTACACCATCAAAAAGAAAAATGAAACAACTTTGATAAAAAGAACCTTTTTTGTTGACATCTCTTTTTCTGCTCCTGTTCCAGTGAAAGGCTCACGTGGACCCAAGAAACTTTGGGTTCCTAAATCTGTTTAATTTGTGCAGGTTATCAGTGACGAGCAGTTCGATGAAGAATGGTATATTGACAGTGGCTGCTCACGTCACATGACTGGGAGGAAGGAAGAGCTTAGGGAATTCAGATATCTTTCAAACGGTGGAAATGTCAAGTTCGGGAACAACTCCTACGGAACCATAAAAGGCTACGGGATGATTACAAACGGTGATTTCTCAATCAGGAAAGTTGCATATGTAGAGGGACTACAACATAATCTCATCAGTGTATCTCAGCTTGTTGGAGGTACTGGTCTCAAGGTCTTGTTCGATGATGAGGGTTCAGAAATTATTGAGAAGCAGACGAACAAAGTTATTCTCAAATCAGAGCGCAAAGGTGAAATGTTTCCCCTAAATCTCAAACCAATCAAAGGGAATCCAGCAATCTGCTTGTTATCAAAAGCACAATCTGATGAAAGCTGGTTGTGGCACCGAAGGCTTTCTCATCTCAACTTCAAGGACATCAACAAACTTATGGTCTTCCATTGCTCAAGTACGATAGAGAACATTTGTGTGCGGCATGTGAAATAGGGAAGCAGAGTCGTCAAAGTCATCCATCAATTATAAACACAAAAGTTGTTGAACCACTAGAGTTACTTCACATTGACTTGTGTGGTCCCTCATCAATTGAAAGTATTGGTGGTAGCAAGTACATTCTTGTTATAGTTGATGACTTTTCACGTTTTACATGGGTGTTCTTTCTAAAGCTTAAATCTGAAGCGACTCATAAGCTAAAGATGTTCATCAAGCAGGTAGAGGTACAACTGAAGAAAGTAGTTCGAAACATCAGGAGTGACAATGGCCTGGAGTTCAAAAATAAAGAATTCGAAGAATTCCTAGCGGAAAGAGGAACTACCCACAACTTCTCAGCTCCCTACACACCTCAACAAAACGGTATAGTTGAGAGGCGGAACCGATCCTTGTGTGAAGCAGCTCGAACCATGCTAAGTTTTGCTTCTTTACCTTTATATTTCTAGGCTGATGCTATATCTGCAGCTTGCTTTACACAGAACAGGTCATATCTCAATAAGCGATTCACGCTCACTCCTTATGAGATAATAAACAACAGGAAGCCGAATGTCAAATTCTTCCATGTGTTCGGTTCCCGATGCTTCATCTTCAATTCTAAAGAGCATCGAAACAAATTTGATGTCAAAGCCGATGAAGGCATTTTTCTGGGCTATTCTCTCACTTCTAAAGCGTACAGGGTATTAAACAAACGTTCAAGGAAAATTGAAGAGATGTATTACGTGACCTTTGATGATAGCTATGTCAAAAAGTCAACAGCAAACATAAACTCAACTTGTGAAATCTTTCCTCAAATAGGTCAAGTCACAGCATCAATTGCAAATCTCTTTGAGAAGTTTGTTGAGCTATTTGATGAACCAGAGAAGGCTATTAATTCGGAAGCCAGCGCAGTACACAACAAGGTGGATCATCTGAAGCAACTAGTAGAAGATGCTGCAAGGCGAATGAATGAAGAAATGCCCACTTCCGGAGCATCAGTCGAGGGGGAGCACGCCGATACTGCAGCACCTGAAGGTACTGTAGCACCCGAAGGTTCTCTAG
This sequence comes from Lactuca saligna, assembly GCF_052625555.1. Classification (NCBI taxonomy): domain Eukaryota; kingdom Viridiplantae; phylum Streptophyta; class Magnoliopsida; order Asterales; family Asteraceae; genus Lactuca; species Lactuca saligna. The sequence goes on along the minus strand of NC_136420.1, from coordinate 110,446,836 downwards.
CACCCGAGCGCTCCACAACACCTGAAGACACAACAGCACCCGAAGGCACTATAGCGCATGAAGGTACTGTAGCACCCGAACGCTCCACAACACCAGAAGACACAACAGCTCCTGAAGGTAATGTATCACCCAAAGGTACTGTAGCATCTGATCACTCCACAGCATCTCAAGGCACAGGAACACCCAAACTCTTCAATATACCCGAAAGTCCAACTGTTTTAGAAAGCTCTTCATTCGAAGGGGAGAATGCCAATATGCTCTTTGACGATGAAATTCAATCCGAACCAGAAGAGATGGTAAACGCTGAATTGGATCCTTCCTATGATCCAAATTACCCTCCTCTCATCAAATGGACCAGAAATCATCCAGTCTCTCAAGTTGTCGGTGATGTTTCTGAAAAGGTTCTGACCAGATCGCAACTTAAAGAAAAACAAACTTCCCTATTCTCCAAACAAGAATTATGTATGTTTAATTCTTTCGTTTCAAAAGTTGAACCCAAGACCGTTAACACTGCTCTTGATCACTCCGATTAGGTTCAAGCTATGCAAGACGAACTGAACGAATTCAAAAGGAACAAAGTTTGGCGCCTCATTCCAACTCCTCAAAATGCATCAGTTGTAGGTCTCAAATGGGTTTTCAGGAACAAAATGGACAAGGAAGGGAATGTGATTCGAAACAAAGCACGTCTGGTCGTGAAAGGATACTGTCAGGAGGAAGGCATTGACTATGAAGAGACTTTCGCTCCAGTTGCAAGGCTAGAATCTGTTCGTATTTTTCTGGCCTATGCAACACACAAAAACTTCGAGGTCTACCAAATGGATGTCAAATGTGCTTTTCTGAATGGAGAACTCGAAGAAACAGTCTACGTGGAGCAACCTCCCGGCTTCGTCAATGAGAAGTTCCCAAATCACTGCTATATTCTGGACAAAGTGGTTTATGGTCTAAAACAATCTGCTAGGGCCTGGTATGAAATGCTAACAAAGTTTTTAAAGATGTCTAACTTCAAACAAGGTTCGGTTGACCCAACCTTCTTTCGTAAAAAGGAAGGTAACCACCTTATGATTGTACAAATTTACGTCGATGATATCATCTTTGGCTCAACGAATCCCAGCTTAACAGCTGAATTCAGAACGCTGATGGAGACTAAATTTGAAATGAGCTCCATGGGTCCGATTAATTTTTTTCTTGGATTGAATATTAGACAGGGACCCGAAGGCATCTTTATCAACCAGGAAGCATACACCAAAACTCTTCTTGCCAAATTTGGCATGAAGGGAGATTCAAAGGTCAAAGTTCCAATGGCTTTCGGAACCAAACTCACCCCTTCACTGGAGAAACCAGCAGTTGACATTACGCTATACCGCCAGATGATTGGGTCTTTGATGTATCTTACTGCTAGCAGACTTGACATCATGTTTTTCGTATGTTATTGTGCTAGGTTTCAGGCAAACCCACGAGAACCTCATATGCTTGCAGTGAAGAACATACTTAGGTATCTGAAGCGAACTACCTCTCTCGGTCTTTGGTATCCATCCAACTCAGGCTTCTTCGTTCAAGCCTTCTCTGATGCAGACCTTGGAGGATGTGGTTTAGACAGGAAAAGCACCACAGGAGGTTGTCAATTTCTTGATGGGAAATTGGTCAGCTGGCAGTCAAAGAAGCAAACATGCGTTTCCCTTTCTACAGCCGAAGCAGAGTACATTGCAGCCGCCTCCTGCACATCTCAAGTAATATGGATCCAAAACCAGCTCCGGGATTATGGGCTTAACATGAAAAAGATCCCATTATATTGCGACTCCGAAAGTGCAATTAGAATCTGTCACAACCCAGTGCAACATTCTAAGACCAAGCATATAGCGCTAAGGTATCACTTCATTAAGGATCATGTGGAGGATGGTAATGTCGAAATTCACTTTGTTCGCATCACCGATCAACTGGCAGATATCTTCACCAAAGCTCTACCTGAAGCCAGATTCAATAAAATCCTTCATGGTCTAGGAATGATGGAATCTGAATCAATACCAAAGACTTCATCCCTAAGTTAAAAAGTAAGGAGCGAAATGAACCGAACGTTCGGTCTATTTCAGGTTCGGTCCCATAACACATATTTTCGCTCCAATCTCAAAAAGGTGTTGTCTATGGTTGTACACTTTTTGTAAAGCTGGTTTTCTAAAAATCCAAAATTATTTTTTTTTAGGAACCGAAATGAACCGAGCGTTCGATCTATTTCGGGTTCGGTTAAATTTTATTTATTTATTTATTATGCATCATTCTTTCTTATTCTGTATTAGTTTTTCCCTTTTGTAAAACTGTTTTCCAAAAATCCAAAAAAAATTTTGAACCGAAATGAACCGAACGTTCGGTCCATTTCGGGTTCGGTTTATTTTTTTTTTATTCTATTTGGTTTTTCTCTTTTCACAATCTTAAAATCTCCAAAAATATTTTTTGTTTTTGTCTAAATTTTTGTCTCATTCTTTATTTTACCTAGTTAAGCGTCCCTAGAAGCATGCTGCTGCATGTTGTCCAAAAGCCTCAACTGATTTTGAATAAAAGCCTTAATGACTAGGTATATACAAACCTTGTCTTCCCAATAAGGCTGCTTCATTTATTCTAATCCTGAGCTACCTTACTCTTTTCTCATATGAGTTGAGAGTTTTCTGCTTGGTCACTATTTTCAGCAGAGGTACTATCACTTTTCTTCACCACCTTCTCTTCTCCATCATATTTCGGTCCCATATCGTAACCCTTGAGACTCTCAGAATTAACCACTGAGGTTTATGGTTGCAAAATATCTGTGTTTATGATCTAAGCCACGTGTCACTACGTGCTTAGTGAAACCCAACATTCAATACCTATCATGAATTGACGGTTAACATGAAATCTCTCTTTGTTTGTGCGATTCTTATGAATTTGTTATTTACCATAACATTTCTTCCACTAGAATCCAGTTTAATTTTTTTTAGATTTCACCATCATATATTTTTACAAGTCACTATATCTGTTATCCAGCCTACTTGTTCAACAGACCACATCGGTCTCACAAGTACTTCATTTAGTCTCGGTCTTATGTCAAGGTCCGGGTTTCTAAATTGAAGCGAAAGCCACCCTATTATGCCTAACAAAAAGATGCCTTTCAACACTTCTTAGAAAGTGCTTGATCGTAATTCAACGGGAATGCATACAAACACTTTAAGGTCTCTCTTGACCTTGAAGAAAGTGATTCGTGCCCGGGATCATCCGTTTTGTGTGTCATTTGACATCACTCTTCCCTTATATATCTAGCTTTATTTCCTTATCTTTTACACTCTATGCACGAAAATCTTTGATTTTCCAAAATTCTCGTTCGGTCACTATATAATCTTATGTTTGGATGACAGCTATTAAACAGATAAGATGCTGACTCAGCCGACAGAGTAACGGCCTCAATAGTGAGGTGATGGGCACGCGTGCAAAACGGAACAGTTCTTCTCTCTCCTGCGTAATCATCGAGGGTGCGAACCGTCGCGCTTCAGTCAAATCCGAAACCGTTTTATTGTATCAAGAAGATTTGGGGATGATCTTTCTCTATCCTCTACCCACGGTATAAAAGGAATTCATCTGCTTCATTCCTAATTTACAACATTCAAAACTCAAAAGAGCAAAATCGGATGATTTCTCATCTACTGTTCATCATCTTCTTCCTTCAACCATGGCGGATTCTTCATCAGTACAGGAAACCTCTTCCGGCACAAACATTCCTCCAATCCGTGCCCAACAAAGTCTGGTGATTGATCTCAACCCTAAGGCGTACGAAAATTACATGTATCCCATAGTGGAGTGCCTCAAATACTCTCCGTTGGTGCTCGCTCTTTCCAAAGTTGAGCTTGTACCAATGGAATGCCTCTCCCAGGTCTTCTCAACAGCCCATTATGACAGATCAGTGGATCGCATCTACTTTGATCTTCTTTCTCACAAGACCTCCATCTCTAAGCAACGATTATGTTGGCTTCTAGGCTTTAAAGCTGATGAATCTAGGGTTAACCCCGACACCATTACTGTCGGCCAATTATTTTTGATGTTCTACAATATGGGGTACACGGAGATTCTCACAACAGTTACAAAATTCAAGAAATCGTGTCTCCCTCCCCCATGGAATGGTTTCTTCACCATTCTCTTCAAAGGGCTCTCCGAGCGTAGTTCTGGTTCTGATGGGGCCAGCAAACTGTTTATGACCATTCTCTATGGTCTTTATCATGGCCTTAACCTGGACTATGGCTCGGTTCTATGGCAGCAACTTATTCAGAGCCTTGCCTCTTCCTCTCTCCACACTGAGGTATCCTACGCCAGGTTTTGGACGCTCATCACCAAGTGGGCCATGGATAAACTCCATGTTCCTACTGTTGCAGGTTCCCTTCTCTCCAACATCAGCGTCTTCCACACCACCAAAATTATTGTCACCGATCCGACAAAATTTTTCTTCGTCGGATCCATTCCGGACTCTATGTCCGCCGGGGTGTCAAAGGAGAGCATCATCATGAAAGCTTACAAGGACTTTCGTCCTTCGGTCCCAAGGGAGCTTTCTGCTGAAATGGTTCAGTCCATTAATGATGCAGATAAACCTGCTGCTCGCGGAAAGAAACCCGAGCAAGGGAAGATAAAGAAAGCAGCAAAGGGGGCAAAGGGTCCTTCTCCTAAGAAGAGAAAACCCTCAAAACCAGATCTTTCCCCACCAGCAAAGAAGAAGAGAGTCCAACCTAAGAGAAAACTCATTCTCTCCTCTTCTTCCATCGACTCGAAAGAGAACCACTCTAACTCCGATGAGTCAGCTAGAGGCGAAACCCCACCTCACTCCCCTGAACATAAGGTACATCTTTCATCCAAACCTCCTTCCCCTTCTCCTATACCCACCTCTTCCATTCCCATCATAACCTCCTCCATTTCCATTCCCTCCATATCTGACCTTATTTCCATTCCCCCCATAACTACTCCTCTTCAAACCATATCAACCACCCTTCCCCCACCACTTTTTACAGAAGCCACCACCACTACCACCCGTGAGGTTCTAACCAACGTATCTGATACGGAGGTTTCTACTTCACAACCCGAACCTTCATCTGCACCTGAACCCACTCTAACTACCGAACCCCCCACAGCACCCTTATCTCCCACTCCCTCTGTTGAAACCGAAATCTTTTTGGGAGGGGAGGATACCGTTTTTGACTCCATCTACTACAGCCCTTATCAACTTCAGAGTGATGATTATGATGATGCTCCGGTCACCAAAAAGCACATCAAGGAGCTCCACAAGAAGATTGACAATCTTGTGGCTTCTTCCTACTCCTCAACATCTCACTTTTCAGAGGCTGCTATTCAGAGTATGGTGGAATCACTTACAAAAGCTCATGAAGCCTCTATCAGCACAGCTACTGCTGCCATTGATAAATCCACGCAGGCTAGTGTGGTTGCGACCGAAAAAGTCGAAAAACTATTTCAGGACACCCAGATCTGGCTGGAGTCCTTACAGGCGGCTTCAGAGTTAAACACTAAGAAGATCCGCACCATTGTGGAGAAGCTGGTCCACTCCTTCGAGACGGAAAAAGATCAATTTGCCAGCTTCCGCCAAAAACTCAAAGAAGACAACCAATTATTTGTATCTTCGGTTGCGGATCGTCTTCTCTCATTCCAAGCCACTCTAGCCACCGAATCTACCACAAAGGAAGAGCTTGCCCGAAAGTCTTCCAAGCTTACCTTGGTAACTCATCAGCTCTCCCAGGCCGAGAAGGAAATCAATTCTCTTCGGTCCGAGAAAGCTATGGTAAGGAGTTGTGTTTCAGATGTCCACAGAGCTTTGTCCAATATCCTTGAAGCCCATGATCCGATTCTCAACTATTCGGTGAGGCGAAGTCTTGCAGAAAAGCTCGCTCCTGCTCTTGCCCTTCTTAGCCATATTGAAGGCATTCCTGAGCAGGAGGACCATCCAAAACAAGGGGGAGAAAAGAAGAATTCCACAGCTCAACAGAAACCCCCTCCAAGTTCTCTACCTCAATCAATTCCACTTTCATCACTTGTCCCTCCAAAAGCACCCAAACCAACATCTGGTCCTTCATCAGGTTTGAGTGCTCAAGCCAAAGCCAAACAAATTGCTGACGACAGTGATGAGAGTGATGATCAGGAGCCAATTGTCAGCTTGGTCAGGAAGCAGACCAGAGAGAGAGAGCTTGATGAAAATGCTCGAATAATCAGGGACGCCGAGGCCAAGGAGAGGAAGATGAAGGAGGCTCGTGACCTCCTTGAAAGCAAGAAAACTCTGTTTCCTCCTTGGACCCTCGAGGTGCTCATTAAAGAAGCCATTGAGTCTCCTTGCACTCTTTGGCTAGAACCGGTCATCTCACTAGACCGTGTCAACTCAATCGATTCCCAGTTCGACATGCCCCTGACCCGAAAGGCCTTCATCTTCCATGCGTTTGCTCATATAGCTGAAGTTCCCCATCCTCACCCGAAGGTGGATAGGGAGCTTATAGACTATTACCTGAGGACTGCTCAACCTCAGTACCAAACTTGGAGCGCACAGAAGATAACCAACGTTTGGGTACTCAAGCCTGTTCGTGAAGGTAACTTTGTTAATATCAGATTCAAGGTCTTGAGGGGATCTGAAAAATCTGAGCACTCTATCTCTCTGGCTGATCTTCCCAACCTCAACCCTCATGATTGGATCGTTCTGCACAACATTCTGCTTGTTAATGAAGCTAAATATGGTCTGGTCATAGACCATTTCAAGAGAATGTTAGTTTGCTATATTTTGGAGGTGGCTAAGCTTGATCAAGAGATTGCAAATATCCTGAGGAAGAATCCCATCATCACTCCAGTGGGTTCTGCTAGCGACATAAACCGAATGAAGATGGGAAAAATTGACTCGAAACAGAACTCAGTCATGTTTACTAGAGCAGAAGGTCAGAAATGCCTGTTTGCTTTGGCTGACAAACATCTTTACACGACTACTTGTCTAGAGCATGTTCTGGGTATAATCAATCGTTGCAAGCAAAACACGGATAGTGACAAAAATTACTTCAATGATATGATAAACTGGTACATTCACTTCCGTCAAACACTTCTTGCCATCATCCCTTGCCTGTTCAAGACAGTCAAGAAAGCCAGTGCTACGGGGGCAAGCAAGCTGGAGTGAAATCTCGCCTCAATTGACGCAAAGGGGGAGATTGTTGGGTTATTGGTGTTGCGTCTTGGGCTCGCTTCCTAGTCCATTCTTTGTGCGGTATGGGCCTGTACATCCGTATCTTATTTTCTAGGGTTTGTGTTTTTATAGATGCTTGCATGCATCTTTTACGTAACCGATTGATTAGGGTTTTACGGTGTAATTATAGAAGTTATCTTTTTGTAACCCCAGAATCCTCTACAGTGGAAGTTCTTCATCGAGCTCTGCTGAGGATTGAAAGTTTAATCATTCGACATATTCAAATCCATTCTTGTGTATTGCTTTACATTCTTTATATACCTGTTTCAAAGATCTATACGATCTTAAAGGTTTTTATCTCTTCATATATATATATATATATATATATATATATATATATATATATATATATATATATATATATATATATAGGGATATATATATAGGGATATAGGATTTAGTCCTTTGTATAGTTGATTTGGGCCTTTGTTTTGGGCCAAGTTAGATAAAGGGTAAATTGCTCTCTTACTCTAGTTATGCGCCAAATATCTTAGACTTTTAGTTATGAGTCAGAATCCAATTAATTATTGGATGTTATTGATTTTGATAGCACGGGGATTTTCCAAGTTTGAAGTTAGAGATTAATTCGAGTGATTCAATAGCTTGAGGTGAGTTTCCTCACTACGTTCAGTGGGTCAAAGGCATTAATGCCAGCCCATGGTTTGAAATGTTAGTTTGCTTGTTGTCTGCATGACTCTTGCATGTGTTATGTGTATATGTTTACATGGCGGGGCTCAATGTCGGATGGGCCGATGACAATTCTGTATGCTATTATCTTTGCGATTATCACATGTGTGGTCTAATTATATGTTTATATGTTATACCTATAACGGGCAGGGCCCGATGACTGATGGATCTCTATACGAGCGGAGCCCGATGATGGGTGGGGGCCTAGTATATGTTAATATATATGGTATGTGGCATTCTGGGTAACACACTAAGCTTTATGCTTACGGTTTTTTGTTTTTGTTTCAGGTACTTCTGGTTCAAAAGGGAAGATCCCAGGATGATTGCAGTATACACACCACTTCCTTCTGCATTTTATAATTACCCTGAGGTTTCTTGATGCATTAGACACATTTTATTATGCTATGGTTTGATTATTTTATTTTGGATAATTGTTTCAATTATTTAAAAATTGAAAAAAAAAATAGGTCTTATTTTTGGGACGTTACAAGTTGTTATCCGAGCCTTAGTTTAAGGGAGTCGGACATACTCTCGGGTGTGTTTGAACTAAAACTGAGGATTTGGTAAAAATTTCAAAAAGTAAATGTTTATAAAAGGGTTTTCTAATACAAGAAAAGGGAATGGTGCATGCAATCGACCGAGCTCAAGTACGTTTTCCAAAAATACCCATATATGATTTATAAAATGGTTTCTTTATGAATATGTGAATCGCATGTTAGTTAGGGCTAAGGATCTGCTCAGGATTTGCATGATATAATGCTAGGAAACATGATGTTATATGTCTTCTATATGAGCTAGTAGACTTGCATGCTAGTACTGATCAGTCAGTGATAGGATGGCAAGATTTGGTTATGCTTGGTATCGATTACTCGATGCTCAAATGTTGCTTGCTTTGTGTGTTTTAGGAGTTCTCACTAACATCAACGAACTAGTAAGCGAATATGTTAATTTACATATTGATAAAACTAAATAATTTTAGAAGGTTAGGTTTTAACTCTATTGCACAACTCTTGTCTAAGTCCAACCATTGTAGTATGAGACCTTTCATTCGAAGAATTATATGGAGTTAGTGGTATGTAATTGTATTCGTGAGCTAGTTTGAGGGTTTTGGTATAAGTTCATTCTGAAGATGATGGTAAAGAGTGGTGTGGAGGTTGCCCTAAGACAATCTAGGAAGAGATTTAGTGTTGGGAGCCTTGTCTTGTGGGATTATTATTATGTGGGTAAGGAGTGACTTGAAGAATCAAAGCAATTCTTCAGGAAAGTACGGGTAGATGTGGAAGGTAGTATGGGCCCATACTGATGGGTTTTGTACGAACAATCATATGTGTGCATGCAACCCTAGATTTGGATCTATGTTTTCACTACTAGATACACAACATTATGAACACATGAATAAAACCCTAAAGTAGATTGCTATTTTCGAAATTCATATATAAGGTTAGATCACATACCTCTTGTTGTTATATTGCAATAACAACTTAAATCTTCAAACCTAAGTCTTGAAAGCAAGCACCACAAGTGTAGTGCCTCTAATGGCTCACAAACACCACAAGCAATTGGAAAGGCTATAGAGAGAAAAGCGGAGATGTAGAAATCGGATCTAGATACCCTAGGGATCAAGTGTACGATTTCTTATGCCTTAGGGGTCTTTATATAGGGTTTAGATTAGGATTTCAGTCCTTATCCTTATCTAGTTGATTCCCCACCAAGCAATCATAAGATAAGCCTTGATAACCCTTATCTCTTGGACCTTTGGACGATTTCAAGGATATCTTATCCCTTGAATTCATCCACCCTATATCTAGGATAACCATTACCATATTTTGTAACTATCACATAATTACAATTCAGTCCCTCTAGTTTAATTAATTACACTTGATCACAAAATTAATTCCTAATTAATTATTAACCAATATTAATTAAACAAATATGATTTCTCCTTTAATATATTATTCTTATAACATATTAATAAATCATAATAACCTCTTTCTCTATTTATTTCTCCAGTCAAGTTGCTTTGGTGAAAGCAACTCAAAAGTACCATGCACAATCGGGTCAAGTACTTACCAAATATGGTTACGGGCTTAGACACTAATCCAACAGCCTCTCACTTGGATAAGTCTAGTAACCACAAATGTAGGTACAACTCGATTAGCAATCGTAGCTCTCAAAGACGCTATCGAACTCTGATCTTATCAGTACCCTATCCTTTAGATAAGGGATCATATATTCCTCCATTCTAGATATCGTATAGACGCAAGACATGGATTGAAATCATTCTCTAAGTCTATGTGTTGTTTCCCGATTTCCGATTTATAACGACTGACTAATTGAACAAATCAAATTAGCCCTACCCCGGCCGAGCATTTACGTTTGTCATCACTAAATCATCGAGGGGCCCACAAATATCGTTTTTATCCCACTTGAGTAAAAGGAATGGATAAACTTTGACTCAATGTTTGCTTGCACTCACTCACCAAATCACACACAACAATAAGCTTTATAACACCAAGTTACTGGTGCGTTTACATATTATCAATGTGTAACCGATTCGCAAGACACAACTCACACATCTCGGTTTCAAGAATACAAGATATTATCGTCTCACCAATCGCTCGTGATAAAATCCATGAAGCGATCCAAGTGAGCGTGGGTTTAATCCAATGCTCAAAATCATATTCATAAGCACTCATGAACATTGCAGCAAATCTTTGTTATGTCTAATACACTTTAGACAATCTACAAACCAATTCATGACAGTCTTCTTCCATACCTACTTCCAACGTATGACCGACTGTGGACCGTTCCGAATAATTTGATTATTATGAAATAATTAATTATTTAGGAAATCAAAACATGCAAAGTGAAACACAATGATAATACTTAATCTTATATGACCCCAAACTTGTGAGTATAAATAAAACACCTTTATTTAATCACCATATTGATTACTCATTATCCATTGTTTAACGTTTCAGATAATCAACTTTATAACTCGAATCATAACCACAATTGTCCCATGCTCAAAGCATGCACACTTTGGTTTCCTATGGTCCATACTTTGTGTAATAGATCAATTGAAAACTTTTCAAATGAAAATCATTTCACAAACCCCATTCTTTATAATTACTGTAAGAATACCAAATTCTTGCCACCTTTTAAAATATGTCAAATTCTAATATTCTATGCAATAATTCTCTTGTGAAGTCACGGCACAAAAATCACAAAGACTCGGCCAATTAAATCACAAGGTGCTCTATCAAAATTGTTACAGAACAATTCTATAGATGTGATGTCTCTCACTCAAAGTACATTCCTTTGAACATCCTTTTGCGTAAAATATTCTAATCTACATAAATTTTTAATTTCCAACTCCCAGTTATGGAAACATTTCCATATTTACCATGTAACAACTCATTCTTAATAGAATCATATCTACTCATAATAATGTCAATATGTTCCATTCAATACCATACTTCCAACTACTCACAAGCGACCAATCCTCAGCGAACTTTGGATCGTCCTTTGATAGTTGTTTAATTATTTCAGTAAAAACCAGTTCTAGTCCCTTTTCCCTCTTAATGCCCTCGGCATTTGGAAAATTTTTAGAACGGTCAAATGTTATAGCATATGCAATTGTTCCTATACCCGAAGCATATGGGACATGATGCATAATGTCTTACATAAAGATACGATACTCTATCAATTTTCTGCCATAATATTTTTATGTGTCACGTTCTTACAATTCGAACTATGAAGAGGGATACCATAATCATAATCGAAATTTAAGAACTCACTATGTATCCTTTGACTAAATTTATTAAAAATTCAAAATCTAAGCCTTAGATTTTTGAAACGAAGTACAATATTCTCTCCCTTAATTATAGCAAAACAACTTTTCAACTCTTACAACTTTGCAAAGTATAATTCTTGTTTTCTATAATTAATATTGCTAACTTGCAATACTTACCATAATAATCATGCTCCCACTTACATGATGATTATTTCTTTACCAGCATAACACTTATGCTCCCACTAGCTTCGACATGTATTCAGAAATCAACTGAACTTCTAGAAAACAATTTCTGAAGTTCATATTTCTAATACTAGATGCTTCGATAAGTATCTATAAGCTTCTCAAACTCATACACTTTTCCTTGGACAACTCATATGTATATGTTTGAACGATTCTAGGACTCATATCAATAAGTCTAAGATGTTCAGACCCATTTGCCATTTCCCACAATTTGAACTATGAAGAGATATGTCGTAATCATAGTTGAATTTGAGAAACCTAAATTACATAATGCTATCTTCAAAATCTCTCTTAGTGAAAGTGTTTCCTCACAATCATTCTCACGAAAAAGAAGAAACCTTATGACAAATCCATCAAGGGTCAGTGAAAGATAATGTCAGTGACAAATCCAAACTCTTATGGATAGAACTTGTTCTTCTTAATTTCTTGCCATCAAGGGTCCTACCATTACTTCCAAGTTATTAAGCATCCCACCCCTTCATTTCAATGTACTTTCCATTGAACAAGGTGTCTTGCCCCTATACAATCCATTGAGAACTCGTAGAACTCACATATACAGAAAACTTAATTGGAATAGCACAGAAAACAAAATAGTGTCAACACGATAGGTTGTAAACCTCAAGTCGACTGCTAGTGATGATTGATAAGGTTTATTCTTGATTTGTTCTTGAAACCTTTCAAGACCATTAAGACTCCCACTGACTCCTTGACATATAAGGTTCTCTTGTCAAGAAACATTTCTTGACAACCAAATATTCAAGAGTTAGTGTAATTTTATCAATTCAAAACATTTCAAATGATTGGTCCTAGTTAGTCTTTGTCTTATCCAAGACATCACGACTTACCAATTTCAAATGTGAAAGAATAAGAAAACCTTTTCCCACATTCCACATTTGATGAATGTTATAAACCTTCTTAAGACTTGTCACTCCATTCACAATCTTGGAGTATTACTCTAAGAGTTGATAATGGAATGAAGTATGATTGACTTCTTGATTTAACCATTTCCACAATTCTCGATTCCTCTTCTTAGACATACAAATTGTACTAAGACTCACTTAGAGGATCAATTGAGATATGGTTCTTAGTTATTTAAACCTATCATTAAACATAATAAAAGGCACTCTCCCTTCTTCTTAGAGCGGAGAAACTTTTATCTTTCTGCCTACTTGACTCTTCTTATTCATTCTGCTATTGATTGAAACTCTTTTAATCAACCAAGAATTATACTCAATCTTATAAGTATAACCATATTCACTAAACTTTAGTAAATCATGACAAATATCTTTGTTACTCTTGTGATAGACTTGATCAACGTACGACCTAGTGTACTCAATCTCTTAGTCCTTAAATTTACACTTTGTCATAAATTAGTCTAAATTTCCCAAATGTGAAAGTTTTCATTCATCATACAATACTTGTTGCACGATTCCAAGTTCCTATCCACTTGAAACTTGGACGATGAGAAACTCTCCCTATTCGGTAAACTCCTGACACTTCCATAAATAACCTAATTAAGAATCAAATCCATTTTGCTACTAATAGAAGTAAACAAACATCACTTTTTCATATACGCCATTGTAAGGATAAACAAATAAGATAAAACCAAAATTTATTTTATTTATAAAAGCAGCAGAAAACATGTCATTTCAATGCAAAATTCGAATGAAAAACTATGTAAACAAATACTCCTAACAAATCTATCATAACTTCCTAAGCTCAGAATCTGATCTTCGAATCATGCGATCGTAATCCATTTCTTCGTGATCAGACTCATCTGGCTCTTCCATCAAACTTCCTCTCTTTTCTCTAATCCTGCAAAACATGCAAATGTAATCTTATCACATTATGTATAAAGAATAGGAATTTAAAGGAGTTAGATAGTGGATTTTATACCTGAAGTAGAGCCATACTTCTTGACTCTCTCACCTCTTAGACTCTTCAGTTCCTTTGGGCAGCTTTGTATCCATTGCCCCTTCTCTTGGCAGCAGACACAGGTGGGTTCTTCTAGAGTGTCCACGGAAGCATGGTTGGTTGAATTACCAGACAAATATGCTCCATTACTTCGCCAAATCATTTTTGATTCAGCAGCAATAAGCATGTAAGTTAAGTCAATGAGGGTCGTGTCAAGATCCATACGATTCAGGGAGTGACTGAAGAACCCAGTCCACAGCCAACTTATTGGGAAAAGATGCACCCAACATAATCAACCTATCAATGTGTGATTTCATCCCTAGGACGTGAGCACATACGGGTTTACCATCTTCATGTTCCATTGCCAATAGGGTTTCGGTGATCTTGAACCTTTCAAATCTTCGATCTTGTGGGTCGGGGAGAACAACGGGAGGAGGAGGAGGGAGTGAAGTCAAGCTAGTCCACATTGATCCTTGACTTTGGAACCAGCTTTTACTTTCAATAGGAACACCTTTTCCTTGGGATTCGGGAAGACCACGGTTAGAGTCAGACATCTACAAAACGGGAGAAATTTCAAGTTAGTCGATTAAATCCTTAATGAAACACCCAAATAAGACATTAAGGCTAGGATCCAACAACATTATTTACACATTAGAAGAGGGATGCCGTAATCCAACATGCAAATAATTTGGAGGTAAGTGAATGACGATTCACTAATTCTTCATCATAAAAAAAACATAATGGCTTAAGTTTTAAATGTATTAAGAATTCCTAGATTTCCTTTGAGATTCATTGAACTTTTCAATGGCATGTTTAAATCTCGATATGCCCCTCTCGTTTGTGACTGGGATGCCGAGGATCACAAAATGGGTGTGAATAACCATGCAAATGTACATGGTGTCCTCATTGTTACAGTCACCTATTCAACGTGCCGGTAAACCACACACGCTCCATTGAACTATGACAAACAATGAGTCACGCTTTGCCACCTTTGCTTAGAACCAATTAGTGTGTCGGTTAGCTACACACGCTCCACTAACTTCTTAGCAAGGGTACAAAGTGTAATTTCATGGGATTGCATCAATTTCACTTTTGCCTAAAGTAACTAGGATTGGGAATTTGCAAAAGTGTTTAGTTACTTTACATAGATTCATTATACTTATTAATGATGAGAGGATTGCCCTATCCTACCCGTTCAGCTAACGACCCTTCACCAATCAAGGAAGCAGTGGGTAAGAGTGAATACCCATTAAACAACCATTTTATAAGTCATAACCTTATACCCCCCCACCCCCTTATAGATCGGCTTCGTGAATGAGGCCTACTAACGGTAAGCCTAGTATTTTAGTTATACATATATAATATTAGACTTTTAATGTTATACATAGTATAAGGGTGTATTTTACACTTTTAAAATACTGGGTGGTTTAAATTTTATAAATTACACTTTTAAAATATAAACCATATCATTATGGATTTATTAACTCTCTTTTAATTATACACTTAATTAATTTAATAAACCATAAGGGTGTAATTTGAACTTTTCAAAATTAGGGTTTTAGAATTTAGACTTTTAAAATTAAACTTATAATTAAACAATTTAAATTCCAAAACTTGAGGGCAAGTTTTGAAACTTTTTCAAAATAATTAGGTTTTAATCTCACTTTAAAATTTTTGAATTTAAGACTATTTAAATTAAAAAAAATTATATATTAAAACTCTTGATTTAACAATTATCTTGAATTAAACTATTAATTTAAATTATTAAATCATAAGGGATAATCTAAATCATAAAGGATAATTAAAAATTAAACAATTAATTTATCCTAATCCTTTTAATCCCTCTAAATTTTCAAAATCATGGGATAGGATAATTCAAAATCTTTAATTACCATATATAACCATTAAAG
This sequence comes from Lactuca saligna, assembly GCF_052625555.1. NCBI lineage: Eukaryota > Viridiplantae > Streptophyta > Magnoliopsida > Asterales > Asteraceae > Lactuca > Lactuca saligna. The sequence goes on along the minus strand of NC_136420.1, from coordinate 110,431,058 downwards.
GATAATTACAAGATATGAGATAATACAAATCCCTAAAATTTAGGATCTTATCTTGGGGAGGAGACTAATTTCGAAAATCATAGGGTTTTGCAAACCCTAGATTTCGAAATCTTGAGGCTTAAGGAAAGGATTTGAAAAACCCTTTCAAATTTTCGCAAATTAGGGTATAGAAACCCTAATCTCGAAATTTCTAGCCTCCTAGGGTTTATTGGCCATAAACCCTAATATGTCAAGTTCATACAATTGTATAATACTAATTAAAAACAAGTTAACCAAAGGCTCTGATACCACTGATGGGTTTTGTACGAATAATCTTATGTGTGCATGCAACCCTAGATTTGGATCTATGTTTTCACTATTAGATACACAACATTATGAACACATGAATAAAACCCTAAAGTAGATTGTTATTTTCAAAATTCATATATAAGGTTAGATCACATACCTCTTGTTGTTATATTGCAATAACAACTTAAATCTTCAAACCCTAAGTCTTGAAAGCAAGCACCACAAGTGTAGTGCCTCTAATGGCTCACAAACACCACAAGCAATTGGAGAGGTTATATGGAGAGAAGGGGAGAGGTAGAAATCGGATCTAGATACCCTAGGGATCAATTGGACGATTTCTTATGCCTTAGGGGTCTTTATATAGGGTTTAAATTAGGGTTTCAGCATTTATCCTTATCTAGTTGCTTGCCCACCAAGCAATCATAAGATAAGCCTTGATAACCCTTATCTCCTGGACCTTTGGACGATTTCAAGGATATCTTATCCCTTGAATTCATCCACCCTATATCTAGGATAACCATTACCATATTTTGTAACTATCACATAATTACAATTCAACCCCTCTAGTTTAATTAATTACACTTGATCACAAAATTAATTCCTAATTAATTATTGACCAATATTAATTAAACAAATATGATTTCTCCTTTAATATATTATTCTTATAACATATAAATAAATCATAATAACCTCTTTCTATATTTATTTATCCAGTCAAGTTGCTTTGGTGAAGGCAACCCAAAAGGACCATGCACAATCGGGTCAAGTACTTACCAAATATGGTTACGCTCTTAGACACTAATCCAACACATACTACTGGAAGCAGAGGATCCGTACTCGAGTCAAGAAGAGTTGCGATGAAACCAGGAAGCTTGCAGAGTATGATATTCCTTGATATATATATATATATATATATATATATATATATATATATATATATATATATATATATATTGATGTGCATTTTAATGGTTTGTATGGTCCATTTTCAGTATGGTGACTCCGAGAGGCAAATGGGTTGGTAGTTCTGGAGTTAGTGAGGGCTCGGAATCGAGTTTTGGAGTTGGGCTCTTGGATAATCAGACAAAGGAGTTCATTTCATTTGATATTACGCATTGCATACTTGAGCAGATTCATGTGATCTTCGGTACGATCAAGGAGGGTATTATGGAGTTGTTGGAAGAGCGTTCGGGCTCTTTCCATTGACTCGATTGACGAAAAATATGGTCACCTTCTGCTGGGGGCCTGAGCAACAAGCAGCTTTTGAGACGCTAAGACAAAGATTATGTGAGGTGTCGATTTTGATCCTGCCGAAGGGTATTGAGGATTTTGTGGTTTACTATGATGCGTCGATCATGGGTTTGGGGGCAGTTTTAATGCATAGGATTCATGTGATCACTTATGCTTCAAGGCAACTGAAGCCTCATGAGGCGAACTACCCGACGCATGAATTGGAGCTGGGGATGTAGGTTTCACCCTCAAGACTTGGTGACATTACCTCTATGGGATTCTTTGTACCATTTACACAGACCACAAGAGTTTGAAGTATTTGATGGATCAACCGAATTTGAATATGAGGCAGCACTAGTGGTCGGATGTGGTAAAGGATTATGATTGTCAGATCCTTTACCATCCAGGGAAGGTTAATGTGGTGCCCGAAGCTCTTATCCGCAAGGTGATAGCGACTCCGATCACGGATATTTATTTAAGGATGACTGTGATTACTCTGCTTTTGGAGCGGATTCGTAAGGCTCAGATCAAGGATATGAAAGAAGAGCATCGGAAGAGTGAACGTATTATGGTTCAGGTGGCTTCCTTTGATTATGATAGTCGGGGGTTGTTGACTCTGCATCGGAGAGTGTAGGTTCCATATTGGGGGAGTGTGTATCAGGTTCTGATGGAGAAGGCGCACACGTTGAGGTTCTCCATTCATCCCGGGGTGATAAAGATGTATATGGATCATAGTCCTAATTATTGGTGGCCCTGCATGAAGCGGGATGTGGCTTGGTACGTGGAGAGGTGCTTGACTTGTAAGAAAGTCAAGGTCGAGCATCAGCGACCTCATGACAAGATGCAACCGTTGGATATTCCCATTTGGAAATGGGAGGAGATTACTATGGATTTCATTACAAAGTTGCCTCAGACTACGCACGAAGTGAATTCGATTTGAGTCATCGTGGCTCAGTTGACCAACAACGTGCATTTCATCCTGATTCAAGAGAGTATTTCCGTAGAGAATTTGGATGAGGTAAATCAGGGAGGTTGTAGCACAACATGGGGTGTCAGTTTTGGTGGTTTTAGATAGGGATGTTCGGTATACATCTAGATTTTGGAAGCGGTTCCTCGACAACTTAGGTACTCGTCTGCATTTCATTATGGCCTTTCATCCGCAGACTGAGGGTCAAAGCGAGCGGACCATTCAGACTTTAGAGGATATGTTGAGGGTGTGTGTGTGTTTTAGACTTTGGTAGGATTTGGGATATGTATCTTCTGTTAGCAGAATTTTTGTATAACAATAGTTATCACTCCAGCATTGATCAACCTCCTTTTGAGATGTTTTATGGAAGGAAATGCAGGACCCCGACATGTTAGGGTAAGGTTGGTCAGTAGGTCATGGGGAGTACCGAGGTGGTACCCAAGACTACTGAGTTGATCCAGTAGGTTCGGAGTAGACTCCAGACATTTCAGATTAGCCAAAAGAGTTATACCGACAAGCACCACTCAAATGTAGAGTTCCAGGTGGGGGATGGTTTTCCTGAAGGTGTCACCTTGGAAAGGTGTCATCCGGTTTAGAAAGAAGGGCAAGTTAGGCCCCATATACATCAGAACTTTCAGGGTTTTGGCCTGGGTGGGCCGGTTTGCATATCGCTTGGATCTTCACGAGGAGCTCAGTCAGTTCCATAGCATGTTTCTGATGGGTTTTGGTCATAAGACATCCTATATGCTCATACAAACCCTAATGCTTGGATCTAGGTTTCTCTATTGTACATGCTTTGAATCCAAGACTATAAACCCTAATTCTAGCATATGGAAATCAATATTAACATATAATTAGGTTTAAGATATTACCTTGATTGTTATGTAGCAATAACAATCCTAATTCCTCCTTGAATTGACTTTGGAATGCTTAGAGTCACAAGTGTCACTCCTCTAATGGCTTACAAACACCATGAGCAAATGGAGAAGGTATAAAGAGAGAGGTGAGCGGTAGGAATTCGTCCTTAGGACTTCTTGGGAAGGCTTAGACGAATTCATGAGCCTTAGGGGGTTTATATAGGTGTAAAGATTAGGGTTTTAGTCCTTATCCTTATCTAGTTGCTTGCCCACCAAGTAACCATAAGATAAGTCTTAGAAACCCTTATCCTAGTCAAATTCTAAGGCATTATCTCCTTAAATTCGTTCACCCTATATTTAAGATAATCCTTACCTTATTTTGTAACTATCACATAATTACAAATCAACCCCTCTAGTTTAATTAATTACACTTGATCACAAAATTAATTCCTAATTAATTATTGACCAATATTAATTAAATAAATATGATTTCTCCTTTAACATATTATTCTTATAACATATTAATAAATCATAATAACCTCTCTCTCTTTATATATTTCTCCAATCAAGTTGCTTTGGTGAAGGCAACCCAAAAGGACCATGCACCATCGGGTCAAGTACATACCAAAATAGTTATGGACTTAGACACTAATCCAACAGTTTCATCTCTCTCAATTATGGAAGTGTTTAGTGAATGATCCCACGGTGGTACCATTGGAGGATATTCAGGTGGATGACTGCCAGAACTATATTGAGAGATCGGTTACGATCCTTAACCGAAAGACCAAAACTTTGAGGAATAAGGTTGTTAAGTTGGTGAAAGTCATGTGGCAACATCACAAGGGTTCTGAATGGACGTGGGAGTCGGAGGATAAGATGAGGGAGCACTACCCGGAGTTATTTGGAGCAGTAGACTTTGAGGACGAAGATTGATTCAAGGGAGAGAATTGTAACATTCAAGTTTGGATAAGTTCCAATTTTAGTCCCTTATGTTATATTGTTTTCAATATGGTCCTATGCTAGTACGTGTGGCATACCCTATGAGTACGCTTAGCGTACCAACCTCGTGATGATTGCGGATTCCATTCACGTACGTTGGGCGTACATGGAGTACGCATGGCGTACGCAGGCCTGGGATAAACCCTAATTTTTAGGGTTTGTGTCCTGTTTAAGCATCTTAAGCTCACCTCTTGGACATTTTTTACCAGCTTCAATATCCTCTAAACCCTAATTTCTCCCCTAGCCTTTGTTTTGGTGCTTTTAAGTTCTTGTGAAGAATTTTGGTGTGTTCTTGTACATTTTGAAGTGGTAGAGGGAGCTTGAAGACTCATTCCTCGGAGTAGAGCTTAGAGATCTAGAGTTAGCATCATCATTTCGAGCCATTTGAGGTATAAAACTCTTAGCTTGTCAAATCCTTGTGTAGATCTGGTTTAGGTTTGTTTGTGGCTTATTTTGGTCCCTTTTGGTTGGTCCTTGTGAGTAAATGTTGTTTTAGAAGCTTAGCCATTAGATCGGAATGTTTTAGGGGCCCCTTATGCATAAAAATGCAAACTTTATGGAGTATTTGTGACCCATGCATGTATTAAGACCTTTGTTAAGCTCTTTTTGAGCTCTTGAGCCCCATTAAGCCATTCATGCATTTAAAGTTCCTAACTTTACATGATAAGTCACTTTTAGGGACCAGATCTGTAAGTTTGGAGGAGAAGGCTTAACCAATTAAGTGCTTAATGAAGTAGGGTGGCACACTAGGGAGCATGATGGGTGTACCCAGCTAGTACATTACATGTACTAGCCCCAAAAGAAGTACACTAAGCGTACGAGCTGAGTATGCCCCACGTACTCAGGTGATGGGCCTTACGTTTGATGTTCTCAGTATTGGGTTGATGTTTGGACTCCCATTGTTTCGTCCTTGTTGGGCCATTAGACCTTTGTTTTGGGCTTTGGGCTAGCATGTTGGGCTACCTTGGATTTTAAGCCCATGATGGGTTCAGGCCCAATTTGGAGGATTTGGCCATATATATTGGGATTTAGGATTTGGGCCTTTGTATGGTTGAGTTGGGCATTGGTTTTAGGACAAGTTAGATAAAGGGTAAATTGGCCTTTTTACCCTGGTTATGGGTCAAATAGCTTAGACTTTTAGTTATGAGTTAAAATCCAATTAACAATCGAATGTTATTGATTTTGATAGGGGGAGGGGGAATTTTCTAGGCTATCAGTCAGAGATTCATTCTAGTGATTCAGCAGCTTGAGGTGAGTTTCCTCACTATGTTTAGTGAGTCGAAGACACTAATGCCAGCCTACGGCTTCATATGTTAGTATGCTAGTTGTCTGAGTGACTCTTGCATTTATTATGTGTATATGTTTACCGAGTGGGGCTCGATGCTGAGCGAGGCCCGATGGCTACTTTTTATGCTATTATCTTTATGATTATCGCATGTGTGGTCTGATTATATTTTTATATGTTATATGTATACCTGGCAGGGCCTGATGTTGGGTAGGGCCCGATGACTAACAGATCTGTATATCGAGCGGGGCCCGAGGCCGGGCAGGGGCCCAGTATATGTTGATATGTATGGTTAGTAGTATTCTGTGGAACTTACTAAGCTTTTTGCTTATGGTTTTTAGTTTATGTTTCAGGTACTTCTGGTTCAAAAGGGAAGAGTTTGGGATGATTGCAGTGCACACACCACCTCGTTTCACATTTTATGATTACTCTTATATTTCTTGATGTATTAGACACATTTTATTCTGCTATGGTTTTATTATGATGTTTTAGATAATTGTTTTAGTTATTTAAAAATCGAAAATTTTAGTCTTATTTTTGGGACGTTACAAGATCCAAAGGGAATTTGGTAACGTAGGCTAGACCTATCATAAATTCCAATGAATATCGATAGCTCTATCAAATAAGGATCAGCCAGGCCGGTGTGACAACCGTCAAATTTCGGTCAAGTCAAAGTCAACTAAAGTCAGCAAGTCAAACCGTTTGACTTAATTTGCCCATGAGTACTAAAATTCACACTATGAAACTTCTACATAACTTCTATTCTAATGAGAAATCATAAAGCAAAAAGTGCGAACATCTAGATCTCCTTAACCTAAAACTGTAGTACGTGGCGAGCCAAACCGATAAAACAATGATGCATACTCATCGGGAGTGTGTAAGATCCTTAAACAAGGCTTAACAGGGTTTACGAACCATGCATTGCGATGCCGGACACTCACAATTGTCACACATGGATCCTCTCTCAATCGTTTTCACTCTATCTCTCTCTATGTCAAATCTCTCCCAAATCTCTCCAAGTATGTGAAATCTCTCTCAATATCTCTCTGTATTAGAAATCTCTCCAAGAATGTTGAATCTCTCCCAAATCCCTCTAAGTATGTGAAATCTCTCTCAAATATCTCTTTGTATTAGAAATCTCTCCAAGAATGTCGAATCTCTCCCAAATCCCTCTAAGTATGTGAAATCTCTCTCAAATATCTCTCTGTATGAGAAATCTCTCCAAGAATGTCAAATCTCTCCCAAATCCCTCTAAGTATGTGAAATCTCTCTCAAATATCTCTCTGTATGAGAAATCTCTCCAAGAATGTCAAATCTCTCCCAAATCTCTCCAAGTATGTGAAAACTCTCGCAAATATCTCTCTGTATGAGAAATCTCTCCAAGGATGTCAAATCTCTCCCAAATCTCTCCAGGTGTGAGAAATCTCTCTCAAAAGTTTCCCGTAACTTTTTGGAATCATTCGGGTCATTTCGACCCTTAACCGGGTCAAAAACGGCTTAAAACGGGGTAAAAACGAGAAAACGGGACCTTAGGAACCGAAACCCCTCTTAAGGAGCCGAAGCTCCTTAAGGCCGAAAGTACCCCAGACGAGGACCGAGCCTCTGTTGGCTAAGACACGCGAGGACCAAGCCTCTGTTGGCTAAGGCACGCGAGGACCGACCCTCTGTTGGCTAAGACACGCGAGGACCAAGCCTCTGTTGGCTAAGACACGCGAGGACCGAGCCTCTGTTGGCTAAGGCACGCGAGGACCGAGCCTCTGTTGGCTAAGGCACGCGAGGACCGAGCCTCTGCCTCTGTTCGCTTCTCGCACTCTCTGTCGCTTCCTCTCCTCTCTGTCGTTGCTTCCCTCTCTGTCTCTTCCCTACTCTTGGTCTCTGCTCCTTCTCTCCTCTCTGCCTCTACCCGCCTCTCTGTTCTCTTTTTCCCTCTCGGTTCCTCTCCTCTCTCTTCTCCACTCTTGGTTCCTGCTCTCTCCCTTCTCCCTTCTCGGTTTCTACCCTCCCTCCTCTCGGTTTCAGCATCAGAAGGCCGAACCTCGGCCAGAATTCGGAAATTTGTCACTTTTAGCCCATTTTTGATATTTTTAACATTTTAAGCCCGTTTTTCGTGATTTTAAAGCGGGATTTTCTCCAGAAATTATATTTTAACATAATAAACTCTAAATATTCATAATTTAAACATATTTTGATGAAAATCATTATTTAAATAATAAAAATCAAATGGGTGAATTATTAAAGGTGGAGTGTTGACTTTGCCTTATCCAATGTCACAAGCAACCACCCCACACCCACTCTATGACCAGCCATACCTCCCCACCTTACCTAGGTCACTTCAATGTCCCTTACACTCAATTTACACTAATTCCCACGTTTTTAGAGCTGGAACAAACATCCTCTCTCCTCATTTCTCTCATTTTCTCTCATTTCACTAAGTATCAAACACCACTTTTCTCTCAAACTTTTTCTCCACCAAACTCGAGATTCAAGGCTGATTATCAAGTGTTCTTCCACATTTGGTAAGCATAATCCATTCTCCTTATGATTATCTCACTTATTTCCACTCAAATCATGGATATCTTACACAAACTCCATCATATTTGTGTTAGAGCTTCGAATCTTCAAGTGATTCTTCAAGTGTTCTTGGCTTGAACACTTCTCTTCTTCAACACTTATCTACTGAAATCACTCAAGGTGAGTTCATACCCCTACATTTTTATGTTTTCTCAAGTTTTCAGGGGGGGAATACAAGTTAAAACACTAAGAACATACCTAATTTTTTCTAACAGCCTTCATCAGAAAAGTTCAACTCCATTCATGGACTGTTTTGGGCATCTTAAACATTTTTGTTTTCAAAACTGTACAAGGTGAAAATATTTCAAGTTTTTAGCTTTAAAATGACTACTTGCACATCTTCATACGATTTTTCTACAATTTATGGTGATTTTTACAAAACTGCCTATCATTTCAAACAACAATCCGGACCAGTCTGTGATTTTGGACTTATTCACACAAGTTGGAGGTCATTAAAAATCGTGATAAAAATTATGAGTAAACTAGACACATTTTTTGAACTCTCAGAATTTACGGATCTAGTTTTTGACTTCGTATGATTTTTCCAAAACAGGGCAGAATGGCTAAATTTAGCCAACAGCATGTAAATATCATAACACTTTGTAATATGTTGAGCAAAGTGTATAATCATAAGTTCTAATTATTGAATGTGTTTCTTTGTTAGTTTATCATCATGAACTGAAAATAAGTCATTCATAATAAATATTATTCATTCATTTTAGAACACGTATATTAAACTATAAAAAGTATAGTTTGATAAATTCATAACACTAATACATTTCCATAAAAGAGTTCATACATATTACATACATTTTAGATAAATTATAATAGGTATAGTTTATGATACATCACTCAACACACTCGTACAAAAAGGGTACATTCATACAAGAAAGATTTATATTCACACACATTTCACGTAAATTTGTTAACCTATAGTTTGATAAATTCATAATACTAATACATTTCCATAAAAGAGTTCATACATATTACATACATTTTAGATAAACTATAATAGGTATAGTTTATGATACATCACTCAACACACTCGTACAAGAAGGGTACACTCATACAAGAAATATTTATATTCACACACATTTCACGTAAACTTGTTAACCTATATTGTGAGACTCTCTCTCTCTCTCTCTCTCCCCGTACGTCCGAGTGCGGGATATAATTCCTTCTAGTTATAATCAGAATCTCCTTGAGGGAGAACGGGATACTTGTATATAGATCTATATTGGGTTTGACACCCCACACCTTGCTGCTAGCTACAGTTGGACCTGCAGGTCTACGGGTGACAAATGCCATTTTATTTTTCGCGACACCTGAGAACGTCGTGGCAGGTTCACATAGTCATAGTATGATTATAGCGACTCACATAGGGATATAACAATCCATAAGTTTACGGGATTTTATTTTTAAAACCTAAAGAGTTTTATGTCGATTAAAAATCACTTTTTATCTCTATGAGTACAGATATTACTGTACACTTTTGGTTTTGGTAGTTACAACTACACATCATTTGAAACCACATTTATACTTTTAAGTATGGTCAATACTTGTTAATTCTCGGTCCTCTAATTTAGGACTACATATATATAAAGTATTAACGAACATGAGAACATACAGAAATTTTATTTAATTCAAACGCGTCCATGTCCATTTAAGTACATAACATTTTCTATTAATAAGAAAGGTTACATATACATTTTGGTCTTCAGTCATAAGACTACATTACGCAGATTTTAAAGAAAATATCGGATTTTCTGGATGCATATTCTAACGCTTTTACAAGGAAAACGATTTACTTTTCCAACGAAATCTCTTATGAACTCACCAACCTTTGTGTTGACACTTTTCAAAACTACTTGTATTCTCAGGAATTCAGTGAAAACAGGAAATCAACAACGTTTTGAGGATGGGACGATAAATCGTCAAACAGTTCATTTTGTATTATAATGTAATTGATGTGAATCATGTAAACATGTGCTTTGATGTAACGTTTTCAATTGTATTTGTGTTGGTTGTTTTTACTTTGAGCACTATTATACTCATTGTTGTGATACTCTACATGAAGTCCTCCACCCCCGGACGTTTCCGCCATCCTTGGTTTGGGGGTGTGACAGCTGGTCAGTTGGGAGGCATGACCATTTTAGCGTATAGCATTTCCTAAATCCAACAACCAAGCCAACGTGACCATTCTAGACACCTCTCCCCTAAGTAGATAAGTCAGTATTATAATTGGAATTACTGATAAATCTTATTTATAAGTTCATACTTACGACTATGATTATACATATAAGCTACACTGAAATAAAAATAGTGTAGCTCAACTTACATAGGTTTTAGCAAAAAATGAGAAAAATACGTTGACAGCATCCCGATCCAAACACTTATTTTTTTCGGCCTCTTAGATATTCCAGAGCCCCACTAAAATGTTCTAAAACTATGCAAAAGTCGAACCTCGAAGAACCAGAGAGATTGTAGAGAGAGATATGGGATTTTCGGGTGAGAATGATGCATTTTTGAAGGATATTTATATGGTGAGGGAGGCGCGCCACGCAAGGACAAGAGGCAAAGACCACGAGGTGTGTCATGCACTTGGTCCTTGCTCGCTCCTCACTTCTTCCGCCACGTGTTGCAATCTAATAAGCCCACCTCTCTTTTTTCTAGAAGGTGACATTTTTTACGCTCTTATGGTGCCACATGTCACGTCTGTATCTTGCCACATCATCACGTTTCTTGGATGAGCGAGCGGTCGAATCGCCATGTGGCACACTCCGGTGCTGCCACATCACAGAAGAGGTATTTTTCACAGATCTTCGGATGGCTATAACTTTCGCATACTAGCTCCATTTTCGTTGTTATTTATATCCCCAAAATACACTCGACGAGCTCTACACGTTTCATTAAGGTCTCAACATCTAGTTCTTGCTCTAACAAAAAATCATATTTTGACTGTTAAAGTCTATGCGAAATTCATGGATCTTTCATACAAACTCTGTTCTCGACTGTCTTTATATCGACGAGTTCATAATTACGGGATGTTCAATTCTCATTTAGATTGTTTCGGCTAACAATCAACCGATTAGAATTTCGATTTTTATGCCGACATTGCTCCACTGAAAGTTCGAAAAATCATAACTTCCTTTCATGATGTCAGCGTTGGACATTCTCTATACGCACACTCTCGGTTTTGCTACTACTACAACTTTCATTTAGATTGCTTAGGCTAATACGAAACTTATATAAAATTCACTTTTTACGATACATTGAGCTATGTCGGTTTTATCGTGAAATTTCAAAGAAGTATAACTTCTTTATACGAACTCGAATTTAAGTGTTCTATATATATACGAAAATCGTATTCATTTTTTTATATGTCTATGACGATTAATTGGGCTAAAAAGTGTTTTATCTCTACTTCAAATTTTATAAACAATGGTGTATATTCAATCATACTAAACACGGTAAAAATTGGGTTTTACATTATTCTTATACAAAAACTTAATCGATATTACCACATATAAACAAATGAAAACAACCATAAAATTTTCAAGAACTCAAATTTTCTAATATGTAATTTCTTTGAGATATTAGATTGAACCTGTAAGCATCCTTATATTCAACTTCACTTTGATGCTTTTATCAAATTTATCCATCAAAAAATCTTTTATTTATGAACACAAACATGACTTTAGCAAACATGAATCATCAAAAAAATGTTTTAAACTTAAAAAAACAACAAAAATCAACATTAGAGTAACAAAACAACAAATACTTTTCTAAAATAAGGTTTCAAAAAAAAAAAAAAAAAAAAAAAAAAAGAACACCATGTAAAAATATAATAACCGGAAAATAACGAACATCATTGGGGTATGATCAATATAGAACCAAGATTATTCAAAAAACCAGAACCACTTTATTCACCCTTGGATCAAATTAGAGAAATAAATGGTGTGATGGTAAAATGTAAAATATTATTTAACTAAAAAAATCTATTAAATCCCATGTAAATTGGGATTCAATAAATGTCGTTAATTACTACCCAAACATAGAACGTAATACAGCTTCGAGAAAATAATAATGTGCGACGAACATCTATGGAACATCATTTAAATGAGTTTTATTATTCATTTTCGTTTATTTTGGTTTTTTCGTTTTTTTTTTAATTTTTGTTAAAAAAAATGATTTTTTTAAATGGTATATGCTCAGTCTTAATGTTTTCAATTTCTTTTATGTTTTTTATTATTTTTGTTTTTTTATAAAATATTTCATTTCTTTTTTTCATTTTTTTTAAATATTTTTGGTTTTTTTAACGTATTTACTACATACTTGAATAAACTAGTGTTTTTCTTTAGTACAAATTACACGAATGGTCCTTAAGGTTTTGTCTTTTTCCCTAAAGTAGTCCTTACGAAACCTTTTTCCCTCAGATGGTACCTACGGAGCAAACCTTGCACACAAAAGGCCCCTGTAACTAACTTTGCTAACAGATTCTATTAAGTTTTATGAAATGACAAAAGTACCCTTTGTTTTATGCACATAAATGGTCCTCTCTCTCATATATGGGTCTTTTACATCTTCAACTTCATTCCTCTGTTGTTTGATCCTTCAACATCTGCGACACCTAGGAACACCGGCAACCACAGCTCCGCCAGCACCCTCGTGTCTGCTGCTACTATTCGTGATGCTATCAACTGACGAGATGAGAAGCTCACCAGAGGATGCAGATACCACTCTCATTCCCCTCTCATCTCCTTCTCGTTTTGCCGGAAAGCACTAATCCGATAGATGACTTCTTCTTGAACTTTCTCTTCCGTTTCACATGTAGGATTTCATATCCTCTACCAGTATCGGATGGTGGTAAATGATGGTCTGAGGATGACGAAGGCGGAACCGATCAAGATTCCGATTAGGGTGAAGAGGAGACGTTATTCTTTGAGAATGTAATTGATGAATCTTGGGAGATATCGGTGAGGGATATAGGTGAGCAAGGTGGGGTTTGACTAGTCGTCATTTCTTCATCTCTCCTTTGATTTGCATTTGATTGTGTATGAAACTGCTTCATGTTGTTCATCGTGATTGAATCTTCCATTCAAAATTATGCTTTTTCTGGTACAGGCGTTAATGGGTTATGAGCAAGTGAAGAGCATGAGAATGGAAATAGGTGTAGAAACGATGTTTATGCTTTCAGGTGTTCTTTTAGGTGTTCTTTCAAGTTTGTAAAATGCTACTAGGAAACATGTTTGATCTTATTGCCCACCAAGTGTTTGATGTTTTGTCTGAATGATCTTTCAATGGTGCAAAGTTCTTAGCTACGCCTAGAACATAGTTTTCCCACAAATTTCTAAATTTGGCTTTTAAATTTTTGAAGCAATTGCGAAAACCCCTAAATCATAACTCGGTGGAGAGAGAAAGAGAAAGAAAGAGAGAGAGAGAGAGGGAGAGAGAGAGAGAAAGAGAAAGAAAGAAAGAGATAGAGAGTGAGAGAGAGAGAGAGAGGACCATATGTGTACATAAAACAAAAGGCCTTTTGTGTTCAAGGTTTGTTCCGTAGGTACAATCTGAGGGAAAAAAGTTTCATAGGGACTACTTTAGGGAAAAAAACAAAACCTTAAGGACCATTCGTGTAATTTGTTCTTTTCTTTATTTTTTAATTATTTTCTTTTTTTTATTCTATTTTTTTTACTTTTTTTTATCAATATATACTCGGTTTTTCAGTTTTTCTATTTTTTTGTTTCCCTTTTTTTTCTTTTCTTTTTAAATTTTTTGTTTATTTTTGTTTTTTGAATTAAATATCGTTTTGAGTTTGTAATATTTAACCATTATAAAAAGTTTCGAACCATAATGATATTATACACCATACAATTTTAGATCATATTAATTCAGATCATAGTATTTAGAATCATAAAATTTTGGATCATATCATTTTGAATTATAGTAGTTTAGATCATATCATTTATGAATCGTATGATATTGAATTATAATATATTGAATTAAATAATTTTTTTGTTCAATACAACATTTTAATCATTATATTTTTTTCAATTATAAAAGTTGAATCATAGTATTTTTTTTAATCATAAATATTTTGAATTATCTCTATTTCAATCATATTATGTTCAAAAAAAATTTAAAAACTTATAATATTTTAAAATCAAGCTTGATATATAAAACACCATATTTTTAAAAAATTCTTTATACAAAGTCATTAAAATAGTGAGTAAAAGTATTCCTTAAATTGTTTTTATAATTTTTGGAGAATTTGTTTTGGGTTTTCTTTAATAAAGATAAAAAATGAAAAAAAAATCAAAATTTCATGGTTGTACTCATTTTGTAGAGAAATAAATTTTAAGAACTTTCGTTTTTTTTTCAATTTTTTTCTCAAAGAAAAAAAAAAGTTATGGCCGAATAACTAAGTCGGAGAAAAAAAAAGTCACCAGCCCATAAGGACTGGACACTTGTCATATTTGGTTGGGGGCATGTATCAACGCCTGGAGAGGCCATATGAGCCAAAATTTCCTATAATTTTTCTTTTTTTCTTTTAATCTTTTTGCTTTTGTTACTTGTACATTCAAACAATAAACTTCCCCGAAAATTATCAAAATCTCGCAATTAATTACCAAAATGTCATAACATCTCACGAGATTTTGCCGATAAATAAATTTAAATCTTGGTCATTTATTTTTTCTATCTTAAGGCCAAAAATTGTACTCGCGGTTTCTACCATTTTTTGAATTCCTACTTGATCATATATATATATATATATATATATATATATATATATATATATATATATATATATATATATATATATATATATATATATATTGTAAGTACTAATATGTTAAAAGTCCTAAATTTTTTAACACGTAATTGGAAAAAAAACGTAACATTTTTTTTGTTATTATTATGGCCATAATTTTCTCACAGAATTATAAATCTAGCACATTTAACGAGTTTCATGATTAACTTTATTATTTTTTTGCAAAACCAGTCCTAAAATTAGGTTTAAAGTTCAAATTTCGTCATTCCATTCTCTACGTCAAATTTGTGCTTGTGTAAAGATTATTAAAAGTGACTCTTATAAAAAAACGAACCCTATATAATAAAAAACGGACTCTTGTTAAAGATTATAGGCCACCAATGTATATCATAAATGAAGGGTCACAACTAAATGCAACAACAATAACTGAACAACATTATTCTTTGAACCTAAAAAAGGAACAACATTCGTTCAAATTAAATGATATGTAATTGTGTGACATAGGGATGAGCTTTAAAACATGACTAGTTCCAGTCTCGTTTTTTTGGTTATTTTTCAAACTAGAACCGGTTGAAATATTATAGATGATATGATATCTTGTTGAGCTTGTAAATGATTCAATATTTAACCAAATTAAGACTTTTTACATTCTAAATTGAAGTATAAACACTGAATTACATGATGAAAAAAGAATCAAGTAATTCTGACTTCGTATGAGTGAGTTATGCGCATTATAAAAGCGGGATAATTTCAAAAAAAATGTTGGAATAGAAAAAACGCAACTTTGATATGTTGTCTTCTGGATGTTGGATTAGTGTCTAAGTCCATAACTATTTTGGTATATACTTGACCCAATTATAAGCATGGTCCTTTTGGGTTGCCTTCACCATAGCAATATGTAGGATGAATTAAGGAGAGAGAGGTTTAATTATGATTTATTAATATATTATAAGAATAATATATTAAAAGAGAAATCATATTGTTTAATTAATATTAGTCAAGAATTAATTTTGTAGCTAAAAGAGATTAATTAAACTTAAGGGACTTATTGTCTAATTATAAGATAATTACATAGATGGGCTTATGGACTCCGTAGAAGGTGGAGTGGACGAATTCTATGGGGAAACCCATTAGAAATCGTCCAAGGCTTCTAAAGAATGAGTCAATGGGCTGCTTAGGGCTTAAGTAGTCAAATTAGGGTTTCCTTGTTAGATAACCCTAATTGCCTACCTATTTAAGGAGCCCCTAAGGCCCAAAAACGTGGTAAATGATTTCCTTAGGGTTTCTGGACGATTTTTGGTGCTCCTCTCTCTTCTCTCTTCATCCAAGTTGCTTAGTGGTGTTTGTGACTCCATTAAAGGTGCAACACTTAAGGCACTAAGCTTTCTGAAGCCAATTATTGATTGTTATTGCTATATAATAATCAAAGGTAAGATCTAAACCCTAATTTCAGTTATATTTTATTAGATCTAGGGTTTATGGCTTTGGATAATCAATTACACGTTCATTATACAAACTAGATCCAAAGCCATTAGGGTTTGCATGTACACCATAGGATTGATGTATTGCTCAAAACCCATTACTGGGTCTATAACTAATTCAATATCTAACCAAAATATATGTTTTTACAATCTAAAATGAACTACAAACACCAAATTATATGCTGGAAAAAAGAAATTAAGTAATTCTGACGTCATATGAATGAGTAATGCTCATTTAAAAAAATGAGACAGTTTCAAATAAACAAAAAAATGTTGAAATACAAAAACGCAGCATCAATATTCTTTCTTTCGGTGTATGTATCTTATTCAGTATCTAACCAAAACATATGTTTGTACAGTCAAAAATGAATTAGAACCTCCAAATTACATGTTAGAAAAAAAAATTAAATAATTCCGATTTCATATGAGTGGGTTATACGCATTTTAAAAAACAGATACTAATGTGACACACGCCAACATAATTTGGATACAAAACATATTAATGTTAAAAAAACACACGAGAAAAGAAAACCACCACACCAAGGTATAACCCCATCTGCAAAATTGTCACCACACCAAAAATAAAAATAAAATGAAAAGGGTAACCTTTAATCATTAGAACTTATTTGTATATAACAGTTTTCTATCATACACCATAATTTATATTATAGGAACATTATATACCATGCAATAAAAAATTGATTGTTATATATATATATATATATATATATATATATATATATATATATATATATATATATATAGAGAGAGAGAGAGAGAGAGAGATAGAGAGAGAGAGAGAGAGAAAGACAGAGGTGGGTTCAATTGAGAAAATAAAAAATGTTGAAAATAGGGGAATCATTATGAGCCACTCATTTAATTTAAGCATAAAAAGACATGGTGGCAAACTTGTAAATATGATAACAACCTTCAATCTCAAATACGTATCTGTAGAGAATTAGATTACAGTTCAAATTCATTCATCGTTCATCATCCAAATTTCTTCTCCAACATTCAACAATCATCCAGATTTCTTCAATTAAACCATCATCAACATCATCCAGTGCTAATCAATCATCGATCTTCGTCAATAACATGTTTATCAACACGATTCAACAGTTAACAACAAAAATTCATTTTTGGTTCTTTTAATCCAACCTTCAATTATGCTTGAATACGATCAGATCTTCAACATCTACGATTAATTATACTCCCAGCGTCATTAGATCAACATCATCGATAATCAACAAAAAATCCACTTCATATCATTTATTCAACATCGATTATCAAATAAAACTTCAAAATTAAGGTTAGAAAAAGATTAAATCCTTTTTTTCTAAAAATTTCATATAATTCTCTATCAATCCACTATTTTGTAAGA
Organism: Lactuca saligna; assembly: GCF_052625555.1. Lineage (NCBI taxonomy): Eukaryota > Viridiplantae > Streptophyta > Magnoliopsida > Asterales > Asteraceae > Lactuca > Lactuca saligna. Next base: position 110,413,230 of record NC_136420.1, on the reverse strand, counting down.
TTTAAATAGTCAAAATATCATGTTTTTAACATTTTTAAAAAAGTTAAATTGTATGCACTCCAACTGTTTGATGAAATGCATAAAATAAATTACCACGTTATATTCATATATGAATATGTTTTCTCACCTGAATCAGTATATGATTATTAAAACAAAAAAACAAATATTCAAGTATGTATGTTATTCATATGTGAGTAAAATATAAAAAGTATATATATTTGTGAAATACCTTGTAATATTTATATGTGAATATATTGTGTAACACCCCAATTTTCATATATAGATTATATAACAAATAATCATTCTAACATCTCCCAAGATCAAATATGAACTTGCTTATAGACTAAACTATAGCGGAAGCAAAAAAAATAAATAAATAAATAAATAAAAAGTCTACAACCGAAGAGCTTCGGGTGTTACGTCTTTGCGGAATTCCTTTGTTGCCTTCTGGATTAATCCTCCTCCTTGTCCTTTCCCTGCTACTAGCTAAATAGTTTCCTAGGTTGTGCACATTTAAAGTTTCTAAATGGGTAAGTCTAGGGCCTAGTGAGTTCGTGTTGCACATACATGTTCATCACTTAAAAAAACATATAGTTTTATCATATCTTGTTCAATAAATCATACAACAAACATAACACCCGATGACGTAATTTAGGGGGACGATTAATTATCCAGAGAAAGAACCAAAGATTCATTTCCCTTATCCTTGAGACAACTCATCATCCACTGTACTCAAGTATTTTAAATATCCAAGGAAATGAGTATAAATCTCAATTCTCATCCCCGTCGATCACACACATCCGTCATGCTCACGGCGATTAAACACCTCACCCGTTCCCACTAAACATGTCACCTAAAAAAACACACACACGGTAGACAACAATTCCAAAATAATATTTGTATGCAACCATACTTATCATAAAATATACTGTCAATAAATAAATAAAAACCACATAATAAACGCATGACAAACATTTGTGTGCGAGCAACCACAAAACACAAAAAAACTCACCTTGCAACCGATAAGTCCTAACTGAAGCTTTATTGCTAATCTGCACCCTACATTTCACAAACTAGTTTTCTAAGGCAGTTGTTCTAAAACATCCTACGTGTCTGTTTTGGTTCTACTATCCAAATGTCTTGTTCGGCCAACCAAAATTTATTAACCAGATTTATCATTCAAGAGATTTGTATAAACTTTGAACGCAGAAATTATACTTCATCGTTATCGAATTCAGAAAGTTTCATACTTTAAATTAATACTTCATGTAACCGTACCATAAATATATAAAAACATTTATATAAATTTATTAACCCTTTGAAAACAGGTTATACTCTTGTTATGACACCAAATACATAATAATAATAATAAGTGGCATAAGACTAAACCAATAACTTTAAGTTTCAATTCAAAGGAAATACACCGAACAAAATGTGCATATAGTTTCACTTCAAAAATTAAAATGTTATTAGACTACAAGGACTGAATATGTATTTTCCCTTTCAAATAATATATACGGATAATGCCTATTAGTAGGATTTGACCATCCAAAACGAATGAGTAATGTGCTAACCAATAAACCGCCAAATGTTTTATTATTATATTTGCATTTCCCAAACTTTAACATGGGTCCGCTTTTAACCCGTTAAACAAAAACACCCGGGATGTTGTCTTCCTAACCTGATATTTTTTATTTTCCTACCATTACTAAGTTGCTTGAACTTTACATATTATCCAAAATAATTTTGTATAATTATATAAAATCATCATTAACTTTCTCCACCTCCTACTGAAATATAACCATAATTTTTTTGTCAAAAAAAAAAAAAGAAACAACCCATATCAAAACATATTAGAGCTTTGTGTAGCGAAAATTTTATCATTTAAAAATTACATCTATTAGAACATGATTGGCCCGAACTAAGACATTAGGTACAACTAAAATATGTAAAATCGGATTATAAACCTACTCAAACAACCAATTCAAGCATAAATCGGAGAGACATACCTTATTTTCTAAGAACTAACTCCAAAACTTTTAAGAACTCCCGAGCCCTACTTCTCCTTTGATTCTCAACTGATCTCAGAGATTTTTGTAGGGTTTCCACTCGATTTTACGTGCTACATATAATTCCTAAGATTATAACCGATGGAGACCTCTCATTTGCTCGAATTTATTACCGTAATGAAGGTGATGGTTTCTTTTACATTAATCTTCATAATTTGTCTTTAATTGACTCATTAACTTTAAACTAATAATTATTTTATATTAATATAATACGATTATATATTTTATATTTTTATTTTGACATGAGTTATTACAAACTTCCCCCCTTCGAAAAATTCCGTCCTCGGAATTTGAATTCAGTAAACAAATATGGATAATTAGTCTTCATATCTCGTTCGCTTTCTAACGTTAAATTTTATCCTTTGGTATCTCCAATCAATAAGCAACCTCTCCGGCTCATTTCTTAATCAGAAGAAGGTTCTACAATTGAGAATCAACTTACCTTTAAATAAGACGTACCATGTCCTTCCTTGGGGCATATTCAACATGCTCTTTCTCCCGCTTGAAACGCTATTAGCTTCCTACATATAACCGCCTAACATTTTGGTCGTTCATGTGTGTCCTTTAGGTTGACCCTAAATTACCAAATATATCGGTAGTTTTCTGAACAAGCTCGAGTCCAACCATTTGTTTCTCCCTTACCTCATATCAAAACAGTGCTACACTTCCTACCATATAAGATTTCATACTTGACCAAAGAGTCCATTCATCGTTGGAATCTCTTCCACAATGATGACATAAGATGAAGGTTATGATCAGAAATGGACAACTACACTATCTCATCAATATACAACTTAACTAACTTTTCCAACAAGTATGTTTCACCCGAAAACACAATTTAAGGGTCCATTTTAGATATCCAGAGAAAGAACCGATGGTCCACTTCCCTTCCCACTTGGCACAACACATCCATTATGCTCAAGCATTTAAATATCCAAGGAAATGAGTAACATCTCAAATCCTATCTCTGTCGATCTCAACACACCTGTTATGTTCCCGACTATCATACACCCATGTCCTCATTAAATGTGTCATCATATATTAGGGAAACAATTCTAAAAAAACTTTCCACTTCTCCTCTACCGAGGATTCTTTCTGACTCTTCTTCAATCCACCTAATAAATCAAAGGTTACATCAATCATCATCAACTAAATCTTACTTGGTTCCTTCCTTACATACGACTTATTGAATAAGTGATAACGTTTAACTTCCATAATTAGTAACGATCTTACACCTTCTTTGACTCTTGGTAATCCATGCGCATCTATATTGTCCCCTCTTTTTTTCGTGACAAACACTACTAGTGCACCCCATGGTGATGTACTATGTCAAATAAAAACCTTATCAAGAATATCTTGCAATTGCTATTAAATTCTTTCATCCTTTTTGTTGTACTATCTTACTGTCACATTTCCTTATTCCAGTATCAAGAATTCTTCCTCCAACTGTTTGATCGTCATTCGAGGAAAAAACATCGCTCTAAAGATTCTTGAAAACTCATCCCATGACAACCTATTGGTTGTATCCGACACCCTAACTACTTTTACCTTCCCCATCAGTATAAAGCCTCATTTTTAAACAGCATCACGACATAAACCGCATTGTCCTTATTTACACACTTACCGACATCAAATGTTTCCTCTATCTCTGTGATCCACATTGATGATACGATAAGATCAACGTCCTCGCAACACGTTCATGGTTTACAAGTCATGAACGTCTTGTAACAATTACCTCATCATTTGTCATTTACATACTGCCTAGTGCAACACTATGGTCATAAATTGGAACTAAGATACTATATCCAAAGCCTTCCTCTTCATTAACCATGTTACCACCTTTCACATTCTATAGTGCATCTCGGTCCTGAACATTTACATTCAACAATATAGCTTGCATATCCTGAGCAATCTCATCAATTAATTATTCTAGAGTAACCATATTTGTTGTACAACCTTTTCCGTAATCTCGACCCCGACCACGACCTCGTTTGGAGTTACAGATCAGTTACACCAATTTTGCTCGTACAGGTGCTATGATGACTCCTAGAACTCTTACCCTACACCTACATCTACCTCGTCCCTAGCCGCGCCAACAACTAGAAGTAGAGTTTACAAGAGTCTCTAGTACTTCTCCGAGTGCAACAACTTCCGCTCCAACTGGAATGTCTTCCCGCTCTAGTGTTACCTTAGTAAGCCTCCATGATATCCTTGAGTACATGATGCCTACTAGTAAGATATGTTCTAAATTAGTCGTTAGGTTACCTCTCGATCCTTCCGTTTAAGCTTAAGTGTTTACGGAAACACCTAATCTGCATAAACAACGCTCTGATACCAACTTGTAACACCCTAATTCTCATATATAGATTATATAACAAATAATCGTTCCAACATCTCCCAAGATCAAATATGAACTTGCTTATAGACTAAAATATAGCAGAAGCAAAATAAAAAAATATATATAGAGTCTTCAACCGAAGAGCTTCGGGTGTTACGTCTTTGCGGAATTCCTTTGTGGCCTTCTTGATTAATCCTTCTCCTTGTCCTTTCCCTGCCACTAGCTAAATAGTTTCCTGTGTTGCGCACATTTTAAAGTTTCTAAATGGGTAAGTCTAGGGCCTAGTGAGTTCGTGTTACATATACATGTTCATCACTTAAAAAAAACATATAGTTTTATCATATCTTGTTCAATAAATCATACAACAAACATAACACCCGATGACGTAATTTAGAGGAACGATTAATTTTCCAGAGAAAGAACCAAAGATTCATTTTCCTTCTCCTTGAGACAACTCATCATCCACTGTACTCAAGTATTTTAAATATCCAAGGAAATGAGTATAAATCTCAATTCTCATCCCCGTCGATCACACACATCCGTCATGCTCACGGCGATTAAACACCCAACCCATTCCCACTAAACATGTCACCTAAAAAACACACACACACGGTAGACAACATTCCAAAATAACATTTGTATGCAACCATAGTTATCATAAAACATATTGTCAATAAATAAATAAAAACCACATAATAAACGCATAACAAACATTTATGTGTGAGTAACCACAGAACACGAAAAAACTCACCTTGCAACCGATAAGTCCTAACCAAAACTTTATTGCTAATATGCACCCCACATTCCACAAACAAATTTTCTAAGGCAGTTGTTCTAAAACATCCTACGTGTCTGTTTTGGTTCTACTATCCAAATGTCTTGTTCGGCCAACCAAAATTTATTATCCAGTTTTATCATTTAAGAGATTTGTATAAATTTTGAACCAGATATTATACTTCTTCGTTATCGAATTCAAAAAGTCTCATACTTTAAATTAATACTTCATGTAACCGTACCATAAATATATAAAAACATTTATATAAATTTATTAATCCTTTGAAAACAGGTTATATTCTTGTTATGACACCGAATACATAATAATAATAATAATAATAAACTAATAACTTTAAGTTTCAATTTAAAGGAAATACACCGAACAAAATGTGCATATAGTTTCACTTCAAAAATTAAAATGTCATTAGACTACAAGGACTGAATATTTATTTTCCCTTTCAAAGAATATATACGGATAATGCCTATTAGTAGGATTTGACCATCCAAAACGAACGAGTAATGTGCTAACCAATAAACCGCCAAATGTTTTATTATTATATTTGCATTTTCCAAACTTTAACATGGGTCGGCTTTTAACCCGTTAAACAAAAACACCCGGGATGTTGTCTTCCTAACCCGATATCTTTTATTTTCCTGTCATTACTAAGTTGCTTGAACTTTACATATTATCCAAAATAATTTTGTATAATTATATAAAATCATCATTAACTTTCTCTACCTCCTACCGAAATATAACCATAATTTTTTTGTCAAAAAAAAGAAACAACCCATATCAAAACAAATTAGAGCTTTGTGTAGCGAAAATTTTATCATTTAAAAATTCCATCTATTAGATCATGATTGGCCCGAACTAAGACATTAGGTACAACTAAAATATGTAAAAATCGGATTATAAACCTACTCAAACAACCAATTCAAGCATAAATCGGAGAGACATACCTTATTTTCTAAGAACTAACTCCAAAACTTTTAAGAACTCCCGAACCCTACTTCTCCTTTGATTCTCAACTGATCTCAGAGATTTATGTAGGGTTTCCACTCGATTTTAAGTGCTACATATAATTCCTAAGATTATAACTGATGGAGACCTCTCATTTGCTCGAATTTAATGCCCTAATGAAGGTGATGGTTTCTTTTACATTAATCTTCATAATTTGCCTTTAATTGACTCATTAACTTTAAACTAATAATTATTTTATATTTATATAATACGATTATATATTTTATATTTTTATTTTGAGATGAGTTATTACATACTGTGTAATATTCATAAGTGAATATATCATCTGATATTCACAAGTGAATATACTATGTAATATTCACATGTGATATACCATTTAATACTACGTAATATTCAAATATAAAAATATTATCTAATATTCATAATTGAATAGATCATCTAATATTCACAAGTGAAAAGACTATGTAATATTCACAAGTGAATGCATCGTCTAATATTTAAATATGAATATACTATGTTTATTATATGTTATATTCATATATGAATGATACTTAAATTGTAAAAAAAAATAATAATAATAATCATAGTTTTTATTTATAAGTGAATAACGAATGTACTTTAGTAAAAACCTGATTCATTTTTATTCACTTATGAATAACGATAACTGAAAATATAATATATATATATATATATATATATATATATATATATATATATATATATATATATATATATATATATATATATTATCTTAAAACTATATCAATGTGGATGTCTATTTATAAATAATAAGAAATCATGAATTTTGGTATATTTAAAATCATTTTTCGATAAAAATAGCTTCTTAAAAATTAAAAAAAAAAAAAAAAACGAAAAACTATGTTTTTTTATATATTAAGGTAATGCTTAGCATAGTTTAAGGAAAAATGTTTTGTTGGAAAACACATGTCTATTCTTTTCTCATTTCCGCTGGTACGACGGAGGCTTTTGCGGTAAAAATAAATGAGTAGCTGAGAATGATTTCCTCATTCTCAACATTTTTTTTTTCTCAATTGAACCCTCCTCTATATATATTTTTTTCTCATGATTAAAGATTACCCATTAAACAAGCCCATACCAAACATATCGTTAATCATACCTTTACAAAGGAGTAATGTCACAAAGGACACACCAAACTCACTCGACTACGATCTAGACCAACCCCCTCTCATATTTGAATTACATAAGTATGTTAATTATAATAAAATACATAATAAAGAAAACATCATACTGAGTTAATGAGTTATAACATCAACCATACAAGTATCACCACGTGAAAAAAAAAAATAGAACACCAATAACCGTTTCCTCTTTCACTCGGATTACGAATGAAAAGAAATTTAACCAAACACAACACTAATTATAACCCTACGATATAGTAACTTTGCAAAAGAAAAAGAACACACGTTAAATTCACTTGAATGCTACTTTCTCACCAAATCATCCTCTACCTAGCATAATGAGTTTTAATAAGTTCAATGTCTATTATTATTATTCACTCTAATAAATGATTTTTTTTTATCATACGGTCACATTTTTATACAATTTTTATCAAATGTTATTTTGTGGTTATTTTGAATTAATTTTTTTCTACATGTTACTTTATTAGTTTTTCTATTTTATTAAATTTTATATAATATTATAATTAATAATTACAATAAATGTAGTAATAAATATATCAATTTCATTAATGAATTTATCTTTTAATCTTAAAATTTTCAAATTAAAGCTTATTAGTTTTTTTGTTTATTTATTTAAATTATTTGTTTAAATTTAAAAGATAAAAAACATTTCAATTATAATAACTCATTTTTTTAAATATAAATTCAAAGTTCTCAAAATACTTTGATCTGTATATTTAATTTTTTTTTTAAATAACATATGTAATACGGGTTTCACAACTAGTTTTTAATATTTGAACTTTTTTAAATGTTTTATTTTAATCATTGTACTTTGTTTAAACTATCATTACTCATTGAACTTGTTTATTTTTTGTCATTTTGGTCAATATAACCGATGATATATAACATTGTCAAAGTTATAATTAATCATTTAACTTTTTTTTTGTGTTTTATTTTAGTCATTATATTTTGTTTAAGTTACTATTGATCACTAACTTTTTTATATTTTGCATTTGTTACTCTATCTTTTATTACCATTTATAAAAAATTTAAAAAAAAATCATATTTTTTTTCATTTCTACACAACTAAACTTGTTACATCAATTATTTTAAAATAAATTATATGAATAATTCTTGTGATTAAATATGCATCCTACATCGTAATAGACTTCTTTTAAAATTATTGAGAATGTTCAAGTTAAAATGGTTAAGAAATAAAAATGCACATTGCGGTAAATCACAAGGAATATTCATATAATTTACTCTAAATAATTGATGTAACAAGTTTAGTTGTGGAGTAAAAAAAAATAGTAATTTTTTTAATTTTTTTTAAATGATAATAAAAAAAAACTAGACTAACTAAAAACAATCATTAACCAATGGTCGCTTAAACAAAATATAATGACTAATATAAAACAACCATAAAAGTTCAATGGCTAATTATAACTTTGACCATGTCGTTCGATTTTATATATCTATTATCCCTGGTTAGAATGACCAAAATGAACAAAATAAACAAGTTTAATAACTAATGGTAGTGTAAACGAAATATAATGACCAAAATAAAACATTCAGAAAAGTTCAGTACTTAAAAATGATAAAAACCCTTATTATTATTATTATTATTATTATTATTATTATTATTATTATTATTATTATTATTATTATTTTAGTATTTAACAAAATTAACTACATTATTTGGTTTTATTTGGTTATTGTTATAACCAATGATAGACTTATAACAAAATGTCAGGGGCAGCATACATAATTTTAAGGGAAGCACGTTAGAAAAATTGCGTTACCCCGAAAAAATTCTTTAAAAATTTACACTACACCAAAATATTTAAAAGGTATAACATGGACTACATCAGAATCCCACTAGAATCTATCCCCCGTTGTTACCAAAATCCAAATTATTATATTTTTTTCTGTATTCATTTAATAACAAATTGAAATTTTTAGATTTTAGAGTCATATCTAAAATTTTTAAGCTTTATCTTTTTTTTTAATTTGCAGCTATATTTTCATGATAAATAATTTTTTTTTAAAAAATAATATTATTAAAGAAAGCAAATTTTGCTTCCATTGGTTATTTGAATCACATGTTTGGTTTTGTTTCTATTAAATTTTAAAGTTAATGTTTTAGATTTAATGTGTTTTTCTTCTTAGTATATAATTGTATATTACTTATTTTTATAATTTTTAATACCGGTAAAGTCTCAATATTTTAGATCAATTTATGGTTTAATGGCAACATTTGTTTTTTTAATAGAAAAGTTATGATAATCTGTCATTTTCTATTGAAAAAAATAAAGATTATTTTGTTAATTTGGGTAAAATATAAAATAATCACAACTTTAAGAAAAAATGTGATTAAACCGTAAATTAACCCAAAACATTAAGATTTTATCGGAGATTTTCCATATATATAATATAAAATTATAATTACAAAAACATTAAAAAGAAAAAAAAAAAAAAAAAAAACAAAACAAACAACAAACAACAAACAAAAAAAAGTATTTATCTTATAACTTAAACATTAAACTATAACTATAACTGAAGACGATGTATAGGGTTTTGGGATGACAATATTGCTGGGAACATTATTTCGAGTGACAGCGGGTTCGTGATTCCTCTTCCAACAAAACAAAACTTTTAATTTTTTTAATAAAATTTCTTATTATAAATATTTTTTTCTACCATTTCAAAACCATACCTTTCTTTCTTTTTATTCCATTGTAACTTACTCTACTCTTTCTATATTTTTTCTTTCAATTCCATTCCAGTTTTGTTCTACTTTATTTACATTCCACTTCAAAACTTGAAAATGGATGTCATCCTTATGGTAGGATACTCTGAATCGAAGAAGTGACATTAGCTAGAGTATATACTTTTGAAATTTGTCATGTGAATCAGCATAGATCGTCATATTTTGTCACTCTCTAGATCATTCTAAGCAGCAACTTTGGGGTTCGGATCATTCAATACATCAAGTTGCTTCCAAATGGAAAGAAATACAAGGAAAAATTAAAGAGTTTAATGTTATTTTTACCCACAAGATGAATGTCTTGTAGCCCGAATTTTCCAACAAATAAGTTTTAAATGCAACAAAAAATGAGTATCGCAAACGTCATAACATGAAAGATTTTTTGTTATAAGGAGACATTAAATATTTTTTTAAAAAGTCGCTCCTTTATTTTAATTGAAGTATTTTTTCGTCGTTTGTAGTGTGATTTTAATTTATATTATTATAGTGTGTTGTTTTAATTAAATGTTATTTAATATTTTTTTGTTTTAAATTAGTATAATTTTATATTAAAGATTTGAAAAATTATAAAAAATATTGTGTTTTGTTTTATTTTGAATTTTCAAAATAAACTAAATGAAAATTAGTGATTTGTCAGGTGGATTGAATGGGTTGAAAAAGATATTACATCCATATATAGTGGGTTGGAAAAGATTGAAGAGAGTTAAGAGACAATATAGAACTTCTATAGCACTGAGTTGTATGGATCGAGAATGATCTACTCTCTACACCGTAATGATGGCATATGTTGGTGATTTGTTATCATCAATATTATTTAAGTGTAATGGGATTACTTTGTTGACAAAAAACGATCTTGATAAATATTAAACAAGTAAGGAAGGTGTGGAGTACACACTTGTTTAAGTTTGATCAAATTTTCAAAGTACACTGTCATTTAGGGGCGAAGCCCCTAAACGAACGGGGGTCCGGGGGCAGCGCCCCTGGGAGCGGGTTCCAAGGGGCGGCAGCCCCTGGCGGGGTCCAAGGGGCAGAGCCCCTGACTGGGGTCAAGAATTGGCCATTGTTTGACCATTATCCAAACTTCCGTTTTTATAGTTTTATGATAGTTTGAAACTTTTATAATACAGTTTTCAGACAAAGATCATAAAGTCGGTTTTGATCTCATTTTCTGGTACATACAAAACTATCATCAAAACATTCTAAATTCTTGTCTCTCTGAGTCTTATTCGATTAAAGAATATTTGAAGTATCACCCAAATGCTTTAGTCTGAAAGTGTTTTATATAATTCTCATAATTCTAAGTATTACTATACCTCAATTTCTAAGAGCATCTACATCTACATTTGGCTTTCAACCCTCTTCCAAATGGCTTTCAAACCTTCCAACTCAACCTTCTTACAAAGTTGCAAGTAAACAAAGTCTTGTTAGAAGGCCACATAAGCAGCCCACGGTTCATAAAAAAGTATCATCACTTGTATGTTAATAACTAGTATATATTATACTTTACATAAATAAATAAATAAATATATATATATATATATATATATATATATATATATATATATATATATATATATATATATATATATTGTCTTCTATACTAATTTTGTATTATATTTATATTATATTTATAAAAACATGTAGACTTAAAAAGTTCTATATTTCTTCTTTTCCTAAAAGACAAGAAAGGTCTCTTCTTAAGTTTGCAGACCTATTCCGGGTAAAAATAAACAAATAAAATCTTTACATTGGTCTTTACTTATTTTCTCGCTAAAACTCGCAATTGCTATAGCAAAATCTTTTCAGTTCCTTTTTCATCTCTTTTGGTTATTCTATAATTCTCTTTTTTTGTGCCAAGAAGCCAATTATCTCATTTGTCTTGGTCGTTGAGTAATCAATATTTATATAAATATATAATATTAATATTACGATACCTTGTTATCTTGTTATAACTTATAAGGTAACAATGTTATAATCTAAAATCTAATTTATGATCAAAATACTTTTTTGTAGATAAAAAGTTTATTATCTAGAACATAAATTTACGACCAATGTTTGTAATCTCCTTGTATACTTTTTCTTACATATATAATTGTTTTTTCTTAGATAACATACAATAGTAATGTAACGTATATTGGGTTTGTAATGAGTTTTCCATTAGTGTATAACACCATTTGGTACATGAAAAAACTAGGTTGTTTTTAGCTTCAGTTTGTTTTATGTCGTATGCAGACTTTAAAAAACCAACAGTTTTGTACAATGCATATGTTTAGACCACATTTTCTTTTATACATTTGATATGTTGATGTTTTACATTTTTAAAAACAAATAGCAAATATGTGTTCCTTGGTCTGAATCTCTTATCATGATCTTTTAAACCCCAATGTGTCTTCCAAATCTAGTTTTGAAGTAGAGTATCATTGGCCAATGTTTTAACTCAGAAGTGTTGGATTTTAAACCTCCTCATTGTGCTACACCAACGTTCTCAGTGTCATGAGTATTTATTATGATAACCTAAGTGTGGTTAATCTCTCCTCTAATCCGATTCAGCATCAACGAACCAAACATATCGAGATTTGATATCCATTTTATTCAAGATAAAGTCATGATGGGTCAACTTTGGGTATTACAAGGTCCCTTAATCTTCCCAATACGCCGATATATTCACCAAGAGTTTTCCGTTTTCTTTGTTTCTCGACTTTCACTTCTGTTTGAATGTTTAAATATATCCTCCCGATCAAACTACAAGTGGGCCGTTATTATACATTTATCATTGTAATTATCATTATTATCATTGGCCCCAAAGCATACTCTAGAAATGTCCTATATAATGTTAATAATTGAGATAAAGGAGTATTTGTTATATTTGCTACATATGATCTCTATAAATGTCACTTATCAAGGCAGGTTTACAAAGGACTGAAGGAGTATAAGTTGTGATTTGCGCTTAAGAACTAGATCATATAATTTTTAAAGATGCATGAAATGTATAAGAAATCTTCTCATTCTCCAATTCAGCCAACTATTCAAGAACCTATAGTCGACAGTGTTGAGCCCAATACAATTGAATCTTCAAATCCAATTTCTTCTCGTGGAGGTCCAAATAAGGTTCATAAAGCACACTTTACCAGGACAGGGGTTCTATTTCGTGAAGTACCGGTTCCATTATCACCAGCATCTAAGAAGCAAAGAGCTATTGATATGGCTCAAAAGTTAACCAAGAAGAAATGTGAAGCTCAAGTACCCCTTGAAATTTTCGGATACTCGGAATTCGGATATCCGGTTTTGAACACCCCTAGTTTCAGGTACTTCCGGTACGAAATGGAAGGATCCAACGAGATGGCACAACATCCCCCCCCCCTTTCGTTTACACGATTATGATTTCTTTTACTCTGACGTTTTGGATAGTTTGTATATTGGATGTTTTCGAGACATGATGTATGGGATTGATGAATTTGAAAATGAAAATTTTATCATTTTTGGGACGTTACACACTTTGTTCAAAATAAAGTCCCAATGGTTCATCTACAGTGTTAAATTTCCCTTTATGTTCTCAATATGTTGGCATCTTCACCATGAGTTTTCTATTTTCTTTGTTTCTTGACTTTCAATCCAGGTTGAGACATACCCTCTTTTTCAAACTATAGGTGAGGTGTTACTAGATATGTATTATTGTAATTATCGTTATTATTATTGGCCCCAAAGCCTGCCCTGTAAATTTCCTATATAATGTTAGATAATTTAGATAAAAGAGGACTTAAGCAAAATATTTGCTATAAATTGTTACATATGATCTCTATAAATGTCACTTGTTAAGGCAAAGTGTACAAAGGACCGGAGTATAAGTTGTGGTTTGTGCTTAAGAACCGGTCTAATCTTTAAAGATGCGTGAAATGTACGTGTTATATGTTAGGCCACGGAAGAGCCACGTTGTAGAGTAATGAATGATTTTGAAATCCAATAACATATGTATTAGGTATTGAGTAAAAGAAATACTATGCTAAATAATAAAGTGATTTATTTTATTATAAATTTACAGCATATATCTTTAAATATGGCCTTTTAGTATATGTTTTGCATAAAAATATATTTTTATTTTATAAATAATTTGTTCTTTAAAATAATAGAAACTAACATATATAAATTGTTCATTATATAAAAATTTTATGCTATTATAGTGTCATAATATATTTATTTATTAGAAAATATTTAATTAACGTTAAGCAAAATTTAAATGTATTAAACTCCAATAAGTAAACATACATGAAATCAACACAACTGGATGCTACATAATTTAATTTATTAGAAATTAATATACTTCACTAAATCAGTACCAATGTAGTGATAGAGTCGAAAAACCAAATAATTTAAAAAACAAAGATAAAAATGGTTAAAATATCAAAATAATTTAAATTTATATTTAAAAAATAATAATAATAATAATAATTGATTTATTGACAAGGTGGTAACCTGGAGTACACAATCACAGGCATCATTACACTCATATAAAATTGACATTTTATAAAAATAAAAATAAAAATAAAAAACACAAGATAATTTATAAATCTGGCTTTCAGCATTAATACAAATTCAGTCGGATTGGATCAAGTAAAATTAAATTCCAGTATATGATGATATTCATATGAATTCTTTAAAAAAAACAAAAAACAAAATAAAAATGATGAAAAAGTAGCATATATATATATAGCCATGGGAACAGATTGAAATTCCATGAAGAACCTTGATGAATTGGTAGATGATCTAGATGTGTTTCACGAGTTCTTCAAATGTGTTCATGGCAGAAACCGGCAATCCAAGCAACACATTCACACTTTTCCTCTCTTCTCCATGAGATAAGAACAGAATTACTTCTTTCTCCGGCAATGCCACCGGACCTGACATCAGCGGCTCCCCCCACCCAAAATCGTTGGCGTGGAACGATAACTTTGACCATGTCGTAATCAACAGCGTCGACGACAGCGACGGCCGCGCTCGTGTAACCTCGAAATAATCAATCGCCGATCTCATGTAATCGTCCGTAACCATTTTCACGGAGTCGTGAACTAATTTCACGGTGAAAGACAGCGGATTTCCGACTTGTTCTCCCGCCGTGCATATAGAGTTGGTTAGAACGATGCCGTTGCCGCAGTATCCTTCCGGCAAATTCGGTTCGAATCTGGAGCGTCCGTCTACGGCGAACAGGAGTTTCGTTTTCTGATCCGGCTTCATTTTCAGTGATTCGGTTCTGGCTTTCCAGACGAAAGCCGATAAAGCTTCAAAAGTGGTGCAGCTCTGTACGCCGCCGTCTGCGGTGGCTTTGATTTTGAGGTTTTTGAGGTCCTCCGGTGAGAAACAGAATGAGCGGTAGGAAATCTCTTCTTTGTAGAGATCGGCGGTGTTGGATATGTCTTCAATCTCTTCGAATTCATTGTGAGAAAACTCCACCACCGGAGGATTTCTCGCATTCAAAATTGTCCGATCGAGGAATGGCTTGACTTTTAGCGGTAAACCTCTTGCAGTTCGACTCCATGAGCTGACGAATTCCATGGCCGCAATTCCATCAAACAAATTATGGTTCATACCCAACCCTACCACAAACCCTCCACATTTGAATTTTGTCACCTACAAAATTTTTGAAAAAAAATAAATTATATTATTTATAACTTAAATAAATAACAACCAAAATATTTCAAAAGTTTCAAAAATGCCATCATCCTTTTTTTTTTTTATATATCTGACATTGTATCAGAGCAAACAGTATTATCAAAACGACTAACCTGAACAACAACCGGAGGAATATCGAGAATATTTTTAGCACCAGGGGTATCATAAACCAGCTTCTCAAGCGTAACCGGATCCGGCTTTGTATGATCACCAAGTTCTTTGATATCACAATTAGCTTCAGCTTCAACAAACACAGCACCTTCATTAGTGCAATTCACGATGAGCTTTCCCTCAGAGCTGATAGTCAACCTTCCAGCTGCTGGATAATAATGAACAAGAACTTTAGACAAAGCATCCTTAATCACCTCAGCCGCCATTTCATTTCCTTTTTCCTCGGACTTGAAGCAATAAATTGTACGCACTATGACTGCGATATTTTGGTCCAAATTAGAGAGGAAATAAAGACCCCTTTCGGTTTCCTCTGAGGGTTTAACAAGTGTCGGCTCTCCTATCCGTGTAACAGACAGTTCGACTTCTTGGTTGTTGTCGAAGGTTCCATGACTTCCCATTTTTAGTAGACTTATTAACCTGTAACTGAACCATCAAAAGAAAAGATTTTAATAAATCGGATTATATATAAAAAAATATGAAGTGAAGATAAGTGTGAGTTTAAACATGCATATGATCATACACCAACATGCTTGTTTCATGAATATACCTCAAATGATGCCTTCACTTTGAGATATGAAAGTGGAAAACAAAATTTGTGATACAATTGGGAAGAAACTATGGGTATTATATAGAGTTGAAAGAGAGAAATGGGAAGATGAACAACACGACATTTTTGGTTAACAACAAAATAGAAAGTGACGTGTGGTCATATATTTGGGGGTTTTCTTTCATTATTAGTTTGCCTTACACATTATAATTAGAGAGGGTGGAGAAGACTTTAAATATCGCAACAATTGTCTTGAATACAGATAGGAGTTGTTACAATATCATAAATTTGATAGATTCACGTAAAGTTAATTAGGTTTTTATTTGTTCTGAACGGCAGAAATTTTACATGAAGTTGATTATTTGATTGTACCATGAGGTTGTATAAAGGATTAGTTATAGTCTTATTTGTTCACGTGATAATATGTGAAGGAACTATCTATTCAAATAAAATATATACTTTTAATTGGCAAATTAAAAGACTACGAAATTCAAAACTTGGTTACTTTTTTCACAAATATTTATCAATTTCGAAACTTGTCTATCCTGTTTATAGTCTAGAACTGTGTTCAATGATATAGTCCCCAAACACCCCCATGGAAATGTGTTCATTGATAATATGAAGGATTGTTTCGGATTATTTGGCACTAATGATGTAAGATTTAATCATTTTGTTTATAAGCGGGATAAAAAAAAACAGTGTATACAAACATAAAACACGTTCGAAACTCACCAACAAGTTCAAAACACTACGTTTTACCATGCTTTGCTTTTAAGTTTTGTGAATAAATGTTCAATATTGCTAAATGAGTAGCTAAACACGGTATGTAGTGGTATCTTGTTCTTCATTTATTCTCCTAATGAAAAGGTATTTGAAGACATTGAGTAGCTAACAATTATATATAATTGGTCGTTGAAAAACATTTTATAAGATTCTTATGTTGTGTAAACATTGTTAAAAAAAAATATATAATTGTGATATTTTAATTGTATTTGGTGTAGGGGAGGGTGTAGTTGGTAGGGTTGGCCTCCAAGATTATATTTGCTTCGCTAACTCTCTTACCCTCCACATCTAAAGTCTAAACACCATGCACGCTGAATCTTCAACAAGACTTCAGCAGTGTTTTCCTTTTTTTTTTTCTTTTTGCAAAAACTAATACTTATTCAACAAATGATAATTAATTTTCCTAATAACTTTTCAGTTTTTCACTTTTTAAGCAACCAATTTTTCATTTTTAGACAGCTAATTACACTTTAAAGATAATTAACATTCACAAATCAACCACCAAAACAGTGATCATTTGCTAAATCATTAAATTTGATTCTCAACCATGCAAATACAGATAGAATTTTTGCTAATTTTTCATAAACGTAATATAAAAGGAATTAAAATGGAAATAACCAATTGAGACAATTATAAACATCAACCACTAAAACAGTGCTTAATTTCCAAAATAATTTTGTTGCACATGCATCAATACCAACTATTCAGAATCTTAGCACTTAAAACTAATAACCCAGTCAATAAAAAAATAAAAAAAAATAAAAAAAAAGTAGAGAAAAATTTATATCATCAAAAACCTAATAAATAATTTTTAAAAAAAATAACTTCAAAAGATCCCAACAAAATGGTCTATGGTACAAATAACGAAAAAAAAAAAGTCAAAAGTTAAAAACCACATTATGAATCACTGTCCTTGCTGTCATCCTCCTCGTCAGCATCATCTTTCTCCTTGTTTTCATCCTCGTCATCATTGTTCTCCTTGTTGTCATCCACGTCATCACTGCTGTCGGCCTTTGCCAGCTCAGCTTCTTCTTTTTCTTCTTCATCATCAGACATGTTGTTTATGACATCAGTGATTATGGCCTTCACTTCAGCTTTTCTGCTCAATAAATCCTGACCAAAATGCGTACCTAAAACAACAAATTATTTTTTTTTTTAAAAGTTCATGACATTTTTCAAAATTAAAAAATGTAGAGAGGGAAATTTAACATACCAAGTTGTTTGATAATGTCTGATAAAGTTGCCTGAATTACAAAAAGAAAAAATCTACATTAGTGGCATAATCGTAATTTGTCTAACAAGAAAAAAAAAATGTTTTTAATAATTTGATTCGCTTACAGTGTTGAAATCGACTTCCTTCAAGATTTTAGTTACAACAGCATGCATTTCTTCATTAGTTGGTTCTGTTTTTGCCTTTTTATTGGTTTTTCCTTTCCCTGTTAAAAATATATTATTTATTAAAAAACAGATATTCAATTTATGAAGAAGAAAAAAAAACAATCATATACTATGACTTTACCTTTTACAGTGTCTGACTTTTTGACTTTCTTTTCCTCTTTGGGACTCTTCTTTGATTTAGAAGAGGAAACAGACACAGGTGTCTTTTTACTGGATTTAGTTTCTTTTTTAACAGATTTTGATTTTTCTCCACTTTTTTTTGAAGAGCTTTTTTCACTTGTGACTTGTTTTTCTTCTTCTTTCTCTTCTTCCTCTTCTTCATTATCATTGTCTTTCTTTGACTTTTCTTCTTGGTCAACGCTTTCAACTTTCTTCTCATCTTCCTCATTGGATTCATCTTCTTCACTCTCTGAAACTTCTTCTTCTTCTTCCTCTTCTTCATTGTCTTCTTCTTCTTGTTTCTTTGAAGCACGTTTGCGTTTTTCTCCAGATTTTTTCTGAAATAAAAATAGATGCAATCAGAAATATATCAGGAAAATAAATAATCTTTCTTATTTTCCAATTGCATTTTGTTTTTTTCCAATCAAAACAAAAAGGTTTCATACATTTTTCCAAATTAACAATTTTTGACATGACATAAGTACATAAAAAGTCAAAATGGAATGAATTTTAAGTAATTTGCATTTGAAAAAAAACATAGCAATAACATATTCAAGATTTTAACAAATTATAATGAGCTTCAAAAAGCATAATAATACAGCAATGTAAAAATTGAATAAAAAGACAAACCGTTGTTGGGGTTTTGCTCTTTCTTGCCTTTGATTTTTGCTTTTTACTTTTACGTTTCTGAAAATGAAATAAAAAAAATAAAAGTTTAGTTTAACATTGTTATTGTCACAATATATTAAATCCAACCATTTATATTTTATTAGTAAAAAGAAAAAAAAAACCTCTTCTTTTTCAGCAAGGAGAACTTCAGTTGTAGCATGTGGAGATTGTAGAAATTCCAACAATTTTAATGCAACTTCATCCTGAAAAGATATAAAGTTTATAACATTGTAACAAAAGTTTATGGTTTTTATATTTACTGATATGAAATTATGATTAAATGGATGATGATTACCTTCTTTGTGGTTTTGTTAACTTGAAGATTTAGAATATCACAAAAGTCAAACAGCTTTTCTTTAACACATTTTTCAAGCTTCTCCTTCACTTTTAACCTCTGTTTTTCCTGCTGTTTATATAAATCAACAACACATGAAACATTTTATGAATTCAAGAAAATTCAACAAATGGATATTCAAGTAATAAATATTACATAAAGATTAAGGTTTTACCTCATCATCAGTCCATACAAAGCCAGAGAACATGCCAATGTTCTTCTTCAAAACTTTAGGCTGAAAAAATATGCATCATAATCAACAAATTAGAAGCCACAAAAACTTTTAGCCTTCATAGATATGAAGAAAAATAAAGATAAATAGATTGCTAAATCTGTTGATTTTTCACCTTTGTTCGTTTTCCAAAAAGGATGCTATGCAGTGAATGCAAGCTCTCATCAACTTTCCTCTTTGACAGCTTGTAAGCCACTGAAACAACATATACATAGAGATTTGCATAAACAACATAAAGATATATAAATATGATTAAAGATTTAAAGTCCATATTAGATAAACAGGGTTCAATTGTAATGACACAGATCATAAAGTGACATGAGACAATATGATAAAAAGAAAGATAATTCTAGACAATTATCATGTGGGATACATCTACACAGAGCTATAATCGGTTATAAAGGTAAGGACATGTTAGAACCAGATACCCAGAACTAGATACTAATAGTTATTGAGAAACAATCAGGTGCTGTTATTATAGTTTTTTTCCTGTGAATGATTAAAGAGCTTCGAGGGTTTATTCTTTTTGATAATTTTTCAAATCCAGCTTTAGAAGTGAGCGTAAATCAAGCACAGAGATAATCATGATATGTACCGTTTGGAATGTCTTTGAGCTGAGTTCCAGGGCCCTGTATCCATTCGTACAGACGCGAGTAAGAAAACTTACACAATTTCTAATCAGAAAAACAATGAAAGAAAAAGGGGGTTTCCATCGTAACATACCTGCTGTATGGAGATCGGTTTGCTAGCAGAAAGATTGCCGATGGCCGTATAACGTTCGACGGTCTTCCTTTCCCTGGTTGGCCTCTCAGTCGGTGTAGCAGGTGATTTAGAACTCGAATCGACCTTCGTTTTCTTCGAGCTGCCTTCGGCTTTTTTCGCGCTATATTCTTCTTCTTCATCATCTTCGCTCTCTTCGTCTTTAGCTTCTTCTTCATCCTCGCTCTCTTCGTCTTTTTCTTTACTCGCTTGCGCTTCTTCGCCTTCCTTTTCGGATTCCTCCTTGTCCTTCATTTCGACGTCGGGGACATCTTCTCGTTTTTCACTCTCTAGGGTTTCCATATCGGAAGCCATTAAAACCCACAAAAGTCAATAATTCAAAACCTGTGTAGGTGTAGATTTGCGTTGGAATTCAGACGCTGTTTGTGTATGTATAAAGAATCACGAGTACAGATCCAGAAACACCCGAAAACCCTATAAGGTGGAAGGAAAGATCCCGCCGAAATTAGTTAAAAGTTTTGGGCTATTGAGTGAATTGTGCAAGTGGCAGTAGATGAAGACAGGGTAAAGAAAGGAGTGAGCTTCGTTGCTACTGCAATTGAATCTGAGAAAGAGTTGTAGAAATCTCGTAAATGGTTTTTGGGGGCAAGAAATTGGGGGTAAAAGGCGCGCTTGGTTGAATTTTGGGGAAGATTTTGAGGGTTTTGAATTTCGTGCCAAATATGTTAGCGGGCATCTCCCTGCCTCTTCCCGGTTGAATGAAATTTTTGCATCTTTTGCTTTTTCTTTTTAATTCAAGAATCAAGATCTCATCCCAATTCCAATACCCCAAAACCTTGGATCAATATTTACTTGATTTCTCATTTCTTTATTAATTGTTTTTTCTTAATTTTGATAGCAAAAATTAAGAAATAGTGGAATAAGAATATAATTTTTAACTTTTCCTATCATATTAGTATTTTTTTTCATTGTAATATCATGTTTTTCAATTTTTATTGTTGAAGTTTTTGTATTTTTTCAAAAATCTAAGTGTGATAGGTAATAACCATTGTCGTCCGTTTTCACATGTCAATTTTTTATTAACTTTTTTATGGATATATTATTTGACAAAATAAATGATGGATAAAATGTTACGTATAACTCCATGTATATTTACCGAATAAAATATATGATTAGGTAATTGATTAGGGTATTTTTTAAGAAAAAATGTTAATATTTTGCCGAGTTTAAAAAATACTTTAAAATTAATATATCTTTTTTAAAAAATTAAAGCATATAAAAGGTTGTATTTTAAACATTTTCTCTCGTAGATGACAAATTAATTTGAGTCTATTTCATAATATATATATATATATATATATATATATATATATATATATATATATATATATATATATATATATATAACTTCCCAAAATCATAAGAATAAATTTCATTTTTAATTTAACCAAAACCATCAAATATTCATGTCAAACCATCATAAGTATGTTGTAACATCTCAATTTTCCAAACCAAAAATTTTATTTTTGATATAACATTTTAGAAAAACATTTATAAGAAAACATCATCAAGTCATATCATTTCATGAAACCACAATCATATGTCTCAAAACCATATTATAAAAATATTAATAATGTCAAAGTACAATGCCAATAATCTAATAATGCTAAAATCTTGTGTGTGTGATGCGCTGCTACCCTGTCAGCTCCTTCCCCTTCGATGAAGAGGTACCTGAAAACAAAATTGAAAATTGTAAACATGAAGTTTAATGAGTTCTCTCATCATACCACATATTATACATAACACATAATTCTAGGCATATTTAGGTATCCGACCTACCCTGATGAGAATATTGGGGTGCTCAACCTACCCTTGTTAGGCATATCGGGGTGCCTAACCTACCCCTGTCAGACATATTGGGGTGTCCGACCTACCCTTCCGGTTTATCTCAATCAGTTACGGGGACTATTCCACCCCTACTACTACCACATAAAAGCATAACATAATCATATTGCCAAGTATATTGGGGTGCTCGACCTACCCCTTGGCCCTATTAACCGAATATGGGGATTATTCCCCTTACTATCACAGAACATCATATCAGGCTAGCATATAATCATAGAAGAAATATACCAGACAGTTATCACGAAGACAATTATCTCTACTATAACTCTTACTAGTAGGTCGGGCTTGCTGCCTTCGACCCACTTCTACTAGAAGGTAACTCACCTCAATGTCATGAAGTGTCCGAACTATCCTAGATGATGGGATCAACTCCTCTCAAACTCCTACACATAACAACCTTCATTAATTACCATTGCATACTCTTAACCCTTTCAAGGACCAACTTTAGTCAAATTCAATTTCAAGGTCAACACCCTGGTCAAAGCCAACTTTCGTTCAAAGTCAAACATCTGGTTGACTCAACTCGTCGAGTTGGTCCACCAACTCGTCGAGTTCCATGAACCACAAAATATTGGAACTTCGATCATACTCGTCAAGTCTTTCAAGCGCTCATCGAGTTCTCCTTCATACAGAATCGAGACCTTTTGCTCATTACTCGTCGAGCTCATCCTTGAACTCGTCGAGTTCCGCTTCATACAAGTTGAAGTTTTTAGTCCTTGACTCGCCGAGTTCTTCCTTGAACTCATCAATTTCTTCTTCATCTATTTGGGAAATTGAACTCGCCGAGTTCATCCTTGAACTCTTCGAGTTATTTGATCTTCAAGCCCATATTCACATCCATCTTCTTGAGTTTTCTTTTAGACTCAACCAGATCGATTAGAAACAGAAAAGGTTGAGAAACCACAACCCGACTTACCGAGTCCAATGAACGACTCGTCGTGTCCCCCAAATTCCATGTCTATCCAGTCGATTTCAGTCGGACTTAATGCATCAAGAACATAGATCTGACCTCCCAGGGTTGATATAGCACGTAAAGTTACAAACTTTACGTGCATGCATGGGTTAACTAGCTCATAAGGACCCACAATGAAGTCTACATGGTGCATGGGACTCCTATGGCCATAAAGTTTGCACCTTTATGCCATGGGAACCCTTAAAGGTTCAAGATCTGGATGTATAACCCCATTGATGCACACAATCCCGAAAATGGCTTCTCTATGACTTAGAAAAAGGTAGAAACTAGCCCTAAATAGAGATCTAAGAAATGAACAGTCAATGTATCAACTTTATACCTCAACTGAGCTGGAAATGTGCCAAAACCTCTGGATCTACTTGCTTTCTCTTGATCTCCCAAGCCTCCTCTTTCTTCTCAAGCTTTAAAAACACAAAAATGGCACAAAAAGCTTAAGAACACTCAATATTCAATTAGGGTTTCGTGAAGAGAGTCTGAGGGTGATGGAGGTTGGAGTGAAGACCCTTTAAGTTGTTTAAATAGGTTGCAAACCCTCAAACTTAGGGTTTCATCTAGACAGGTCTACTCGTCAAGTCAGGGCTTCCGACTCGGCGAGTAGGTTCTTTTACCTGCATCCCAAAATTCGCATCTACTCGACGAGTTGGGGCCTCTCACTCGTCGAGTCCTAGAGTAAAAATGCAAAAAAAAAAACTTATATTAAAAATATGTATTGGGAACCGGGCGTTACATATGTCAATGTGAAAATAGTTATTAGAATACAATCCTAAAATTATAAAAATATTAGACATGTGTGGATGCGTTGCGATCAGACCGGTCCTTCCCCTTCGAACTGAAAGTATCTGAAACATAAACTTAAACCATAAGCATAGAGCTTTTCCCACAAAATACTACATGCCATACAAGTAAAAGGCCTCGCGCCAATGAGTACAATGGGCATCGCCCTAACTTACGTAACGGGTCCCGCCCAATGAGTATAACGAGCCTCGCCCTAACTCGCATAATGGGGCCCCCCCAATAAGTATAATGAGTCTCGTCATAACTAGCATAACGGGCCCCGTCCAACATACAAAACATACAATTATTACACAAACAACTAGCATCTACAAACATAATTTGGTGGGTCGACATTGGTGCCTTCGACCCACGAGTATGGTGAAGAGACCTACCTCTATCTGATGATAAACAATTACACATAAGTTGTTGTTATAATGGCTCCTCACATTGAACATATTTAAACCAAACCTAATCACTATTTAGGGCAATAACCCACAAATTGAAGGGTTTTGAGCATAACAGACATAAACATATGTGTGCATGCAACGCTAATTAAAGATCTATGTTTTCTCTAATTGAACTTACAACTTTTGAATGTCAAATAAGAAACCCTAGTGAATTATCAATAATCTAATATGAGTTAGGGTTTACATATCTTTTAGTTTTTGTAGTGGATAACTAATTAAAACCTTCTTGAAAAGACTCTCGGAAGCAAGCACCACAAAGTGTCGTGCCTCTAATGGTTCAAACCCAAACCTTAACAACCAAGGAGCTTGAAGAAATAGAGGATAATAGTGGAATTTCGGCCCTAAATGGTGGTTGTCGAGGCCAACAAAATTAATAACCCTAATTATCACACACTAAAATAGTGTATAGTGGTAAAGGGATCGAATCCACGAAGACTGGTTCAATTTATAACTCTATGAAAAATCTCTTTGTAAAAAATACTTGTAAAATAACAATAAAAATAAAATGGGGGGTTTTGGTCTTTTGAAATAAACTAAAATTAAACTAAGATTTAAATAAACAATTTCAACAAAAATAGGATTTTGATGTAAAATCAATAAGAGAATGATGGTTGACTTAAGGTTTCCTCACTTTGACTTTTGATGAACATATCATTAGAATCCAATGGTGCAATACTTGATTTAAATCCTTAATTTGCCTATAGTAATCCAAGAAGTTTGAGATTACCTAGACTTTTCTTAATTGTTAAAATGGTTATAGAATCTCATAACAATTTCCTTAGTTAAAGTCACAATTTCCATTAAGCATGTAATTAGTGAAAGTTAGCCAGCATTAAGAACCAAAAAGTCACCAAATCCAAGAGGGGTCAAATGCTTTCACCACCATGTTGGAGGAAATGTTTTTATGATTGTGTGAAGCAAAAACAACACAAAAATCATTTGTTGCTTACTAATTTGAGGATCCTTTACTTAATCAATAACTTAGCCAACTAATCACCACAAACACATTTAAACTCATGAACTAAAACATACAAGTAATGATAAGATGTTAAAACACAAAACATTCCCATAAATATTTAAGAACATGTTCATGGATTCTTCAACATTCAACAAAAGTCCAAAGGATTCAACAAAATTCAACCAAGATTAGTTTAGCCAAGCATGGCTAAACTCAAAGAAACAATGTTAGAGAAGATTATACCAAACATTAAGCAAGAATTAAGAGGTAAAAAGATGATCTTCTTGAGGTGTTCTTGGCCTTCAAAAGTCTTCAAAACTCCAGAGAGAATCTTCAAAAATCGAATGTCTAAGAGTTTAGAAAAGTCGCACACCAAACTTCCTCATATAGCTCAAAACAAGAATTTTTGGAACTGCCCCTGCAGAGGGTTGCGCGACCTGCATGCTGTTGCGTGGGTAGACCGCGTACTGAGCTGGGTTCTTGTGTAATTTGGGCTCTTTTGTGATTTAGGCCTCCAATGGACTTAGCCCACTTGCCCATAACGAATCCATTATGCTTGTAACCCAATATTCTTCATGTTTTCTTCAATTTAAGCCTAAGATGACTTTTTCAAATCACCCATAGCTCGTAAACTCACTTGGTTAATAATCTCCACACGCTCGAATATTCTTCCGGTTCTTGCAAATTCAAATTTCTTTTTCTCCAAGCCTTCAAATAATCATCAAACCCGCTCAATACACCAACTCCATTATCACCAAGCCTATAATTATCGACGTCCACCAATTTCCATCGCTTTCCATACGTCCCAAACATTCCCGCTCTGCTAAACCCAAAAACCTACAATTTTTCTCACAAAATTCGAAAGTACTCGAAACAGTCATAAAATAACAAAAAGGAAAACATGCATGGAAATTATCTAAATTATGGATGAAATAAACTAAAATAAACTATAAAAAGAAGTAAATAAAATGAAACTATCACTAAACCTACAAGGGGAAGTGTTAGACGAAAATCTAAGGTCAATTGTCTTTTTATAGCCGAGGTAGTTTGGTGTCAAAGCTAGGGTTTAAAGAGGAAACCCTAATCCCTTTGCTTGGTGACCAAGCAACTCATTCCTCTCTTTCAAAGGGCTTGGATTAAATTCCTTGGGCTTTCACAAGAGATTTTTGTCCACCTCGTCTAATGAGGTTCATGGGTTCCTTTTGCTCAACTGTCAATAAATAACAAAACAAACTCTGCATTTTTAATTATTCAAATTAATCCCAAAATTATTTTCAATTAATTTTTTATTAATTATTAATTAAACAATATGATTTCCAATTAATATATTATTCTCACAACATATTAATAAATCACTTATTATGGTTTCTAATTAATTATTAACCATATAACAAATTAATAAATCTCTCTCTTTCTCTCTCTCTCTCTCTCTCTCTCTCTCTCTCTCTCTCTCTATATATATATATATATATATATATATATATATATCAAATCTATCATATTCAATTGCTAGGTTTGTGTAACGCCCGGGTTTTCAGGGCTAAGCATTTTTGTCAATGTAATAGTCTAGGTCAACTATTGTAACTCTTTTTGAAGTAATAAATATAAAATATTTGAGTATTATGTGAATTATGTGTGTTTATGTGTTTATTATTTAATTATAAATGTATAATTAATAAAGAATAAAAATGAGCGTCAAAATTAAAGTGTGAGATAATCCCGATATCTCTACATAAAGTTGTAGAATACGTCTCAAGGTTTCCGTACATATAAAGAATGCCGAAATCCGAGCTATAAAGAAGAAGTTATGGCCCGCCGAAGTTTTACGACAAAACCGGCACGGCACCGGGAGACGTAAATAGTGAATTTACGATAAGAGACTTTTTAGCCTTAGCAATCTAAACAAAAGTCGTAGAATATGTTAAACTAAGAACATCGATAAAAAGAACGCCCAAATCTGACTTCGTATGAAAAAGTTATGATTTTTCTAAGATTCGGCTTAGCAGTGCACGGCCTGAAACTCGAATTTTAGTTCGAGCGGTTTTTGGCTTACATGACCTAAATGAGAGTTGAAGATCTCATTAATAGGAACTCAAAGGTAAAAAGACAGACGAAAACGGAGTCCGTATGAAGGAGTTATGAACTCTTCGCGGTCATTTAACAGTCTAAACTCCTCCTACTGTTAAATTTGAGATCGGTCGAGAATTAGCCGATAGAGTCTAAATGAAAGTTGTAGATATTGATTTTACCTACGCGTGGATATAAATAACGTCAAAAACGGAGTTTGTATGAACGAGTTACAAATTATAATAGCATATTTACGTATTAAAATAAAGTATAAATCATGTATACGTACACATATATATACATATGTATATATCATTAGAAAGGTATCGACGATGCGGTCATTATAAGACTAATATTGAGTTCTTTCGACATTAGTTTAGTACAAATATCATTAAATCCATTTAAAATAGTATTATAGAGGGGTGTTTAGTTGTTTATATAACTAAAAGGTCATTAAGTAATTATGGAGGGTAGTTTTTGAAAATTCAATTAGTATAAATAAGAGCCTTGGGCTCTCATATTTCTTGCACCATTCTCTTGATTCAAGAGTCTTTCTCTCCTTATCCCCCGAGCATTTCGGTCCCTCGTGATTCGACTTCTCTTTCTGTAGTTTAGTATAGTAAGGTGAGCGCTGAAGCGCTGCACGAATCTTTCTTAGAAAGATTCAGCGACGAAGTTCTGCCCCTGCAGAGCCCGACTCCTAGCTAAAACCCCATTGTAAGTAAGTTATGCTTACCTTATTTTAATATAGCTTATATTTAAAATTAGTATTGTTATTATGAACTTATAATAAATACTTGGGCTATTATTATGGGTTATATAAGTATTTTTTTTAACGCTTATATAATAATAATAATAGCTAGACTATTAATTAGTCTCGGCGAATAATAGACTAAACTCTAGTGGTAATAATACTAGGTTTCGTCGAAGAAAATTCTATTTAAGAAGCGAAGCGCTGTCTGAGTTCGGAATCACCACCTTTTCAGGTGAGTGCATAGTTACTTTCAGCTTACACATAGATATGAAGTATTTAATATAAATTACGTGCTATGTGTGAATATTATCTGAATACTTGCTATCTATGCTGGATGAACGTTTTATACATGTTTTCAAAGATTTAAACTGTATATGTATTTTATATCTACAAAATGTGTTGGGTAAAACATGGGTAGATGTAATAGTTGCTGTGTGACAAAATAAAATAACGAGAGGCCTCGTTATAGATGTTATTGATGATCCAGTCATCTAGCGGAGTATAGATGACGACCACGGACTATTCTAGACAGTCCAGTGGAACACTAGCAGGCTCGCAACCTGTAGGTGTTTATTTGAACTGTGTGCTCACCAGATGTACTCCATCCCCCACATGGTTGCCTATTAGGACATTTATTGCTGAGGAATCCCCTTAGCAGTAGTGTCCGTCCCGATGATGATCCTTAGGCTAGGTCCCTTATGATAGGTGTTTAGGGACGTAAAGTGAGGATAACGGGAACGGGTAATCGGGTTATTGTTGATTGATGAAATTAATAAACTTATTTATTGTGGGTTGAAAACCCTATGTGCTCACCAGGCTCCCAAGCCTGACCCACTCAGTTTTATGTATTACAGGTAGTGGCGCTTGAGCATATATATGATGTTTGGACGAGGGATTACGGATATAGGCCTGTAGATATGAAATAATGTAGTAAGGCTTGTATTGTACTGTTTATGCTTTTGATCTGTACGAACATGACATCCCGAGTCTTTTAATGAAATACATTTCTATGGAAATGCTTTTGATAAATCTTTATCATGTTATTGTTTTGGGACAAATTCCGCAACACTTTTATTTAAAATGTTACTCTGATTTTTAAACAAAGCATAAACAAACCGGTCTTTTCTGGCCGTGATTTTGGGGATGTCTCAGTTGGTATCAGAGCATTAGTTTAAGCGAACTAGGAATTTGTAGGATTTCTAGACTTAAACTTAGAATGTTAAGCGATGATTGTGAGGTGTGAGCACTAGCTTATTTTAGGAATTGTGCCTAAAATGCTTTTATGTGCTAAATGCTTTATGCATGATATGCTGTTATTTTGTTCGGATCTATGGTCTGTTGCCGACCGGATCTGGAAACCTTATGTGTTTAGGATTCTAAACGTACGACTACGATATTAGAACTAGCATGTAAACGTTTCGGAGTGATAAGGACGATTTAAAACGTCTCTCCTAAATAAAGATCTGAATTCACCTTATTCGGTGTATAGATCAAGATGGTAAGGACTCGTAGCGGAAACGTAAATGCAAATGGAAACGGACACCAACCCCCCGTGATCGAGCAAATACCAGTTGTGGAAGCCGTTGTCGGACCAATAACGATGGCCGGAGTGCAAGCGATGATCCAGGCAATGTTGGATCGTCAAATGGAGGAAACCAGGCGTTTGCTCCAGCAAAATCGAGAGGAAGCGACTATTCAAATCGAACAGCCCGAGTTGAACGAAGGGCAGACTGAGGAAGGAGACTATAGTGGAACCGTTGGTCAAGCCAACCCACCAATAGTTCAACAAAACAACCAAGGTGACGAAGTCGAGAGGAATGGATGCAAGTACAAGGATTTTCTGACTTGCAAGCCATCAACTTTCACGGGAAAAGAGGATCCAATCGGGGTCATGGATTGGATCTCGGAGATGGAGTTAGCTTTCATGACGTGCGGTTGCAGAGGAAAGCTACAAACCACATTTGCAGTACGTCAGTTTCGAGGAGGCGTTGTACGTTGGTGGAATACCTTGGGGAAGACTTTAAGCCCCAACAAGCCCCTGCAACTGACATGGGCAGAATTTCTGGTGCAATTCAAAAGAAAATACTGCTCTGCTCAAAACCTGCTAGAGTTAGAGAACCAGTTTCTAACCCTGAAGAAGGGAAACATGTCAATCGATGAATACACGAACAACTTCACAGAAAAGATGGAGTTTGCCATGCGTCTTGTTCCGGATGAGCTGACGAAAATTGATAAGTACGCGAAGGGACTTCCATGGGAGTACGCGGTGCCAGTACGTCAGGCACCTACTTTGGAGGCAGCTATCTGGGCTGCCAAGTCTGTGGACGACATGATTAAGGGAAGAGCTGCCAGCAAAATCGAGGTTGGCGAGAAGAGGAAATTTGAAGGGTCTGCTAAACCCAACAAAAAGAAGAGCAAGTTCGGTTCAAAAAAATTCGGGGGAGGAAACGAATTTAAATGGTGCGAGAAGTGCAATAAGAAGCACTCAGGAAAATGTGGTGATGAAGTAACCTGCTACAAGTGTGGGAAAACAGGGCATTATGCTAATGAGTGCACCACCAACAAGAAGGTGTGCTACGAGTGTCGTGAAGAAGGGCATATTGCTAAGGATTGCCCAAGGAAGAAAGATGCGGGAAGGCCCAACATACCACCAAAGCCAAAGGCGAGAGCCTTTCAGTTGACGCTCGAGGCTGCAAAGGAGGCAGCAGACGTCGCTTCAGGTACCTTTCTTGTAAATGGTTTGCCTGCAAATATACTATTTGAATCCGGAGCCAATTACTCCTTTGTGTCGCATAAATTTAGTGCGAAATTAGCATTACCTGTAGAAAAACTAGATAATGCCCTGATTGTAGAAGTTGCCAGTGGCAAATTCGTACCTGTTAGTAATCGTATTAGGAACATCGTCATTGACCTAAACGGAAACGAATTCCATGAGGAACTATTACCCATAGAGTTAAACGGTTTCGACATCGTTTTGGGTATGGATTGGCTTAGCGCCAATGATGCTGAGATATTATGCCGAAAGAAGATAGTTAGGATAAACCCACCCAGAAAGGAATCATTTATGGTGTACGGGGACAAACGCAGAGTAAATTCTGGAATCATCTCCCTGATGAAAGCCAGGAAATGTTTATCCAAAGGATGTGCATCATACTTGGCATTCGTAATCGATGCTAAGAAGGAAAAGAAAGAGGTGCAGAATATACCGGTTGTGTGCGATTATCCGGAAGTCTTTCCCGAAGATCTTCCCGGATTACCACCTGATAGGCAAGTAGAGTTTCGTATAGACTTATTACCAGGAACAACACCGATAGCAAAGGCACCTTACCGATTAGCACCGACGGAGATGAAGGAGCTCATGACACAACTTCAGGAGCTGTTGGACAGCGGTTTCATTCGACCTAGTTCATCACCCTGGGGAGCTCCGGTGTTATTCGTGAAGAAGAAGGACGGAAGCATGAGGATGTGCATAGACTACCGAGAGCTGAATAAGGCAACGGTGAAGAACAAGTATCCATTGCCAAGGATTGATGATCTATTCGATCAACTGCAAGGTTCGAGCTACTTCTCAAAGATCGATCTTAGGTCAGGATATCATCAGCTGAAGGTGAGGGAGCAGGATATTGAGAAGACTGCATTCAGAACAAGATATGGACACTACGAGTTCTTGGTTATGTCATTCGGACTAACCAATGCTCCCGCAGCATTCATGGATTTGATGAATAGGGTTTGTAAACCATTCCTCGATAAATCTGTGATAGTGTTCATCGACGACATTCTCATTTACTCGAAAAGCCATGAGGAGCATGGCAAGCATCTACGAGAAGTGTTGGAGGTGTTAAAGAAGGAGAAGCTTTTTGCAAAGTTCTCTAAATGCGACTTTTGGATACGGGAAGTCCAATTCTTGGGTCATGTTGTTAACCAGGAAGGAATAATGGTTGACCCCGCCAAGATCGAGGCTGTAATGAAGTGGGAACGTCCGAAGAATCCCACGGAGATTCGAAGCTTTCTAGGATTAGCCGGATATTACCGACGATTTATCCAAGGCTTTTCTTCGATAGCTGCTCCATTAACATCTTTGACCCATAAAGGAGCTACGTATACATGGAGTGAGAAACACGATGAGGCGTTCGAGAAGCTAAAGAAGAAGTTATGTGAAGCACCGATACTTTCTCTACCCGATGGAGTCGAAGATTTCGCAGTTTATAGTGATGCATCTGGAGTCGGGTTAGGTTGTGTTCTGACCCAAAGAGAAAAGGTGATAGCATACGCATCTCGACAATTGAAAGAGCACGAAAAGAACTACCCCACTCATGATCTGGAGTTGGCAGCGGTAGTATTCGCCTTAAAGATATGGAGGCATTACCTCTACGGCACGAAGTGCAAGCTCTTCACTGATCATAAGAGTCTCCAGTATCTCTTTAATCAGAAGGAGTTGAACATGAGGCAACAACGCTGGCTAGAACTTCTCAAGGACTACGACTGTGAGATACTTTACCACCCAGGTAAAGCAAATATTGTTGCTGATGCTCTCAGTCGGAAAGTCAATCTTGAAAGAAAAAGGCCAAGAGCGTTAAGAATTGAAGTCGTCTCGACGATTGTGGAAAGTATCAGGAAAGCTCAAGAAGAAGCCTTAGAAAAGAATGACCGAAAGGAAGAACGTTTGGGAAAGACGTTAGTGTTCGGTACGAACAGTCGAGGACTGAAGGTATTCCAAGATCGAATTTGGGTACCTAAGACGGGAGGAATAAGAGATCTTCTAATGGAAGAAGCACACAAGACCATGTACTCGATTCATCCCGGTAGCACTAAAATGTATAGGGACCTAAAGCCCTACTACTGGTGGCCGACGATGAAGCTCGATGTTGCGAAGTATGTGGCTGAGTGTGTAACATGCGCGAGGGTTAAGGCACAACATCAGAAACCGTATGGGAGTTTAGAACCTTTACCTGTACCCATGGGTAAATGGGAAGACATCACCATGGATTTTGTGACTAAACTGCCCAGAACGAAGAACGGACACGACATGATTTGGGTAGTCGTGGATTGTTTCACCAAGAGTGCACACTTCATAGCAGCCAACGAGAAGTGGTCTATGGATAAGCTCGCAAATGCTTACGTGAAGGAAATTGTAAGACTTCACGGTGTCCCTCTTACGATTGTATCAGATCGTGATAGTCGTTTCACGTCGAGGTTTTGGAGGAGTCTACAAGAGGAGTTGGGTACAAATTTGTGTTTGAGTACTGCTTACCATCCGCAAACTGATGGTCAGAGCGAAAGAACGATTCAGACGTTGGAAGATATGCTGAGAGCATGTACCCTCGAATTCCAAGGGAATTGGGATGAACACTTACCTCTAGTAGAATTTTCCTACAACAATAGTTTTCACTCGAGCATCAAGATGGCACCTTATCAAGCCTTGTATGGACAGAAGTGTCGTACGCCGTCTTGTTGGCTTGAAGCCGGAGAGAAGCAGTTTATGGGCCCCGAGATAGTCCATGAGACTGCTGAGAAATTGAAGTTGATTCGGGAAAGAATGTTAGCAGCTCAGGATCGTCAGAAGAGCTATGCTGACAAGAAAAGACGACCGATAAACTTCGAAGTTGGGGATTCCGTTTTACTTAAAGTCTCACCGTGGAAGGGACTTATACGATTTGGGAAACGAGGAAAGTTGAGTCCAAGGTTTATTGGACCGTTCAAAGTTCTTCAGAAGATTGGGAACCAAGCTTACAAGCTGGAATTGCCCGAAGAACTCAATGGTATTCATAACACCTTCCATGTGTGTTATTTGAGGAAATTCATGGGAGATGTTCCCGACATAATTCCAATCTCGGAATTAAGGATGGATGAGAATAAAAGGCTGATCGAAGAGCCTGAGGCAATTATTGACCATAAGACTAAGAAGTTACGACACAAGATGGTCAACTTGGTGCTAGTCCGATGGAAACATTCGAATGGGCCGAATCTCACTTGGGAAACAGAGGATGACATGATGAGTCGCTATCCACATCTGTTTGCTGATGCATGATTCCGGGACGGAATCATCCTAAGGGGGAGAGAATTGTAACGCCCGGGTTTTCAGGGCTAAGCATTTTTGTCAATGTAATAGTCTAGGTCAACTATTGTAACTCTTTTTGAAGTAATAAATATAAAATATTTGAGTATTATGTGAATTATGTGTGTTTATGTGTTTATTATTTAATTATAAATGTATAATTAATAAAGAATAAAAATGAGCGTCAAAATTAAAGTGTGAGATAATCCCGATATCTCTACATAAAGTTGTAGAATACGTCTCAAGGTTTCCGTACATATAAAGAATGCCGAAATCCGAGCTATAAGGAAGAAGTTATGGCCCGCCGAAGTTTTACGACAAAACCGGCACGGCACCGGGAGACGTAAATAGTGAATTTACGATAAGAGACTTTTTAGCCTTAGCAATCTAAACAAAAGTCGTAGAATATGTTAAACTAAGAACATCGATAAAAAGAACGCCCAAATCTGACTTCGTATGAAAAAGTTATGATTTTTCTAAGATTCGGCTTAGCAGTGCACGGCCTGAAACTCGAATTTTAGTTCGAGCGGTTTTTGGCTTACATGACCTAAATGAGAGTTGAAGATCTCATTAATAGGAACTCAAAGGTAAAAAGACAGACGAAAACGGAGTCCGTATGAAGGAGTTATGAACTCTTCGCGGTCATTTAACAGTCTAAACTCCTCCTACTGTTAAATTTGAGATCGGTCGAGAATTAGCCGATAGAGTCTAAATGAAAGTTGTAGATATTGATTTTACCTACGCGTGGATATAAATAACGTCAAAAACGGAGTTTGTATGAACGAGTTACAAATTATAATAGCATATTTACGTATTAAAATAAAGTATAAATCATGTATACGTACACATATATATACATATGTATATATCATTAGAAAGGTATCGACGATGCGGTCATTATAAGACTAATATTGAGTTCTTTCGACATTAGTTTAGTACAAATATCATTAAATCCATTTAAAATAGTATTATAGAGGGGTGTTTAGTTGTTTATATAACTAAAAGGTCATTAAGTAATTATGGAGGGTAGTTTTTGAAAATTCAATTAGTATAAATAAGAGCCTTGGGCTCTCATATTTCTTGCACCATTCTCTTGATTCAAGAGTCTTTCTCTCCTTATCCCCCGAGCATTTCGGTCCCTCGTGATTCGACTTCTCTTTCTGTAGTTTAGTATAGTAAGGTGAGCGCTGAAGCGCTGCACGAATCTTTCTTAGAAAGATTCAGCGACGAAGTTCTGCCCCTGCAGAGCCCGACTCCTAGCTAAAACCCCATTGTAAGTAAGTTATGCTTACCTTATTTTAATATAGCTTATATTTAAAATTAGTATTGTTATTATGAACTTATAATAAATACTTGGGCTATTATTATGGGTTATATAAGTATTTTTTTTAACGCTTATATAATAATAATAATAGCTAGACTATTAATTAGTCTCGGCGAATAATAGACTAAACTCTAGTGGTAATAATACTAGGTTTCGTCGAAGAAAATTCTATTTAAGAAGCGAAGCGCTGTCTGAGTTCGGAATCACCACCTTTTCAGGTGAGTGCATAGTTACTTTCAGCTTACACATAGATATGAAGTATTTAATATAAATTACGTGCTATGTGTGAATATTATCTGAATACTTGCTATCTATGCTGGATGAACGTTTTATACATGTTTTCAAAGATTTAAACTGTATATGTATTTTATATCTACAAAATGTGTTGGGTAAAACATGGGTAGATGTAATAGTTGCTGTGTGACAAAATAAAATAACGAGAGGCCTCGTTATAGATGTTATTGATGATCCAGTCATCTAGCGGAGTATAGATGACGACCACGGACTATTCTAGACAGTCCAGTGGAACACTAGCAGGCTCGCAACCTGTAGGTGTTTATTTGAACTGTGTGCTCACCAGATGTACTCCATCCCCCACATGGTTGCCTATTAGGACATTTATTGCTGAGGAATCCCCTTAGCAGTAGTGTCCGTCCCGATGATGATCCTTAGGCTAGGTCCCTTATGATAGGTGTTTAGGGACGTAAAGTGAGGATAACGGGAACGGGTAATCGGGTTATTGTTGATTGATGAAATTAATAAACTTATTTATTGTGGGTTGAAAACCCTATGTGCTCACCAGGCTCCCAAGCCTGACCCACTCAGTTTTATGTATTACAGGTAGTGGCGCTTGAGCATATATATGATGTTTGGACGAGGGATTACGGATATAGGCCTGTAGATATGAAATAATGTAGTAAGGCTTGTATTGTACTGTTTATGCTTTTGATCTGTACGAACATGACATCCCGAGTCTTTTAATGAAATACATTTCTATGGAAATGCTTTTGATAAATCTTTATCATGTTATTGTTTTGGGACAAATTCCGCAACACTTTTATTTAAAATGTTACTCTGATTTTTAAACAAAGCATAAACAAACCGGTCTTTTCTGGCCGTGATTTTGGGGATGTCTCAGTTGGTATCAGAGCATTAGTTTAAGCGAACTAGGAATTTGTAGGATTTCTAGACTTAAACTTAGAATGTTAAGCGATGATTGTGAGGTGTGAGCACTAGCTTATTTTAGGAATTGTGCCTAAAATGCTTTTATGTGCTAAATGCTTTATGCATGATATGCTGTTATTTTGTTCGGATCTATGGTCTGTTGCCGACCGGATCTGGAAACCTTATGTGTTTAGGATTCTAAACGTACGACTACGATATTAGAACTAGCATGTAAACGTTTCGGAGTGATAAGGACGATTTAAAACGTCTCTCCTAAATAAAGATCTGAATTCACCTTATTCGGTGTATAGATCAAGATGGTAAGGACTCGTAGCGGAAACGTAAATGCAAATGGAAACGGACACCAACCCCCCGTGATCGAGCAAATACCAGTTGTGGAAGCCGTTGTCGGACCAATAACGATGGCCGGAGTGCAAGCGATGATCCAGGCAATGTTGGATCGTCAAATGGAGGAAACCAGGCGTTTGCTCCAGCAAAATCGAGAGGAAGCGACTATTCAAATCGAACAGCCCGAGTTGAACGAAGAGATACATGCCCCACCCACACTCAACTACTGATCTATACGCGTAACGTATATGAGCCGTCCTTGGTGCCTTTGACCCGTTCAAACTAGGAGGAAAACTCACCTCACAAAGTTGGCTGTTGAATCTCTTAGTGAGGAATCTTTGTCGGTTGCTTCCGTGACTCCCCAGCTAACATCATCAAAACAATACTCCATCAATATCCAAAATCTTTCTTAGGGTTAAATAACTACTTTACCCCTATTCAAAGTCAACATTCCGGGTTGACTCAACTCTCAGAGTTGACCCATCAACTCGCCAAGTTCAATAAACCAGAAATCCCGAAATTGCAATCCAACTCGTTGAGTCACCACCCTGACTCGTTGAGTTTATTTGCCACTCGTAGTCACGATAAAGCGATACAGAATCAGGATAAAATGACTTAACTCGTCGAGTTCCTCTATGGACTCGACAAGTTTCTCAGTCTGTTTGTGCCTTCTTAAAGATTATGTTGAATCAAGAAAGTGACCATCTTGAACCTCAATCTGAAGCCCCCCTCACTACCACAATGTTGCTTCTGCTACCGCAACAAGAAGTGTCGACGCCATCCGCAACCTTCATATCAGAACAAAGACTTAGTGTTTTTTTAACTTATGTATTCACTATGTATTGTCCAGCGTGCCTTGCATGGATACTTCTTTTAGATTATAGTATTTGTTTATTATCCTGTAATGTTCTCGGAACTCTATAAATAGAGTCTTCCGCTTTAGTTGCAATATACATTTCTCTTACATCTTCTCTCATTGCTCTTTTATTCTCAATATCTTACAAAACTTAAATTCTAATCTTAAGATCGTAATCTCTCTTTCGGAGCAAGTCACTCTTGACTTAATCACTTTAAGTTGATCACACTTACTGACTTGGTTTGAATGCAATCCTTGTTAAGAATCAGCTTAGTGTTTACTTGATATAATACTTGTTGTCATTTATATTTTCTTATATTTTCGTATTTACATTTTTGCATCTAATTATCTAACTTTCTAACTCTAACTTTTTATTATTGTTGAGCTTTATGATCCTCTGGTTTTAACTAATTATGCATGATAACTTGTTCTAACGTTTTTTCAAGTGTGTTTCTCAAAAGTTTTTATCTCAACAATTGGTATCAGAGCCAAAGTGGTGTTTTTTGAACAAAACTATGATTTTGAAAAACCTTTTATACCACTAAAGCTCATTTTTTTCTTTAAAAAATCAGAAAAAAAATCAAAATAAGGAAATATGACACAAGCATCATCTCTTAACGTTTCCAACAGTGTTGGAGGTTCGAATAGAGCTCCAATACTGGTGGTAAATGGGTATCATCACTGGTCCCATAGGATGAGAGATATCTAAGAAGACTTGGATGAGATGTGTAGAGATCTGTAAAAGAAGGACCTCATGTCCCTATTCTTACTCCAGTTCAAGCCAACGGTGCTAACGCCAAATTTGGAGGAGTTTAACCTGCCATGAATCGTCCGACTAAGGATGATCTCAATAAGATGGAAATTATGCAATTGCCTTTTATAAAATATACTGCAAAGTTGCTCCTGACAACTTCGACATTACATCAATTGCAAATCAACCAAATAGACATGGGAAGTTCTCGGAAACCTTTATGAAGGTTTGGAGTAGGCACAAGATAAGAAGCTCACTACCACTCTCAACAAGTTCAATAACTTCAAAGCTAATGTCGGTGAAAGCCTTGAGGACTCCTTCAAAATAATCAATCTCATTGTTACCAAATTGTCAAATGTTGGCACGGTCTGCAGAAACCATGAAACCAATATTCAGTGTCTTAAAGGTTTGGAGAAACACTGGACTACCGTAAAGATGATAGTCCAAGGTGACATGAAGATTCACTCACTCTATCTTTTCAAAATGTACGGAGAATTCCAAGCACAAGAATCAACCGTGCTCAAAGATTGTGTTGACTTCGGAGGGTCACTTGCTCTCATCGCCCAGACTCTGCAAAACATAACTCCTCAACCTTACTCTCTCTCCTATGAAAACCCACCGCAATCATACAAAACTGACACATAATATGACGATGAAGAGGAATTCCATAATGCTATTGCTCTTGTTAGTTAACAGTTCAATTGGTTACCTCCAACTTCATTCTACAAAAAATAAGCAGTTCACTAAGTCTCCTTTTAATCGAAACTTCAACCCTCAAAACAATCACACTCAATACCCAAAACACCCTCACCAATCTCCTCAAGCTCCGAAGTCTCATCAAGTCAAGGAGATACCTCAACCTGCTAAACCAACTGACTCCGGTCCCTCGACCGAAGTTAAAGAAGATGTTGTAATTTGTCATAAGTGCAACAAATAGAATCATTTTGCTAAGGACTATAAAGAAAATGTAGTAAAGGACAAAGATTTTTATCTCCGAATGGCACAGGAGATGGATGAAAAGGAAAATGGAAGGGCATACGTGGCCCAAGTGAAAATGGATCATCAAGTATGGTCGTCAAGGGATGAGTATGAAGACCTCAACATTAAGGGCAAGGGTAAAATTTGCATGTTGGTTATTGCTGATGAAGATGGTTCGACAAAGCTGGAAAAAAACTACTGCCTTATGGGCAAAAACGGAACTCTGAGCATAGTTGAACAGGTAAAACATATGATTTAAACTCTTCATTATAACATGCATGATTATCAACCCTTATTAGACAACCTTAATGACACTCGTGATGCCATCCTTTCAGACTATAACAAGGCCCTAGATGAGAAGAACATAGCATCCCAATAAATGTTCCATGTAAGAGGACGTCTAGAAGACAAAAGACTCAAAGTGGCCATGTTAGAAAGAGATTTAGTGTTAGAAAAGGATGCAAGAATGTTATGTGAAACCCAATTAGGAATAGCTTTGGATCAAAGGGATTTAGCACAAAAAGAAATTGTACATTTGAATTTATTAATTGAAAATTTGTTATTGAAAGCGAAGCCATTGAAAATCTTGTTAATAATGGAACCGTAGACATTACAATTGAGGTTGGTCTAATGGGTACCGTCACACCCCCAAAACTGGAACGACGGAAACGTTCAGGGGTGGAGGACGTCATGTTTAGTATCACGAGATATGTATATGGTAAGCAAGTAATGAACAACCATTTCATTTAGAAAGAAAGTGTTTACAATGTGTGTGTTCACAAAACATAGAATTCATACACAAATAACAAAACAAGATTTGAAGCTATAATGCTCCATATTCTGAATCCCCAGTATGAGCACCTGTCTAATAGTCTCCTGAGAATACAAGTTATTTGAAAGAGTTGA
Organism: Lactuca saligna; assembly: GCF_052625555.1. NCBI lineage: Eukaryota > Viridiplantae > Streptophyta > Magnoliopsida > Asterales > Asteraceae > Lactuca > Lactuca saligna. The sequence continues at coordinate 110,372,183 of NC_136420.1, read as the reverse complement.
TCAACAATTAAGCTGGTGAGTTCATAAGATTTTAGTGATGTGAGTAAGTTGTAAAGCGTTGTGGAAAATGCATATGTAAAAGTGATGTAAGTTGTAAGTTCTATTTAGAAAAGTTTGCCTGTTCCTCTAGAAAATCATATATTTCCTACTTGAATGAAAGTTAAGTAAAATAACACTACAATCCTTTCTATGGGTACTAAGTGGGTACAAGTTATATATACTCAGAGTAAACAAACAATAAATTGTGCGCATCTGCCCCAAGCTCACAACCCAACGGGGAACAAAAAGTAAGGCGGATAGCACACATTCCATTGATTGTTAGATCGTTGTCATGTATAACCATGGTGTATTCACTTGTTACTCATGGAGTTATTTGTAATGGTTCCTTTATATCTAATGAAAAGATCTTTAAGAAAACCTATATTTCTTATAGTAAAAATATTGACCATAGTGACAACTTTTATAATAGCTTTGTTTATACTGCTATATATAATCTGATATTGGGTAGAAAGTTAATTGGGTGAATCTGCCCTAAGTCCACAACTCAACGGGGAACAGGAGGTAAGGCAGAAAACACACATTTAACTACCTATTGAGTATTAGTTTTATATATAAATATGGTGTATAAACTAAGGTGTCATGGAGTTACTCACCTAAAGTCTCTAAAATTGTACTGGCTTAATAAAATGGATTAAGCCCTTATCTGGGAAATCTCTAGTTTTGTATACCAAAAATATTGACTTTGAAAAGTAAGTTTTGTACTAAAAAAGTTGTGCTTTGACTTTGTGTCCTATAACTTGATCCATACCTGGTACCCTTATGATAACTTAATGTATATTAGGTATAGATATATATAGAATCGGGTAGATAATAGATTGGATGAATCTGCCCTAAGTCCACAACCCAACGGGGAACAGGAAATGAATCAGAGATCACACATCCTATTAGCTATCGGAACCTATTAGAATATATGTATCCTGTGATGTATACATTAAGGAATCATAAGACTAGCATTATGGTCATATCCTTTAATCGTAGCCTTTTACCAAGGCATCTTCTATTATGTGCTAAACCCGACTGTTCCTTTGTCCAATGTAAAAGTATATTCTCCATAGTTTATAACTATCTTGACTAGAAAATAGATCAACTTTAAAGTAGTACTGCCACTTTATGAAAGTAATGGGAAAAGTAAGTACACAGATGTCGTTTATAATGACATGCGGATATACTAATAACCTAAAAACATATTTGTTTTATTACGGTCATAATGTGAAAGCTAGAACCCCTACTAGACGCTCTCCCTGTCAAGAGATCAAGGGAACCAAACGTGACCCCGCGATTTCTTGCAAGCCGTGTAATTCACATTAAAGTTATATGATCATGTATACCCAATATAACTATCACCAATGTGTTAGTGATTCATTGGTATAATTAGATCATGTTTGTGTGTTCTCATGCTATAGCAACTTAACTTGTTTGTTATGTTATGTTCTGATATTGTTTGATTCTTTTCATTGGTATAATTAGATCATGTTTGTGTGCCACCAACCCGTGCTAGTAACCCCATCGGGAAACACCATGTGAGTGGTTGCCAAAAAGGCCCGAAAGAGGTTCGTAGAAACCAACGGTTGATCATAGATCCCTAGCCGGCAAGCAAGATCCACCACCGAGCATTGATGATACTCGCCCCCAAGACAAAATGTAAAACTTGCCGGATGATACAAATCCACTCCACCGGTAAAAGATACTGTGGAAAAGAACTCCAAGCAAAGCTCCAAATACACCGGCTCTTGCATGCGGAAGACCCGGCTCCATCCATCACATATCATTGACTCGCCGCCATGTTGAAACTCCCTTAAAAGGTATGGAGCTAATTCCTCTTCATATCGCACCGTTTGCAACCATTCCCAATCTATTCTGTTCGGGACATAAACCTCCTTCTTTTTAATATCGGCAAGCTTCTTTTTCCACTTCCGCATTGTTGAAGCGGACTCGATTTGCGGGAAGTTTAACCATGGAAATTCCTCTTGTCTACCCCTTGAAGATTGTCCTCTTCTAAACATGATTCCTGCAAAACATATAAACCATACCCAGAAAACACAGAATGTTAACAAGCCGAACTGTTTCTGCATCTCGACTGGACTCGTCGAGTCCATGCCCGACTCGGCGAGTCGCGGGACCTGTACGAGTCAGTCGACGGGTTTCACCAAATTGAACCATGTAATCTCTAAATTCTCGCAAGGGTTTTGTTCAGGGACTTCCTACTAAGTAATAAGGCCACAATAAACATTCAAAACAACAAGATCCATGATAAAATCAAAAACCTAGAATTTAGTCACTATTTCAAAAACGGGTTTTTTTTCATGAAATTGCAAGTGTAGATGGCCTTATAATCACTCTCTATCTAGAAAATAAGAAGAAAGTTGTTACCTTTTTAGTTTAATTCTTGAAGATTTGGAAGAAAGGTTGAAGAAGTCTTGAATGCTTGAGAGAAGATTGTACCCGGCGAGTGTAGTGTGAAAACTGAACTTTTAGGGTTAAAACCCTATTAGATGTAAAAGTAATTTCGAAAATGTTTATTTTTTTTCTGTAAATAAGCTCGACTCGTCGAGTCAGGGTCAGACTCGGTGAGTCCCAGCGAGCAGTTAAATTTTTTTTCTGAGATCAGTATGTACTCGTCGAGTCAGGTTCAGACTCGGCGAGTCGTTTATAAAACATTTCTAATTTTTGAATTTTTTTATTTATTGAAAATATTCTCACCCCACTCTTAAGCTAGGTGCTCCCTTAAGCAGACAAGTTCGATGATTTGGAAGATTAACATTAAAACACAAAACAAAAACAATAAATGAAAAAAAAACTAAAGAGTAAAAGAAAGCAAACTCTAACGACGGGTTGCCTCCCGCCAAGCGCTTCTTTTTGAGGAGTCATTAGCTAGACTCCTTCCCATTTACGTTTTGTCGCCTTCAAGCATCGGGAATGTGCGCCGTACTTTTTGCGGTTTATACTTAGTCTTGTAGGCGTGAATCTTTTTCTTGTAAGCCCTTTTCAATTCGTCTCTTCTCTGTTTCGCTGTATCATCCTCAGCTGGTTGGGCCTCTCTTTTCCTCTTCTTCTTTTTCAACCCATGCTTTTTCACCAATTTTTGAACCTCCTTTTCTTTAAATTTGATAACTTCATACTTCATATTGGTCCGTGCTCTAGGTTTAGTGGTGAATTGGGGATCAGCTTCCGCTCCGCTTCCATTTATGGCTTCATTCTCTTTTGTGCTCGACTCTTTTCCAAATGGCATCGTATCAAGGCATTCCACGTTGGCGTGTTGGACCTCCATTCCTTTTACTTTTTCTGCAGATCGTTCTTCCAAAGAATCACTCACAGTAACTGAATCCAGGGTATGTGAAGAACTGTCAACAAATAAATCAGCTTGAGTTAAGTTTTTCTCCAAATCGACTGGACTCGTCGAGTGCATTGTGTCGACTCGGCGAGTCGGGTCGGGTTTCATCAATTCTGGATCGTTGTCTGAGTTGGCTCCTTCCAGTAGCTTTTCTAGCTCCTCCAAGTCTTTGTCAGCATCTGAAACTTCTTCTGAGTGTAGCGTGAACTTACTTGGGTCTTCTTTTAATAAAATATCTAGCTCTTTTTGCAATACCTCATCATCTAATTGGATAAATGAGATTTCTTCTCGCTTTTCTTCTTCTTGCTTGATCTCTGGATTAGCTTTAAACATCACCGATTCCTCACCTACTCTTAATGTCAAAGTAGACTCGGATATGTCAATCAGGGCACATGCGGTGTTTAAGAATGTTCTGCCCAAAATAATTGGTATTTCGGGGTCTTCTTTCATCTCCACCACCACGAAGTCTACTGGAAAGATAAACTTATCTACTTTGATAAGGAGATTTTCACATATGCCTTGGGGATGAATAATTGTTGTATTTGCCAAATGGATTCTCATATTTACCGGCTTTGGCGCTGGTAAATTTAGCTTCTTAAAGAATGAATAGGGCATTAAATTAATGCTTGCCCCTGAATCAGCCAAAGCTCGTGTGGAAACATCATTGCCAAATTGGCACGGGATTACTATATTACCCGGGTCACCCTTCTTCTCAGGTAGCTCACTCATCAATATCTCCGCGACTTCAGCAAGATCTTTCCTGGCAGCAAACAAACCCTTAAGCAAGTTAAAGTATGTGGGAGTTTGGAGCATTGTGTCCATGAATGGCATATTGACTTGTAAGGCTTTAACATGCTCCATGAAGGTTCTATAGGCTTGAACTTTTTCTGAAGGAATGGCTCTGGATGGGTATGGCAAAGGAGGGTTGTATGTCTCCAGAAAACTGGCTTTTTTATCCTTCCCGACTGGACTCGTCGAGTCCATTTTGGTGACTCGGCGAGTCGGATCGAGTTCTTCTCGTTCTGGTTCTTCTTCCTTTTCTGCCTTCCCTTTGGAAACCCTTAGTGTTTCTGCCAATTCTTCTTCACCGCTGACGGTTATAACGCTCACGTTCTCGTTCCTTGGATTGGGTTGGGTGTCGCTCGGAAGTTGGCCCGGTCTTCTTTCGTTTACTTGATGTGCAAGTTGGCCCAGCTGTTTCTCTATGTTGAGAATAGAGGCTTGCTGATTCTTCAACATGTTTCTGGTTTCTTGCATTGCCACATCATGATCATTATGCCTTTTTTCGGACGCGCTTATGAATTTTGTAAGTATGTCTTCTAAGTTCGTCTTCTTGTCCGTCACCGGTTCTTCCTTTTGATAATAACCCCTCTCCCTCTGCTTATATTTTTCTTCCTTCGCCTTCCTGTACTCTTCGTATGGGAGCCACTCCTTCTTCGGTTTCCTCCAGTCTTCATCATATCTATCGCCACTGGAGTAGCATACTTGAGCCTTTTTATTACCATTCTCGTCTCGATCACATTCCTTAGTAAGATGAGGACCGCCACAATGTTCACATCCAACTCTAATAGCATGGATCGTTTGATCCATTTTCGTCATTCTTCGGTCTAGGCTATCGGGTTTCGCTATCACCGCCGCCATACCATCGTTTACCGAATTTACTGCTCCGCGACTCACTTCATTCCTCGGGTTGTGGTATTCTCTAGAGTGCCTAGAGAATTCTTCAATTAACTCCTTTATTTCTTGAGGTGTCTTTCGAGTGAGTGGGCCTTGTGAATCGAGTAGTTGCCTCATGGTGACATTCACTCCATCATAAAAGATAGAGACCTCTTGTTGGCTATTGAGATCGTGGTGGGGGCAATTTCGAAGTAGGCTCTTGTATCTTTCCCAAGCTTCATATAGGGATTCGTCGGGTTGTTGCTCGAAGTTGGCAATGGCTTTCTTTAGCTTGGCTATTTTGGAAGGTGGGCAGAAGTGATCTATGAACTCTTCTTTCATTTTCGCCCATGTAGTAACTGATCCGGGAGGGAGTGACTTCAACCAATCCTTTGCAGCTCCTTTGAACGTGACAGGAAGCATGCGTAGTAGCTGGACCTCGCGGGGAACATTAGGTACATTGAAGTAATCCGCCACGTCATTTACTTCATCTAAGTGCTTATAGGCGTCTTCATGATCTCTCCCGTGAAATGGTATCTCCTTGAGTTGAGCGAGAATATGGCCCTTTAGTTCGAACGTAGCGGTAGCGGGGATTGCGGGTTGCACAAGTCCCGGGCCGGTGTCATCACGCATCCTTTTCTTCCACTCCCCCATGGGGATCTCGTCAATATTAGCCATTGCGGTGGCTAAGTCTTCTTCGATATCGGATGTGTGCTCGCTTTCTTGTTCGGTCTCGTATTCGGTGTCTTTCGGGATCGGATCTTCGGTTGACAACGACGCACTGGATGCTCCTGCTTTGCTGCTCCTCTTCTTGCCAAACACGGATTTGAAGTTTTTGAGTGGTGAGTTCTTTGAAGAAGTGGTTTCTCCAACGGTTTTGCCCTTGTTTCTTCTTAATGCAGTTTCCGGATCTTCAAGAGGAGGAATTAGAGGTGTAGAAGATCCTCGGGTCATGAACTAACTGCAACTTAAAGCAAAACAGAACGCGTAAAAAGAACAAAAATTTAATCTGATTCAGCTCAGACTCGCCGAGTCGGGGCGAATGCACTCGGCGAGTTCACGTGAAAATCAGTTTTTTTTTTTTTTTTTTTTTTTTTTTTTAAACTTAAACAAAAATTGAACAGAAATTAACTTTGCGTAAGATGAATCTTACCCAAAGGGTCGATTGAATTAGAATTTAATGCTAATTTTAGAACCGTTCCCCGGCAACGGCGCCAAAAACTTGATGTGTGTAAAACTCACTTAGTTTTAATCCTACTTCAATTATCAAATAACACACAAAAGGCAGTGAACCTATCAATTGTGGTATAGCTAAATAAGCAGGGTATCGAACACAGGGAACGGCAAATTAAATTAAAAACTAATTCTATCTAAATTACTTTAGCAAATAAGGGTTTTTCTCTAGTTTTACAAGACTAGAAACTTACTAAACAAAACTAACGCGAGGCTAGAAAAGAACAAATTGACTAGATTCAATAATGGGAAAGAGACTTCTGTTTAGTTCAACTCGGTTAACTTTATGGTTGCTTTTAAGGTAATAGTGCAATGGATTAATTCTTTCGTTGGTTACCGATTCAAGTGATTAAGTTGTGTTCACTACCCTAATCCTTAACAAATAAACTAATTCAAACAGTGGCCAATTGCTTAACTTAATTATATTTACTAGATTAATTATTCGGGTTAAGTTAGACTTGCAATAGCTAATTAATTTGTTATTCTTAATTAACCTCTTGTTCGATAGTCATCTTACAAGCTTGCACATGAATTTACTCAATTTCCTTATTAATCCTAGTTTCATATTCATTAATCCTAGACATATGATATAGTGGTCACTTATCATATGAGGTTGATAATTAATAGATGTTCATGCTAATTAACTATCTTCCTATTAACAGAAAATAAATTATCATTCATACACAAGGTTCTTTAGCAAGCTAAAATAACAATTAATCACCAACTTAGAATTAATCCTACCAATCAATCAAACCATATTGTCAACTTTGTATCCCCAAACAGAAGTATAAAGAAATTAGTTCATAACTAAGGTGAATAACAGCAAACAAATAAGTTCAAGTTGCTTAATCATATTGACAAAACAAAAGAATTAAGTAGAATGATGAAATTACGCCTCAATTACTCCCGGAATTGGATTCTAGCTTCTTTGGTCGACTTCTAGGGTTCTTCTGGCTTCTTATTCGCAGCTTAACACCTCTGAAACTTCCCAGAATTCTCTCCCCTTTTTCGCATTAAAGAGTTATCTTTATATATGCATACCGACTCGTCGAGTCATATTGTGACTCGTCGAGTCCCTCTCACATTAGTCGTAACCTGATAACTGTCTTGACTTCCGAATGTTTATCTTTCTGAATCCGCGACCGGACTCGTCGAGTCAAGAGATAACTCGACGAGTAGAAGCCTTATTTTGGTTGTTTTCTTTCTTCTTTCCACTCTTGAGCTCTTAACCGCTTCTCTTGCTTCCTTTCGCTTCCGAGCTTCATCTTTGGACTGAAAAACACAATTTAACACTTTTAAGTACCTTTTGTCCATAATATGCAACAATTTAGCTAATATATGAATAATAAACTACACTTAATACACACTAAATATGCACATATCAAATATAGTGTTTATAACAACTATATGAAAGGAAACACCTTCTGGGACTAGGAAAGACCTTGACCAAGTGTTGGAATCACATGTGATTCAACAAAGGAAGGTAGAATGGCACTCACATGAGTTTACTGCCATGGGTTTACAGCCCAAGGGAGATTACGGCCGTAAAATCATGGTTATTCATGTATAATTGCAACTTTGAAGGTTATAGATGTTTTAGCGACCTTAGCTCTACCCTAAAATGAGGAAGACCACTTTCTTTGAAGCTTGTGGGGTGTTCACGACCCTAATGAGTTTACAACCATAAACTCATGACCATTTATGTTTATGAGACTTGTTTAGGGTCCTAAAAGTCATAATGAAGCATCCTAACTTCAAGTCTAAGCCTTAGGAAGTGTTTGTGGCATCAATACACCCCCATGGACCACTTTGACATGTGATTGCGGCCATAATCACCTATGGGTGATGGTATTTTGATTGTTTTCAGTACAAAACACATCAATGTAAAGTGGTAGGCTAATCTCTAGGCTTAAGTAAGGAATTTGGGGCATCTTTGAACCATAAAAGGGAGTTTACGGCCCAAGAACATCCTTGGTCGTAGACTATCTTCTAACCTTTCTTTCTTGATGTTTCTAAGGTCTATACATGTTTAATCTAGTGTACAACAAGTTAGAAGAAGAGTGCTTACGATATAGGGGATTGAACTAGTCGATTTGGCCAAGAACACTAGTGTGTGTTCTAGGTGTTTCTTGAGTATCTAAACAAACATGATTTTCATGGATGAAATCAATGTAAGAAGCTAGTTAATAACATGTATTAACTAATCAAGGGATATAATACTCACTATTTTGAAGATTTAAGGAAAGAGGTTGGATGATAGTTGAGAGGATTTCGGAGAAAATCCGGCCAAGACAGGAAGAAATGAGAAGAAATGACCCAATGCCCTATATTTACTCTTGAGTTTACGGCCACATGAGTTTACGGCCATAAACTCATGGTCCTGTGGCCGTGAACTCATTTAGATGGGGTTAGGATTCAATTTGCTACAATGTGGTTCTAGCGGGTACTTTCTATCACTTATTCCTTAAGTGTATTAGGTTCAAAAGTCCTTAGAATGACCTGTAACTAGGCTAGAACTCTGTACTAATGATTCTGACACTCAGTTGAGTTGACTGACTGAGCTTATAAAAATTTCGGGTTGTCACAGGTACTCCACCGCAAAGGACTCGTCACCCCGATTTTACAAGGATCGTCCCTATATCCTTCCTGACCGAGAGTTTCACTTCCCAGTGAATGACAAAACATTTCCTGAAGATATTAGAGCCCACTTCGGTAGACTTCGTAACCTGGGCAATAATTGTGTCGTTAAGGAAATTCTTCCTGAAACCTCAGATCATCCATGTGATAAAAATCTCATCAATGGCACAATTCATTCCATTTCTCAGGCCTCTTCAGTTTGTGATGAAAAAATCCTTATGGAAGGTCCTGAATTTCTTGAGAACTATTCACACTTGTCTACAGACTGCAATCCCTCTCACTGCAATCTCAGACAACAATCAACTCAATTACCTTCCAAAGAATAATCCATGACTTACCATGTGGTAGTTCAATCTTCTTTACCGCAAACCACGGTCAAGAGCACTGTGACCATTCAACCATATCATCATGACTTGCCCATAGAAAATTTTGATTTCAGTCAATGCTCTCAGAGTCCTAAATCCTCATGTTTAGATGATTCCAGTCCACCTTTTCAAAAACAATTTAAGTTTTCAGGAAACCGCAGTTAAACGCTTCGGACTGCGGTTCTCCAAAAACTCAAGCAAAACAAGATTTCAAAGAGGAACTCAAATCTTGTAGGAAATAACGGAAACTCTTTCAAAAAACAAATCCAAAATATCAAAACAAAAGGGTCCTGAAAAACATATTTCAAATATGTATTCAAAAAACACTCAAATTGAGAAAACAAACAAAAAATAATGTACAGTTCCAAAAGCTTTTTCAAAATCTTCTGGCAAGTCTCAAAAGAGTGTCAAATCTTTTCACAAATATCGTTTTCATAACTATTCATCAGATGCCCCTAAATGGAAAAGAATTTTGCCAACTCCTACACTTTTAAATTCACATCAGTTTGACAATAAATCAAAACCTGGGAGGAAGTCCAATGCCCAAATTTTTTCAAATCCCAAGGGCAACTCAGTCAAATCTCATTCTCAGATTGGTCACAAGCCTCATACCACACCCTCTGGACTACAGACCAGGTACAATGTCTGGTTAATGAGAAAAATATTACCTTGGATTTTATCATCAGAAAAAAAGCAAAATCAAGTCCAACCTCGTAACCCTCTAAAACCTCATAATCTTCCAAAACCTCGTAACCTTCAGAAACCTTTGTAATTCTCAAAAGACCTCAAAACACCCAGGTCTAGGTCTTAAAGTTGATATGAAACTTGTCCCTGCAATCCATTTTCATGTATCTAGGAAGAATTCACTTGTAACATCGGGCTCTAAACTTGTTTGGGTGCCCAAACTAACCTTGTAATTTTTAGGCTTTGTGTAAGGAGGAACAAGAAAAGGAGTGACCGATCGATAGTGCATGCTCATTTCACATGACCGGTAGGTTAGAATACCCTCGAGATTTCAAGCCTATATGTAATAGAGGACATGCCACCTTTGGTAACAACACAAACAGTATCGTCCGAAGTTACGATGTATTAACAACATGGAACTTCTCAATACAAAAAGTTGTTTACGTAGAAGGCGTCAAGCACACAATCTCAACAGTGTAGGCCAATTATGCAAAGCATGTCATCAGTTTGAGTTTGATAATGAATACTGCTACATCATGACAAGCGATAAAAGCACCTGTTTGATCAAATCCAAATCCGAAGGGACCATGTATCCTTTGGATGTCTCCTTGATCATCGGAAAACTGCAGCTATGTTTTCTGTCCAAAGCCGTATTCGAAGTTAGCTGATTGTGTCATCGCAAGCTAGCTCATCTAAACTTTCGATACATCAACAATCTTGTCACATAATAACTCGTCCGAGGCCTCCCAATTTTTAAGTACAATAATGAAACACTCTGCCCTGCTCTTGAGTGTGGAAAACAATCAAAGGGAACTCACCCACTGGTCACAGATTCATCAGTTTCTAAACCACTAGATTTGTTGCATATTAATCTCCGCGGTCCATCTACCATAGCAAGTCTCCATCACAATTAGTACATATTGGTTATAGTAGATGACTTTACTCGTTTCACATGGGTCTTCTTCATGAGACTCAAATCTGAAACACCGCAGATCCTGATAAACTTCATAAAAGAAATTGAACTCCTAATCAAGCTACCTGTTCGCAGAATCCGAAGTGACAACGGAACCGAATTTAGTAATCATCTATTGGATAGTTTCTTGGTTTCCAAAGGTACCAGTCACAACTTTTATGCTCCCTACACACCACAACAAAATGGATTAGTAGAGAGAATTAATTGTACTCTGGTGGAAGCCGTAAGGTCCATGTTAAACTTTTCAAACCTTCCTCTATACTTCTGGGCTGAAGCAGTGGCAACAACATGCTTTGTTCAAAACCGAAGCATTGTCTGCAAGCATCTCAACAAAACACCTTATGAGGGTCATAATAATCAAAAACAGAATGTACAATTCTTTTACATATTCGGGTGTAAATGCTTTGTGATCAACAACAAGAATCACCTTAACAAACTTGTACCGAAGTCAGATGAAGGCATATTTCTTGTCTACTCAACAAACAAAGTGGCATACAGAGTTCTTATCAGACGCACACGACTAATAGTTGAAAGTTTCGATGTCAAATTTGATGACTATTACATCCGCAACACTACTCCTTCAAGCGAAACAAAATCAATTATGGAAAGTGATATTTCGGCCTCTCCGGGTCCTCTCAACATAGTTGAAGTTAACTATGACGATCTCTTCGACCCCGTAGAGACTGCTCAACTGTTCGAAATTCTTGTGTCTCTGGAATCTCAACAACAACATGCATAAGTTTTTGGACCCTCCATATCTGATGACTTGTCTCACGAAACTTCCACCTTGCCGGCTGAGGGCGAAAGCACTACTCCGGTTCTTACGACAACCATCGAGGTTCCAGTGATTGAAGACGCAACTTGGGTTTCCACTCAAAGAGTCTCTAATCCATCAAATGTTTCCACCCGAAGGTGCAGTCGTTCGAAACAAGGAAATATTAGTTGCTAATGGGTATAGTCAACTAGAAGGTCTTGGTTATGATGAAACATATGGCCCCGTAGCCATGATGGAAGCAATACGCATCTTCTTAGCGTATGCAACACACAAAAATATCAAAGTACATTAAATGGATGTAAAAAGCGCTTTCATGAATGGTGAATTGAAATAAGAAGTTTTATTGCAACAACTTGTTGGATAAGGTGTCTAAGTCCATAACTATTTCTGGTATGTACTTGACCCGACCCGGCATGGTCCATTTGGGTTGCATGGCACCATGCAATTGGATAGACTAAATGAGAGAAATAACGCTTGGAGATTATTAATATATTATAAGTTCTAATATATTAATAATAATATTATTTGATTAGTTTGATCAAGAATTAATTTAGAATTAGTTAAGTGATCAAAAGATAACTAATTAAATATATGGGTTGATTAAGTAAATCGTCCATATCTTGTATAGTGGGCTAAAAGGCTCCATGGATCATCAAGTTGGGTTTCACCCATAGGATGCTCCATGGATGCTCCATGGGAGTTACAAACCCATGGGTCATGGAAATGAAGAGTCATGACACATTAGGGTTTAACCCTAGATGTGTCAACACTATATAAGTAATATGATCTCCTCCCAAATCGGTTACACACATACACACTAAGTAATAGAGGGCTTGGCCGATTTTGAAGAGTGTGTGTTCTCTCATAAGTTCTTCCAAGAGCATTTGGTGTTGTGTGAAGCATTTGAGGCATCACACTTGGGGTGCTAGGCTCACAAGGTTTCAAGGAACACAAGCAACAACAAGGTAAGTTATTCTATCTATACTTTATGTTAAAATTGTTCCCCATGTATGCTAGATAGGAATATAACCTTGGAAATCAACTTTGCATGACAAATTAGACAAACATAGATCCAAGGTTATTAGGGTTGCATGTACACTTAGGAAGTGTTAGAATGCTCAAAACCCATCAGTGGTATCAGAGCCTAGGCTTGTTTGTTCTTATTTGTGCTTAAAAGTTGAAAACAGAATCGAAAATTTGCTGTCTGCGAACGGACTCGTCGAGTCCATAGGGGGGACTCGCCGAGTCCATGTGTATCTTCAACCAACTCGGTGAGTCATGTTCTTGCACTCGGCGAGTAGGGTCGAATGAGTGCAGAATTTCGATTCAGTTGCTGGAAAATGAATTAGAAACATTACCCTAAACTGTTTTAGTAAATGTAAACTTGTTTTTGGTGGTGTAATGTCTTGCTAATTCATTTACAACAACTAGTTATCAAAAATTACAAAGTTTTATGTAATTTTTTTGATTGTGTTCATATTCATGTTCTTGTTCTTATGATGTTTTAGATGATCATAGGAATTATTTGTAACCTATTTGGTAGTTTAATTCTTGATCATAATGTGTTTTAATGGAGTCCATAACTTATCCTTAAGTTATGGAAAACCAAGAGTCACACTTGAGTTAAAACCATTAAGAAAAACACAAGAGTTATAAAAAATGAAGAGTCTTCATTTTATAACTCTATTAAACTCATAAGTTACAAGAAATGAAAAGTTTTGAAAGTTACAAAACTTGCCCTCAAGTTTTGGAACAAGTAAAGTTAAGTTAAAACTTTAGTTCCAACCCCTAGAATTTTAAAAGTTAAAATTCAACCCTTATACTTATATTATGATGATTTAATAATTATATATATATATGTATAAGAACAAGTCGTCTTACCGCTAGTACGCCTCATTCACGAAGCCGGTCTATAAGGTGGGTATAAGGTTGTTGCCTATAAAATGGTGACTTAATGGGTGAATATTCTCACCCACCGCTTGCTTGACTAGTGGAGGGTCGTTAGCCGAACGGGTAAGACAAGGACTTATAAATTCTCATTCAAAGTATGATGAATATAATAAAGTAACTAAATGTTTATTAAATTTCCAATCTTAGTTACTTTAGGAAAAATGTGAATAAGGTGCTAATCCATGAAATTACACTTTACACTTTGTCTGAGTCGTTGGTGGAGCGTGTGTGGTTAACCGGCACACTAACTTGGACTTAACAAGGTAGGTAAAGGGTGACTTAAGGTTTATTATAGTATCGGTGGAGCGTGTGTGGTTTACCGGCACATCGATTGAGTGATAAACTTTAAGGGTACCAAGTGATTTGCATGGTTACTTCACACCTCGTTTTGTGATCCTCGGCATCCCAGTCACAAAACCTGGAGGGCACTCCCGAGATTGAAACATGCCTTGGAAAAGTTCATTGGATCTCAAAGAATCTAGGAATTTCTAAAACCAATAAAAACTAAATATTTAATATTTCGGTTTTCGTGGTGGAAATTGGTGAATCGTCATTCACCTACCTTTCAAATATGGTATAGCTTAGATTACGGCATACCTCTTCTAAGTTATATTATATTGTGATTGGATCCTAGCCTTAATATTACATTTGGGTGTTTTATTAAGGACTCTCTTAAATCTAAACTAAACTTGTTCTTCTTTTTCAGATGTCTTCAACTAATGCTTCTGGCTCGAATCCTAATGGCTCCTTTACTCTTATGAGTCTATGTGGGAAAGTCACCTTTGATGGATCCAACTTCAACAAATGGATCAGAAACATCAGGATGATTACCCGCTACGAGGACAAAGAATATGTCCTTGACAAGGAGCTTAAGGAAATTGACGAGTCCACTGCAACTCCCCAGGAGATCGCTGACTTTCATACTCATGAAAGAGATGCAACCAAGGTGGCTTGCATCATGTTACCCACCATGACAGCTGAACTCCAAAAATCTTACGAAGACTTCTACCCTTATGAAATGCACCAAGATTTGATGGAAAGATACCATCAAAGTGCACGACAAGAGAGGTACGAAGTCATCTGCTCCATGATAACAACCATGATGAAGGACGGAGAGTCCGTCACGAGCCACATGCAGAAAATGCAAAGGTATGTGGATCGGTTGCTGAAGCTCAATGTGAACTTCCCTGAGGAGCTTGCAATAGATATCATTTTGCACTCCTTACCATCGTGCTATGATCAATTCCGCATGACATATCACATGAACAAGGAAGAGGTCACCCTCAGCAAACTTCAGGGACTTCTCAAGACCGCAGAAACAGGTCTTAAGGGGAAGTCGGTTGCTATCACTCCTACTCCAGACTCAACTCCGGTCTTGGCAATCGGGCAAAGTCGAGGGAGGAAGAGAAAGAGATCTTCAAAGGGTACCAAGGCTCGGACCCTTGATGGCTCTTCTTCAAGTGGAACCAAGAAAGGTTTCATTACTCCTTCTTCTGACCCAAAAGAGGCTGAATGCTTCTATTGCCACGAAAAAGCTCATTGGAAGCGGAACTGCCCAAAGTACCAGCAAGATGTGAAGGATGGGAAAGTCAAACCCAACCATGCAGGTATTTACACTATCATTTCTAATAACTCACCCCATTCGAAATCTTGGGTCCTTGATACAGGTTGCGGTATTCATATTTGTTGTGACTTGCAGGGACTAGGAAGAAGTGAGAATGTGGAGCAAGGAAGAATAAACTTAATCATGGGGAATAGGAAAGTTACACCTGTCACCAAGATTGGAGTTTATACTTTATCGCTAAGTAGTGGGTTAAATTTAGATTTGAATAAATGTTGTTATTCGCCAGAAATGGCAAGAAATATTATTTCCTTTCATGCATTGTACAAACAAGGTTTCACCTTTTCGTTTGATAATGAAGTTGGTTCGATTAATGCTTTCTTTAATAATGTACTTTATTTTAAAGCATTACCTTGTGATGGTGTGTATGAAGCTGTATCTATTGTAGATAACTTAGGAAATAATGTTTTGTGTATTGATTCTACTAATAATAATAACTTGGATAAAGCATCATTATGGCATTGTCGTCTTGGACATATAAGCAAGAAACGCATAGGCCAACTCCAAAAGGATGGAGTCTTGGAGTCGTTTGACCTAAAGTCAAATGATAGTTGCGAATCATGCTTACTTGGAAAAATGACAAAGTCACCCTTCACAGGCTCATGTGAAAGGGGTGAAGGTTTGTTGGACCTTATACACACGGATGTGTGTGGACCATTCAAACATGCCACAAGAGATGCTAATCGTTATTATTTGACTTTTACCGATGATTACAGTAGATATGGATATGTCTACTTAATCAAGCATAAGTCGGAGACTTTCGAGAAGTTTAAGGAATTTAAACAGGAAGTCGAGAATCAATTGGGCAGGAACATTAAGATGCTTCGATCCGATCGAGGTGGTGAGTATCTTAGTTCAGAGTTCCTAGACTATCTAAAGGAATGTGGGATTGTCTCACAATTGACACCTCCCAGGACACCGCAGTTGAATGGTGTGGCTGAGAGGCGTAATCGAACCTTATTGGACATGGTTCGTTCCATGATGAGTCGAGCTTCGCTACCAATCTCATTCTGGGGGTATGCCTTAGAGACTGCCGCCCATATCCTTAATCTAGTCCCTACAAAGAAAGTTGCCAAAACTCCTCACGAGATGTGGACTGGTAAAGTACCTAAACTAGACCACATCAAGATTTGGGGATGCGAGGCTTTCGTGAGACGCGAGACTCATGATAAGCTCGAACCCCGAAGCGAGAGGTGTATTTTCATCGGCTACCCACAGCAATCCTTTGGTTACCTCTTCTACAGACCTAGTGACAATGTGGTCTTTGTAGCAAGAAGAGGAGTCTTTCGAGAAAGAGAGTTTATAAGCCAAGGAGACAGTGGGAGGCAAGTTGATCTTGAAGAAATTCAAGAATCAAGTGGTGAAGGAACTTCAAACTCTAGCCCTCAACTTGAGGAGGAAACTCCTGTTGAGCCAATTGACGAATCTGTACCTCTGAGGCGTTCCACGAGAGTTAGGAGTGCACCTGAGCATTACTATGGATTCCATATTACTGCAGAAGGTGAGACACTTATTAGTGATGAGACACTAGTAAGTCAAGATGACCCTAACAGCTACGAGGAAGTCATGGCGGGCCCCGAGTCTGCCAAATGGAAAGAGGCTATGGATACCGAGATACAATCCATGTATGACAATCAAGTTTGGAACTTGGTTGAGAATGTACCAGGTCGAAAGACTATAGGGTGCAAATGGGTCTTCAAAAAGAAGACCGACATGGATGGTAAAGTACACACTTATAAGGCTAGACTGGTTGCAAAGGGCTTCTCTCAAATTCCTGGAGTGGACTATGATGAGACCTTTTCTCCGGTAGCCAAGATTAAGTCTATTCGGGTTCTGTTAGCCATAGCCGCATTTCATGACTATGAAATTTGGCAAATGGATGTCAAAACCGCTTTCCTTAATGGAAAGTTGGCTGAAGATGTTTACATGAGTCAGCCAGAGGGTTTTGTCAGTAACGAGTATCCTAATAGAGTGTGTAAGCTTGAGAAATCCATTTATGGATTAAAGCAAGCACCTCGCAGATGGAATCTTTGCTTTGATGAAAAGGTCAAGGAATTTGGCTTTTCTAGGAGTGAAGATGAATCTTGTGTATATGTCAAGGCTAGTGGGAGTATAGTTAGCTTTTTGGTATTGTATGTGGATGACATACTACTCATAGGAAACGACATTCCAACCCTGCAGGAAGTAAAGTCCTGGCTTGGAAAGTGTTTCGCTATGAAGGACCTTGGTGAAGCTGCCTATATTTTGGGGATAAGGATCTTGAGAGATCGGAGTAAAAGACTAATTGGACTTAGTCAAAGTACCTACTTGGAGAAGATTCTGAAGAGATTCAGAATGCAAGACTCCAAGAAAGGAGAGTTGCCCATCCAGAGTAGTGCCAAGCTGAGTAAGACACAAAGCCCTAGCACTGAGGCTGAGATAGCAGAAATGAGTCGAATACCTTATGCTTCGGCTGTAGGTTCGATCATGTATGCTATGACGTGTACTCGACCTGATGTAGCCTTTGCCTTGAGCATGGTTAGCAGGTTTCAGGGGAACCCTGGCAAGGCACACTGGATTGCGGTAAAGAATATTCTCAAGTACCTACGAAGGACTAAGGACTGGGTCCTTACCCTCGGTGAGAGTGATGACTTGAGAGTTGTAGGGTATAGTGATGCTAGCTTCCAGACTGATAGGGATAACTTCCGCTCTCAGTCGGGCTGGGTCTTTACCCTAAATGGAGGAGCAATTTCTTGGAAGAGTTCCAAGCAAGAGACAGTGGCAGATTCTACTTGTGAATCAGAGTATATTGCAGCTAGCGAAGCAGCAAAGGAGGCGTTATGGCTGAGGAACTTCATTGGAGACCTTGGAGTTGTACCAGCTATTAAAGAGCCGATGGAAATTTTCTGTGATAGTGAAAGTGTTGTTGCCTTAGCCAAGGAACCAAGGGATCACGGGAGATCCAGACACATCGACAGAAAATACCATTTCATCAGACATCGGATCGAAGAAGGACTCCTCGTGGCAAAGAGGGTATCATCGGATGAGAACCCAGCAGATCCCCTCACGAAGGGACTGACTCGGGTTAAGCATCTCCAGCATGCTCGGAGCATAGGGCTGAAGGATGATATTAGATTTAGTAGTTAGATAATATCGAAATTTGTAAAGTGTAATTGACATTTGATGATGAATAAAAGTGTTTTATTTATGAGTAAAGTGTTACTATCTCTTGTCGATCGTTTACTATATTTCTTTTGCATGTTTTGACTTCCAGAATAATTTTGTTTGATATAACATATTATTCAAACCTCCACAGTCGGTCATATGTCGGAAGTAGGTATGAATCAAGACTGTCATGTTTGATTGTAGAGGTCTGGGACAAGGCTACAACAATCATGAGTGCTCATAAGTTCTGAGCATTGGACTCAACCCACGCTCACTGGAATCACTTCATGGAATTCTATCTCGAGTGATCGTGAGACGGTAATATCATATAAGTCTTTAAACCTAGAGATATGATTTGTTACTTACGAGTTGGTTATGCATTGATTGTACGAAAAACGCATTGGTAACTCGATGTTATAAAATCGTGCTCTTATGTGTAATTCAATGAGTAGTAGAACAAACATATGAGTCAAAGTTTATCTGTTCCTTCTTGGATTAGAAGCTGATATCTGGGCCCCTCGATGATTTTGTTTTGACCTATGTACCGGGCCCGGTCAGAACTAAATTGATGTGTTCAATGAAGTTCTTTGTCAAACAAATCGGAAATCGGGAAACAAATGTTGGACAATAAGTAAGACATTGTTCCATGTATTTGTCCGACTGATATCTAGAACAGAGGATTATATGATCACTTATCTTAAATGGCGTACCATCGTCTTCTCAAGTTTCGAGAAACCTTGTAAAGAGCTACGACTGCCGATCGGTTCCTGAAGTCATACTTGCAGTAATAGTTACTAGACTTATCCAAGTGGGAGACTGTTGGATAAGGTGTCTAAGTCCATAACTATTTCTGGTATGTACTTGACCCGACCCGGCATGGTCCATTTGGGTTGCATGGCACCATGCAATTGGATAGACTAAATGAGAGAAATAACGCTTGGAGATTATTAATATATTATAAGTTCTAATATATTAATAATAATATTATTTGATTAGTTTGATCAAGAATTAATTTAGAATTAGTTAAGTGATCAAAAGATAACTAATTAAATATATGGGTTGATTAAGTAAATCGTCCATATCTTGTATAGTGGGCTAAAAGGCTCCATGGATCATCAAGTTGGGTTTCACCCATAGGATGCTCCATGGATGCTCCATGGGAGTTACAAACCCATGGGTCATGGAAATGAAGAGTCATGACACATTAGGGTTTAACCCTAGATGTGTCAACACTATATAAGTAATATGATCTCCTCCCAAATCGGTTACACACATACACACTAAGTAATAGAGGGCTTGGCCGATTTTGAAGAGTGTGTGTTCTCTCATAAGTTCTTCCAAGAGCATTTGGTGTTGTGTGAAGCATTTGAGGCATCACACTTGGGGTGCTAGGCTCACAAGGTTTCAAGGAACACAAGCAACAACAAGGTAAGTTATTCTATCTATACTTTATGTTAAAATTGTTCCCCATGTATGCTAGATAGGAATATAACCTTGGAAATCAACTTTGCATGACAAATTAGACAAACATAGATCCAAGGTTATTAGGGTTGCATGTACACTTAGGAAGTGTTAGAATGCTCAAAACCCATCACAACTTCCATGCTTTGAAAGTCTAGAGTTCCCATATTATTGTTTCAATCTTGAGAAAGCAATCTATGGTCTTAAGCAAGCACCGAGGGATGGTATGAGACTCTCCCTAAGTTTCTTGTCATGTCATGATATAAAAGAGGAGCGGTTGACCCCACGTTGTTTCGAAAGGCAAATGGTAGTCACCTTATGCTTGTTCAAATATATGTGGATGATATCATATTCGGGTCAACCGATCAAGGTATGGTGGATGAATTTGCATTACTCATGACCAAGAAGTTCCAAATGAGCATGAATAGATAGATTAACTTCTTTCTACGATTCCAAGTGAAACAAGTCCCTCAGGGATATTCATTCATCAAGAAAAATATACCTTTGAACTACTGAAGATTCCTATGGCCTTCGGATATAAGATTTTTGCAGATCCTTCCGCAAGCATACTAGATATTGTTCCTATGGCAATGGATAATTGTTCCTCAGCCAAAGTTCCTATGGCCTTTGGGTATAAGATTTTTGATGATCCTTCCGGAGAATCAGTGGACCATAAAACTTATAGAGGAATTATTGGTTCTTTGATGTACCTCACCGCAAGCAAACCATATATTGTCTTCGCAACAGGCTTATGTGCTAGGTACCAAGCCGACCCCAAAGTATTGCACTTAACCACAGTCAAACAAATCTTCAGATACTTGAAAGGAAACAAAGCTCTCGGCCTATGGTATCCTGTAGGGAACGACTTCAGCATTCAATCCTTTACATGTGTGGATCATGCTGGATGCAGATTGGATAGAAGGAGTACTTAAGGTGGTTGTTAATTTCTTGGAGGAAGACTGGTTAGCTGGTCTTCACGGAAACAAAATTGTGTTTCTCTGTTTATTGAAGAAGCTGAGTGCATGGCCGCAACGAGCTGTTGTTATCAAGTCCTATGGATGAAAACCCAACTTATAGACTACAAATACATAATGCTACGGATATCGATTTATTGTGATTCAGAGAGTGCTTTATCGATTTCTCACAATCCTATTCACCATTCAAAGACGAAACACATTGAACTTCGACACCATTTCATCAAGGACCACATACTCAAAGGTAACATTGAACTGATTTTTGTTCCAACTCACGAAGAAATTGTGGATGTGTTTACAAAGGCACTTGATGCAACAAAAGTCAATAGTTTTCTACAAACATTAGGGATGATGAATCCGGATCCACAATTCTTCTTGAATTGAGAGGTACTGCAAACCATCTCTGGTCTCCATTGCGATCCTATTCTGATATATCTATCATACATGGTTTTTGTATACTCTGTATACCACAAACATGTTGGAATAGTGTCTAAGGCTACAACTATGTTATGCAAGTATTTGACCCGGTTGTGCATGGTCCTTTTGGGTTGCCTTCACCATAGCAACTTGATAGGATGATTTATTAAGAGAGAGTTGATATTATTAGTATATTATGAGAAGAATATGAAGAATAATATATAGTTATTTGATTAATATAAGTCATAGAATTAATTGGAATTAATTTGGTGACTTAAAGAGATTAATTAAATAAGAGGGTATAAACTGTCAATTGTTTGATAGTTACACTTTAGACTATAAATCCTTATCCAAGATAGGATGGACGATTTCTAGGGCTTGGATAAGCCAAAAATCGTCCATAGGGTTATCAAGGAAAGGATATGGATTAACTTAAAGTCTAAGTTATCCAATTAGGGTTAAAGTTGTAATCCTTAAGGAGTCTACAAGTATAAATAGACCCTAGGGGTGAGGGAATTCGACACATCATCTAAAGTAGAGACACTCTGGCCGAATTTCTCCCCTCTCCTCTCTCCCAAATCTTCCTCCTTGCTATTGGTGTTTGTAAGCCATTAGAGGAGTGACAATTGTGACTCTAGAAGCTCCATGACAACAAGATCAACAAGGAATCAAGAGGTATGATTCTAGATCTGTTTCAATATTGTTTTTACATCTAAATAGTCATTAGAAGTCTTGGATTCAAATCATGTTTGATTAGAAAGCCTAGATCCGAGCATTAGGGTTTTGCATGCGCACATAGGAAAGTTCTTATGGCTAAAACTCATCAAAACATACATCATACTTATATTTATTGGAACCTTATTTTTTTGTTAATTCTGATCTTTTTTCAAGTGTTCCTCAGTTCCTACTACCGCAGTCATATTACTATCCACCACAATGAAGTATCAATCCGCAGTCACTTTTAATGAATTACCAACAACTTCATAAATTCCCTGAAATCTTGTGTGCTATTTAATGATCCACATTAAATAAAATTTCTTTCATATTAAATTCAAACATTCATTTTGTAGCATACAACGTTTCAGTTATATTCTAAAATTCTTTTTGTGTAAGACCTATTTTAGGTTAAATGGCAATTAAACTTGTTTCCCATAAAAGAAATCTTTTTCCCTAAACTGACAAATCACACTTACCCAAGACATCAAATCCATTCCAAATTCCACCTTTATTCAACGGATTAACGCCCGTCACCACACGTTCTCCAAACGTGTGATAACGGGTCCGACATTTCATTAAATGTCATTTTTTTAAATTAAAAAAAAAAGAGAAAAAAATATATTTTAATTTATTTTATTTGTGGATGATAATGGTTAAAACCCAAGGGTTTTACCATTAACAGTTGTATATAGGTTAAATTCAATAAATGTTAGAGATATGGAGCTATATAAACCCTTTTTCCCTCCCAAAAAAGCTTTACGCTTTATGAACTCTTAGACGATCTTCATCTTCTTGCACTCAATTTGTTCCGCAAGTTCTTCAAATATTTTCAAAATGGTGAAGTATGGTGTATCGAATAAGCAATCCAAAACATCAGGATCAATGCAACCTACTGGTTTTGAATCCACTACGAGAAATCAATCGCAATCAATTGCTTCGAGCAATTTTAGGGTAATATTTGAAGATCATCCATCCTACAACAAATCCATTCGCATGATGATCAAGTTCGTATCCTCTGACCCCCTATTTGGAGCTTTTTATTCGTTCATTTATGTTGTTCCACTCTCAACCCTTTTCAACTGTGCATTCTCAGCGTTCCGCCCAATCAACAATCTGCAAGAAGTTCATCTGAATTTGGTTGATGATTCTTTAGTCATATTGACTAAAGAAAAGTTTATAAATGCAATAAATCTTCGTGTTATTCCCTCCACAAGATTTTACACTCCAATCATGAACGACATCGTCTCAACTCTCTACCAGATGGGCTATCAGAAGAAACTCAAAGGCATCGGGGAATTCAAGAAAAACGAACTGCCTACGGTCTGGCAATTTGTCCGTCACTTCATCATATGGAGTCTCTCTGGTAGAACCGAAGGCACATACAACATGGGTCTCAAACTACTTGAACTGGTGTGGAGCATCTTTACAGGGAATGACATTAAATATAGACAGATCTTATGGGATGACTTTCTTCATTACATTCCAAAAGAGAATCCAAGGGCAGCCCCAACTGAGCTCACCTTCACATGTTTCTGGTTGTTGTGCATCTCGAACCTCTACCGGGATGCAAGACTCAACATGGAAAATACATCAATCTTTTCATCACTCGTGATCTTAAAAGGTACACACTTTCGAAGGACCAATCTATTTTTGGACCACTGAGACATTTACCCATACACGTCCTGATATCTGTTGGACTTGAAACCAAAGAAGTCACATATTATATAGAGGCTACGAAAGGTATTGACCCATACCTTTCTACCCCGCCTCTACCTAGTCAGTCCATATTAGCATCCACATAACCAGATGGTAAAGTGAGTACCGCAGTCCTAACTACTACTACTCAGTCAAGTCAACCACTAGCTCGAAGGCTAAAGAAGCTAGTGTCATCAAAGACCCCCCCCCCCCCGACAACAAATCAAAAAAAGGTGAATCCTCCAAGAAACACAAAGTTGTTGTCTCCTCTGATGAAACTCTTGCTCATCCTCAAAGCCCCCTGTCAACATTTGTCACACCCCCAAACCGGAACGACGGAAACGTTCGAGGGTGGATGACTTCATGTATAGTATCACAACCATTGCATTACATTACTCAAAGTAAAAATAACCATTACATTAAGTAAGTAAAAATATTTACATCAGTTTAATTCGTGTTTATGGACATAAAAAAATGTAATAAAAGTAATAGACACAACTCTATACGCTCCGTCTTCTCAAAACTCTAGGAGGTACCTATCTACTGATTTCTTGAGAATACAACCAGTTTTAAAAGAGTATCAACATAAAGCTGGTGAGTTCATAAGTATGTTTTTTTTAGAAGAAATCTGGTTAATAAAACCAATAAATGTATTTGTTGGCTTACAAGAAAATACATTATTTTCTAACATGAGTATCTCATTACGAAATCTCATTGGATGTGTTGTGCATTGTTTGATTAAATAAGAAACCTCCCTTTTTACAAGGAAAACCATGATTCCCACCGGTATGTATAGTAAGTTCAGAAAACTCTGAAAATTGTAATATGTATAGTAGTTCTATTACTCTATAATAAAATAAATTAAAGTTGTTACTATTTATACATTAACCGTATTTTATTAGTACTAAATTTATGAGTTGTTATAACCATACTTGACCATTGAATTGCCTAAACGACATTCTTCAGGTGTCGGAATCGAAATGATTTTGTCACCCAGGCCTGCCGGCCTAACTGTAGCTAACAGTTGTGGTGCGGGGTTGTCAATTTCGTATATATCTATACACAAACTCACGTTCTCCCTCCAGAAGACTCTGGTTATAATCTCAGGACTTTTGTTAGTACTCATGTAAGTACGCGAAGAATGCTCACTTATAAAATGTTATACTAACGATTACATGTAGAGTAAAATGAATCCTATGAATTAAGTTTAATCTCATTGAATCTATGTTTGTACATTTTCATGCTCGTGGTTTCATAAGTTATACCTATTATAGCTTATATGTTCGTCCGTGCATTCAATTCCTGTTTTACATTGAAGTTCTTGCACTTACGATGAAAACTTCCCTTTTGCTCAGCATAGTACAAAAGGGATAAAATATCAATATATCTTATAAAAGTGCAGAAACTGTATGATTGTATCAGTTGCATCCATTTTAAGTTTATTGAAATCCTTTTTTGTATAAGTTTCACAAAATCATTTATGTTTGCCTTGTATCCCCTACCCTTCCTGAACATGTTTAAAACAATAAAAGTGTAGGGGGTATGAACTCACTATTTGATGTGTGATTCGAATGTAATCGGTATAGGATGTTGAGTGTCAAGTGAAGTCTCGTTCACAAACGGATCCTATTTAGCAAGTAATAGCACATACATGTATCCAATTAAGGTATATCACAACTATTTTCGACAGGGAACCACCATAGGGACTAAGAAACACTTAAATTGATGTGTTACAATCGTAAAGGATCGCATCTAAGGAGTTTACGGCCACACAAAGTTGTGTACGGCCATTGTGTGTACAACCACATAGGTGTACGGCCCATGAGTGTACGGACGTACACTCATGAAGAAGTGCACATTTGAGGTGTTTTTAAGGTCCTAACTAGAATCAAGAAAGTGTTCTAGGTCCCATGCATAGGTTAATTAAAAGCTTAAGGCCAGAAATAAGCATCAAAGAGGGTTTACGACCCTATGAGGCGTGTACGGAAGTACACATGGGTTTACGGACGTACACCCTTCATGTTCATGCTTAAGTTAGTCGATTTCAAGGTCAAAATCAATCATTTCTAGTAGATAACAAGCATAGGAAGTAGTTACTCACGATTTGGAAGCTTGAATAGGGTTTTTTGCCACCAAGAACTAGTGTGTGTTCTTGGTGTTTTTGGTGAAAGATGAAGATCTAGCAAACGATTAAATTAACGAGATGAAAACATGGATTCACCACTAGATAAATGAACGTATCAACAAATCAATATGGGAAACACTTACATCTTTCACAAGAACTAGTGAAAGGTGACTTGGTCATCTTTCAAAGTAAACAAGACTTGCACATGTCATCGTCCCTAAGGTCAAATGAATCCAACACTCCATCCTTTTGGAGTTGGGATATACGCATCTTGTTGACATGTCCAAGACGAAAATGCCACAATCATGCTTTATCCAAACTATTGGAATAATCGATATGTAACACATCGTTTCCTAAGTTATCTACAACCATCACAGTTTCATATATTCCATTACAAGGCAATGCTTCAAAATAGAAAACACCATTAAATAAAGCATTAATATAACCCTTTTCATTATCAAACAAAAATTTAAATCCTTGTTTATATAAACCATGAAAATAAATGATGTTTCTTGCCATTTATGGCGAATAGCAACAATTATTCAAATCTAGCCATAACCCACTACTAAGCACTAAAGAGTAAACTCCAATCTTGGTGACAGGCGACACTCTTATGTTCCCCATGATCAAGTTTATCTTCCCATGCTCCACATCCCTACTTCTTCTTAGGCCCTGCAAATAAGAACAAATGTGAAAACCACACCCTATATTGAGAACCCAAGAAATAACATGTGATAAGTTATTAGATTGAATAGTATAAATACTTGTGAAGGAGGGCTTGATCTTCCCATCCTTGATATCTTGCAGATATTTCGGGCAACTTCATTTCCAATTCCCCTTCTCGTGGAAGTAGTAGCACTCTGCATCCTCTGGGTTGGAGGAGGGTGTAGCGGGACCAACCTTGGCTCCACCAGAAGAGGTGTCATAATGGGACTTTCCCTTATGGTGGCTCTTTGAAGGATCCTTCCTCTTATTATCCTTCCCCTGCCCAATAGCCAAGACGAGGGCAATAGTAGTAGGAGTTGATGTAACAGACTTGTCATTGAGGTTGCTCTCAGTAGTCCTCAACAAGCCTCGAAGCTTGCTTAAAGTGACCTCCTCATTGTTCATGTGGTAGGTCATGCGAAACTGGTTGTAATAAGGAGGTAAATAGTGAATGATGATGTCAATCGTCAACTCATAATCGAAGTTAACATTTAACTTCAACAAGTGGTTGTCATATCTCTGCATCTTTTGCAGGTGAGTCGTGACGGACTCTCCGTCCCTCGTCTTGGTAGTGGTCATCGAAGTGATGATCTTGTACCTCTCATGCCTGACACTTTGATGGTACTTGTCTAGTAAATCCTGATGCATCTCGTAGGGGTAGTAGTCCTCGTATAACTTTTGGAGTTTGGCAGTCATAGTCGCGAGCATGATGCAATGGACTTTCGTAGCATCTCGCTTGTGGGCCTCAAAGGCAGCGATCTCCTCGGGGGTAGCAGTGGTCACGTCGACTTCTTTCAGCTCCTTTTCGAGGACATACTCTTTATCCTCGTAGCGGGTAACCGTTCGAACGTTGTGGATCCAATCATTGAAATTGGTCCCATCGAAAATCACCCCTCCCATACAAATTCATGAGTGAGAATAAGCTGGAAGCGTTCGAGCCATAAACGTTGTTGTTGTTTGAAGTAGACATCTGAAATAGAAAAGAGACAAAGTTTGATTAGACAAAAATCCCCAATTAAACACCCAGATGAGAAATTAGGGCTAGGATCCAACAACATTATTCACAATTTATAAGAGGGGTTCCGTAATCTAAAAAGCAAATAATTTTAAGGTAAGTGAATGATGATTCACTAATTTCCATCATGAAAACAAAAAAAAGGTACTTAAGTTTTAGATGTATTGAAACTTCTAGATCTTTTGAGATTCATTGAAATTTTCAATGACATGTTTAAATCTCGATATGCCCTTCAAGTTTGTGACTGAGATACCGAGGATCACAAACAAGGTGTGAATAACCATGCAAACGTACTTGGTGCCCTCAATGTTACAGTCACCTAATCAATGTGTCGATTATCCACACACACGCCATTGATCTATGACAAACATCGAGTCACCCTTTTCCACCTTTGCTATACTCAAATTAATGTGCCAGTTAACCACACACACTTCACTAACGTCTTAACAAGGGTATAAAGTGTAATTTCATGGAATAACATCATTTTCACATTTTTCCTAAAGTAACTAATATTGGGAATTTTTACAAAACATTTAGTTACTTTATTAACCATTATACTTTTAATGAATACTTAGTTTCCCTATCCCACTTGTTCGGCTAACGACCATCCACCAATCAAGGAAGCGGTGGGTGAGAGTAGACACTCGTTAAACTGCCATTTTATAGGCAACAACCTTATACCCCCTTATAGATTAACTTCGTGAATGAGACCTACTAACAGTAAGACTAACATTGATCTCATACGTATATATAATCATTATTCTTATAATATTATAATAGTATAAGGGTTGAATTTTAAAATTGTAAAATTCTAGGGTTTAGAATTTAAATATTTCAAAATTAAACTCTTTAATCAAAATTTAAATTTCAAAACTTGAGATATTTCAAAATTAAAATTTTTAATCACAATTTAAATTTCAAAACTTTCTAGATCAAAATTCAATTAATATAATTAAACAATTAATTAGTGATTATCTAATTTTGACATAATCCAATTCCATGGCAAGATAATTCTTTCAAATAATTAAAGCTTATCATATAAGACAATAATTATCTAATTAATTGACAATTATCTTCTATTTTTATAAGGGTAATTACACCATATTAATAAAAATCAGGTTTATCAATAAAAACAATTTTGGTAATTATCCCAAGTCAAAATCGGCAAAAATCCTTAAATTCCCTCCGTCTGACTCTCCGACTCACCGGGTCACCATTTGGACTCGTCGAGTTCATTATGTGACTCGGTGAGTCTGTCAAACAGAAGACAAAATTTTTGATTTCAAGCAATGAACAATTAAACAATGCATCAAATACAATAGAAACCAAGCAAGGCTATGATACCACTGATGGGTTTTGAGCAATACATCAATCCTATGATGCACATGCAAAACCCTAAAACTTTGGATCTAGGTTTCTCTATTGTACATGCAAATTATCCAAAGCTTACAAATCCTGATTCTAGCATATCAAAGTCGAGATATATAACTAAATAAGGTTCAAATGATTACCTTTTGATTGTTGCAAGAATCTTCAAGCTTTTAGAGCCTAGTATTACAAATGTAATACCTCTAATCAATCACAAACACCAATGCAAGAAGGATGATCTTTGAGAGAGGTGATGGAGGCACAAAATCGGTTCTAAGGACTCTAGGGTTCAAGTGGTGGCCGATTTTGGATGCCTCGGGGTCCTTATATAGGTGTGCCGCTAGAGTTTCAGTTAAAAACCCTAACTGAATAACTTAGACCTTAAGCAATCCAACGGAACCTTATGGAATAAGGCCTTGGACGATTTCAAGGTGGCCTTCACCCTAATTTTTTCCACCTTATTGATCCATAATATCCACAACCCAAAACACAATTATCTTATAATTGCAATTTCAGTCCCTTAAGTTCAATTAATATATTTTGATCACAAAATTAATCTCTTAATTAATTCTTGATCAATATTAATTAACTAATATGATTTATCTTTTAATATATTACTCTTATCATATATTAATAAACCATAATAACCTCTTCCTCCATTAATCACTCATTCAAGTTCCTTTGGTGAAACCAACCCAAAAGGACCATGCTACAACCGGGTCAAGTACATACCAAATATAGTTTTGGACTTAGACACTAATCCAACAGTATTCACACTGAAGATTTGGAGACATTATTTGTACGGGACCAAGTGTACAATATTTAGTGATCACAAGAGTCTGCAGCATATCCTCAACTAGAAAGAGCTTAACATAAGGTAACGAAGATGGGTTGAATTGTTAAGCGATTATGAATGTGATATTCGTTACCATCCGGGCAAGGCGAACATAGTGGCAGATGCCTTGAGCCAGAAAGAGTACACAGGATATTGACGGGTCAAGGGTGACTATTGTCTTAACATTTTCACGACGTCCGAAGAAGCATCATGACGGGAAACATTACAGTCAATAACTCAATTATAAGGGCTCACTGTAACATTGAATAGTAAAATTCTAGTGCAAGACATAAGTATAAGTATGGTTATTTACTTATACACTATATTTATAAGTACGGTTATTTACTTATACACATGATTTTTGGATAATATAATCACATGACAAGCCATATTTTTTATAAGTTTAGAAGTTATAGGAACTTTTATTTTATAAATGCTTTTGATACGTACTATACTCATACATCTTTACTTTAATGCTAAAGGCATACTGTTACAAAACTTTTTACAAAGCAGAGATACGCTTTTCATACAAGGAAAAACATCGGATTTTCTACAACTAAAGTCTTATGAACCCACCAACTTTATGTTGGCTTTTAAAATGACATGTAATCTCAGGAAACCATTAAGCTTGGATAAATGGAACTACTTTTGAAGACAATACACCAAATATCATTACAATAACTACTTTATTTAATAACATGCATATAGTGTAATGTATTTTTATACTAAGTAACATTTGGGTCATGTAACTGATATAATCATATGGTATGATGGTTGTTTATATACTTGTGTTTCAATGTATACAATTAATGTGATATTGTGTTCAACCATAGACAAATACCAATTTATTTTTAGCTTTTAAGGCCACAGTCATATAACTTTTCCAAACCCTAAAGTTGACGGTTCCAATAAGTTTTAAAACTTATTATAGTTCCAGTTACAGTATATGCAGGATGTATATAAAGAGGGTCATTAGCATGTAGTGTTTCTGACTTAGTACTAGAACCGCTATGTATTTCACCAACAACCATATAAAATCAAGGAAACAAGAAAACTCATAGAAACTGAGTTACTTAATGATAAGGATATTTAACCAATATGACAGTGAACCAAGATCAATAACCCATACCTCGAAAAAAACAACACATAAAAAGATTCAAGAAGAATAACAATCAGTCAAACATATATACCATTGGTGATCATAACCAGGTAAACTAACCTTAAGATTTAGCGAATCAAATATGAATAAGAAAAAGAAACACATGCTTACAATGAGCTAACCACGTGAACACTAGGAAGGGGATCCCTAACAGACAGGGCTAAAAGACTTACAATGGTTGATTAAGGTCTTCAATACGTTAATGAAGATCCACAAACACACTAAGACAAATACTTAAAATGAATATGTCTTTATCGATCAGGGTTTATAGAAACCCTATTTAATTTAGGTTGTGAAAACATGCACAAGAATAAACCCCAACCGACCAGGGACACAACACACAGACATAAATTAGAGACAATGTATCTTAATTGAGATTACGTTGTTATCCTGAATAGATGTATGACGAATCACGAAAAAATAAAGAATTGAAAACAATCAATCCTGGAACCAAAGCGAGGCATAATTGATAGTCAAGTAGACACCGATTGAAGAGTGAAATGACAAAGAGACTATTTGAGCTCTGTTAGCATGTACAAAATAACAATCGAAATTCCCGACACGAACTATCTACTTTATTATGATAGATCAGTTCGTTTTTCTCAACTTTTACAACTAAAATAACACTACATACAACCTAAACCTACTTTTGTTACTACACACTCAAATGAGAATAACAAGAACAAATGATCAATCAAACCCTAACAGAGAGGAAAACCCTAACTAAAAGAGAATATATTTTTGATCGTATTGACTGAATGAGCAACTATACAATATATCACCCACCAACATCTATCGGGTCACCATGGATCGATAGATCCGCGAGACATTAACCAAACTTATACTTGCACACCTTAAACAAAAACAACATATGCAAAATATACCCAACTTATTAAAGAGACGAAACATCACACCTACCATTTACGCTACAAACCCTGCACAATGAAACATGTCCAAATATAAGAAGTCAACTTAAAGTTTCATAATAACACCACATCATTCAATAAGATTTTTCCAAACAACTTAAGCATTCGAGAAACCTCATGTTCCAACCGCAAGATGTGTTAAAGTATAATATTGTATAGTGTCTAGGGTCTTAGGTCTTTAATATAAATCTAAAAGATATAAATTAATCCAATCACTTATAATTCGAATATTCTAAATATAAATGTCAAGAAGTAAATTAAAAACACGTTGCAAACAATAAAAAAGGGTCCATGGTAACCCAACGTTTCTAAACTCCGTCACATATAGACACAAACACGAGAGAGCGAAAGGAGTTTACTTTACAATTTACATGGAACGACTCGGCTGACTCAGTTTTTTTATACGAGAGACTCACTCGCTGCAAAATCCATCCCCCAGATGGAGAGCTCACAGTCACACCATCAATTTTTAAAACCATCCCTTCCCGCCGACGATCATCGCTTTGAATTCGAACTCTACACCATCCCCGGCAGCTCCGGTAAGTCCTCTCTCCGTTCTCCTTTTCCCTTTCATGGAAACAAACCCTAACCCTAGTTCAATTCGTTTTTTCTCTTTCTGTTTCAGCCTGGTTTTCTTGGGATAACATTCACGAAACGGAAAAAACTTCACTCAAGGAGTTTTTCGACGGGGCTTCTTTTACTAGAAACCCTAGGGTGTATAAGGAGTATCGAGATTTCATTATTTCAAAGTATAGGGAAGATCCTTCTAGAAGGCTAACGTTCTCCGAAGTCCGAAAATCGCTAGTTGGTGACGTCAATTATCTCCTGAAGGTGTTTCGGTTTCTCGAAAAGTGGGGGTTAATTAATTTCGGTGCGCCATCTCCGTCATCGGCGAGCGGTGGTGAGGATAATGATTTGGTTACGGAGGACGAGGAAGGGAGATGGAAAGTTAAGGTGGAGGAAGGGCCTCCTCATGGTGTTAGGGTTGTTGCAATTCCAAATTCGTTGAAGCCTGTTTCATTGCCGACTACTGTTAGCTATATCAATGGCTCTCATCTGGCTGATAGCGATTTCAAAATGCCACCCCTTTCTTCTCATTCCGATGTTTACCAGGAATTGATCGATTTGGTCTGTGGAAATTGCAAGGAGCTGTGCGAGTCTGGTCATTACGAGTATACAAAGGTTTGATTACTTGATTTTGTTTTCTTTTTCTCTGTGTGTATACATGATTTGATGGATTATTCCATCTTTGATTCAGAAACCATAGTTATCAGATTATCTTTTCAGTTTACACATCTGATTTCATATACAGGACAAGACTTCCATCATTTGCATTAAGTGCTTTGAAAACGGAACTTATGGGAATAACAAATCCCTTGATGATTACAAGTTAATCGACTCCACTCCTGACAATAAGAACAATTCCACTTCATGGACAGAAGCAGAAACATTACTTCTTTTAGAATCCGTATTAAAGCATGGAGATGACTGGGATCTTGTAGCTCAAAATGTTCAAACCAAGAGTAAACTCGAGTGTATTTCAAAACTTATACAATTACCTTTCGGCCACCTTATGTTGGGACCCACATATGATAGATTCAGACACCAGGACGCCAATATCAATCCAAACAACCAGAAAAAAGGACAAGTATGCCCTCCAGTTCCACCACCTCAAGAAACTAAAGATGTTGAACCCGAAAGCAAAATTGAACAAAATGGTGATGCTGATAGTGAAGCTCCCCCTCCAAAGAGAATATGCATCGAACCCATTTCAGATTCTTCACAGATTGACAATAAAGATGAACAAGTGGCACCATTGTTAGTTGCCCCTGAAGAACTTAAAGAAAAAGAAAGTCAAGTTTCTGATTTCAAGATTCAGAAGCAGCAAGATGGAGATTTAGAGGACATTTGTGTTGTGAAAAACGATTGTTCTAAAGTAGTCCCCAATGTCAGTCATTCACTTATGCAACAGGTATGTAATATGTTGCTACTCTATAACCTATTAGACTACTTTTATTATTTATTTATTTATTTTTGCTTAAGAATATGATATGAAGTTATCAAATATTCATGAAAATGGGATCTGTTAGGTTGCTCGCATATCTGCTGTGGTTGGTCCACATGTTGCAGCTTCTGCTGCTGAGGCTGCAGTTACAGGTCTTTGTGAAGAAAATGAAATTCCAAAAGAAATATTTGATAATGAAGAAAATGACAATGAACCTGAAAGGTTATTTAATATCCTTTTTATCACTCTTTTTTAAACATGTTATAATCAGTCATTTAGTCCATAAATTGTAACAAATCAATATTTTATATCCTTTGTTTTTTTCAGGATTTCTCAAGGCAATGACTCAGAGATGGAATCAGGTACATAAAAAAAATTAAACAACTGCAAAATATGTCGTTTAGGTACTAAACCTCTAAAATATGTCGTTTTAACATGCTAAATATATCTGGTTTGGTTTCACTTGGTAAATATATCATTCTCCATAACATTTCTTTCTTTCATTATCGTTTTATCATCTCCGTTTTCTTTCCTCAATTATCGTTTATTACTTCATCCAAGTAAACATTACTAAACCCTAAACCTAAACCTAAACCCTAAATTTAAACCCTAAACACTAAAGATAAACCCTAAACCCTAAATCTAAACACTAAACCCTAAACCCTAAACCTTTATCCTAAACCCTAAACATAAACCTAAACCCTAAACCCTAAACCTTATTGTGTCGATCTTGAATTTACATCTTGAAGTATTAATTGTGAATCCATTAACTGTAATCTTTATATAGTAAAACAATAGATTTTCAAGAGTTTTAGTACCTAAGCTTGGGTGGAACTGTAATGTATATACCCTTTTCTCATATATATATATATAACCTATCAGATTTTAGAACTTTATACACTAAAGCATGTCTCATAAGAAAATTACTGATTTGTAACATGTTTAAAAAAGAGGGATAAAAAGATAAATTTTGAAATCTGGGCCAAAAATGTAATTTCTTTATAATCAGTCATTTAGTATATAATGGCAAAAAGTGTAAATTTTAGACCAGATTTGTAATAAAATTTGAAATCCGGGCCAAAAATGTAGTTTTTAAAAGTTAGATGACCTGTTGACCGGGTAAAAGGGTTAAATTGAATACGATTACCGTTTTTTGTGATTTAATTGAATAAATAAAAGATATAAGGACTAAATCGATTATAAGACCAATACGTAAGGATTTTATTGCAATTTTTCCCTAAGTAAAAAAGAAACAACACCTAACTTTATTGAAAAAAATGACTTTCTATATTTAGCAATTCTTTTTGTATCAAGTAAAAAACATCTTTATATATCTTGTATATAGCTTTCCAGATGAAGTAAAAAAGAAACAACAACTAACTTTACACTCTATACAGAAAAAGGTGTTATACCTTTACCATTACGGATGAGAGCCACAAGTGCAACCGCGCTTGGTGCCGCAGCCGCGCACGCCAAATTATTAGCAATCCAAGAAGAGAGAGAGGTTGAACGGTTGGTGTCAACCGTAATCAATACACAGGTGGGCCCCATTTTTTATTTTTTAAAATAATTTATCATATAGATGTTTAAGATATTTGACTAATCGTTAAAGATTTTCGGATTGAATAGTTGAAAAAGTTGCAGTATAAGATGGAGTTATTGAAAGAGGTGGAAGTGATAATGGAAAAAGAGTATAGTCAAATAGCTGAGGTGGAGGAATCGTTGGTGGTGGAGCGAATGGAAGTGGTTGAGAAGGCGGTTGATGGTGGTGTAAGTAGGTGGAGGGATCGGACGGTGGTTAAGTCACAAGTAGAGATTATACTCTAGGTTAATATTTTTTTAATTTAGATTAGTTTTTTTTTTTTTTTGGAAGTATTGATGTGTAAGAAAATGTAGAATTTGTATGAATGATAGTTTTATATTTGAGGATGGGTAAAGATTTGATTTTAGATGATTTGAGTTTGTGTTGATTTTTTGGATGGGAAAATCTAGATTTTGTTTTTTTTTTTTTAGTTTTTTAAATTATTTTTTAGTTGAGTTTGGATTATAATAGATGATAAAAAAAGAGAGCCGAAAAGGGGATTTTATTGATGTAGATAGTTGTGATTTTATTTGTCTACGTTAAAAATAGAAAATCATATTTGTAGTAGTTG
This sequence comes from Lactuca saligna, assembly GCF_052625555.1. Classification (NCBI taxonomy): domain Eukaryota; kingdom Viridiplantae; phylum Streptophyta; class Magnoliopsida; order Asterales; family Asteraceae; genus Lactuca; species Lactuca saligna. The sequence goes on along the minus strand of NC_136420.1, from coordinate 110,336,199 downwards.
TTTTTCAGTTTGAAACCAAATCAATATGAATTGTAAATTGTTTCTGGTTTGGAACTCTAAATTTTGGTTCGGATAGTTGTTTAAACCATAATAAGAAATATTTAGGAAATTATCTATGTAATATTTTTTAGAACGGAATCTCAAATCTTTTTAATATTCTTCTAAACTATATTTACTGGTTCAAAAATCAAAACGGAACAAACTTGAACTTTTAACCATTTTTAAGAAATACACCATAACACAAAATATCATTGGACATTGCAACCCTTAAGTTAAATACGCGATATCAACACAAAATATCATTGAACATTGCAACACACTATAAAACAATCATTACTCTACATCATTGTATCCTCTTAGTTTTTTCATTATTAAATAAAAAACATATATATATATATATATATATATATATATATATATATATATATATATATATATATATATATATATATATATATATATATATATATATATATATATATATATATAGAGAGAGAGAGAGAGAGAGAGAGAGACGATTTGATTTAATTATGATTGTAATCACATACCATTACACCATAAGCCACAACATTACACTAGGATGATGTTCACTATATTAGTCGATTATCACTTCATCACCACAAATGTTTCATGTTAACCATACCGGTTGGTCTTATGGTTCTTTGATAGTTGTTAACCGGGTTAGAGGTTTTTATCGGTTTAGAAGTAAAATGGAACACCAAACATGTGGATTGATGACCAAGTCTAAGGGAGGGGTTGATCAAAAGCAAAATAAAGAACACTTTTGATTAGGAGGGAAAAACAATGGGGACCAAATATGTAAACAAAAAAAAAAAAAAAAAAAGGGATGGAGTCCAAGGGTACAAAAGTTCATGGAATCAACTAAGGAAAAAAAAATGATGTTTTTAGTTCTGATGGTAGTAAAGGCCCTTGTGATCATGCTTTGGAATGATTCTACCTGTGTGTAGGTCTAACAATTTATGGAACTTCAGAATTATAGCAGTAGTGTTTCGGCTCGGCAGTTAAGGAATCAATGACTTGTTCAACGCTAGAAGGTTTAACTCTCAGATTGTCTCTTGTGGTGTAATATGTTCATGGATTCGTTATCTCCAGGATGAGTCTTTTACTCGAAGGATTATCTAATTACCTTTTTGTCAAGTGAAAAGTTCCAGGCAACATCGAATAGTCTGTGATTCCGTTTTCCAGTAGGAACATCAAGTCATCAGAAGTTGGGTAGCTAGTTTGGAATACAAAGTGAAGTTGAATTAGTAGTGGTTTGGTGTAGGCGGTATGACGGGGAGTCAGACAAGTTCAAGATTTCTAATTTCGTATATAATAGAAATGGTTATTCTTTAGGGGTTATTTAAGTTGAGTAAGGATTCGTTCATTGTCGGGATTTGGGAGCCTTGCTAAGGTTGGATTCAGTTGCATTTTGGAAGGTTGTTGTATGCCTGAGGTTGCTTGCTTGGTCCAGATTGGGGTTGTGGTTGATTTGCTCAGACTGTCTGGCGTGCTTGGGATGGTAAAGAATGATTTTGAGGACGAAACCTAATTTAAGCGGGGGAGAGTTGTAACACCCGATTCAAAGTGCTTTTTATTTTAGACCCTTGGTGTGTTAATGTTTTGCTGATTTGGTCCCTAGGGGAGCATAATTGCCAACTTCAGGAAAGTTGGAGTACGTTGGGCGTACTAGTGCATCTAAGATTGTGCATTCAGTCCAAGTACGTTGAGTGTACATGGAGTACGCATGGCGTACATGTGGAGTATGAAACCCTAATTTCTATGGTATTGCACCCTATTTAAGCCTTATGATAGCCTTCTTTTGGTCATGTTTAGACAACCTCCACCTCCCCTTGTCTAGAAAGTGAAACCCTAGTTTGTTCTTGAGAGTTTTAAGCCATGAAAGAGTGTTTGTTGATGCTTTGTGAAGGAGAATAATAAGTGAACCACTTGGAGTTGTGCTTGGAGCTTGAGGATCCAGGATTAGCTCATCATTTGCTAGCTTTTGAGGTAAAAGCTCACATCTTACTAATCTATGAGGCGAGCTCAAGTTATCTTGCTATTTTGTGTTGTTTGAGTCCTTGGAGTGATTGAGGATCTTCTTGATTCACTCCATAAATGATTGATAGTAGATCTAGGTTTCTTTTGGTCCCTTTGTCCCTAAAAATGCAAGCTTTGAGGCGTTTATAGACTCATGCATGTGTTAAGACCCTTTATTAAGCACTTTTGAGCTCTAGAGCCTCATTAAGCCATGCATGCACGTACATTTCCCAACTTTACATGATAAATCACCTTAAGGAAGTCAGATCTAGGAGTATGAATCAAGGGTTGAGCAAAATAAGTACATAATGATGTGGAATGGCCAACTAGGAGTACGTTGGGCATACAAGCTGGCACGTTGCGCGTGCTACCCCCAGAGCGTGTACACTAAGCATACGAGCTGAGTACGCCCCACGTACTCATCAGTGAGCTTTGGAATTTTGGCTTTTCGGTATTGGGCCCATGTTGGACCTTAGGAGTCTATGGCTTTGTTGGGCCATCAAAATTCTATTTTTGGGCTAATGCTATTTTATTGGACTCTTTTGGTTGAAGGCCCACGAAGTGATTTGGGCTCGATTTGGAAGATTGGGCCATATTTGGGCTTTCGGTGATCATTTTGGAATTTAGGCCTTTTGGACAGTTGGTTTGGGCTTTGACCTTATGCTAAGTTAGAAAAAGGATAAAAATGTCTTTTACCCTAATTTGGACTCTTAATGTGAGTCGGTATCTAATTATTAATTGGATATTATTTTATGTTGATAGCGCAAGGATTTTAGTGGGCCAACCGCCATAGATTTATTTGTGAGATTCAACAGTTTGAGGTGAGTTTCCTCACCATGTTTAGTGAGTCGAAGGCAGCAATACAACCCCATGGTTTATATGTTAGGATGCTAGATGTCTGCGTGACTCTTGAACGTGTTATGTAATCGTATGCTTACTGGGCACGACCTAATGCCAGGCGGGGCTTGATGAGTATATTGTATGCTAGTTATCAATATGTGTTTTATGCTTACCAGGCGTGGCCCGATGCCGGTTTGGGCTCGATGACTATATTGTATGCTATTATGTGACAACCCGATATTTCAACTCTTTGTAATGACCTAATAAGTCAAGTATTGTAACCACTTATGAGTAATAAAATGTATAAATAAGTTCTACTTAATTTCTTTCTATGATTTAATGTCTTTGAACCATGATCGTGCGTAAAAAGATCGCCCAAATCCGACTTCAGATAGCGAAGTTATGAGTTTTCAAAGAAATTCCTTAAACACGATGGATTGATATTAAATAATAAAAACAATAATAAAAATAATTTCGGAATTTGCCAACGGAATCTAAACGAAAGTTGTAGATCGTAGTCTCACCTTCGCGGGGATATAAAGAACGTCGAAAACGGAGTTCGTATGAAAGAGATATGAATTTTTGAAGTTTGATAAATAATTTAAATATAAATTTTATTAAAAGTTCGGTATTATCCGAGGGGGGAGTCAGCCTAGGGCCGAAGTACGCGCCGCGTACGCCTGAACGCCCCGCGTACCCGAATGGAGGGTCTCGGATCGACCACGTCGCCCTATGCGAAGCTACCGACCCGTCCCATCCGACCCGCGAACCCAGGAACCCGTCCCGTCCGAAGTGCGTAAGCGATGACGCACGGGTACGCGCTGCGTACGCCCGTACGCCTCGCGTTCGGAGGCGGTTCAGCAACCCTATAAAAAGGATGCGAGCCTTTCCGAAAATGTTGTTCATTTCCTCTCTTTCTCTCCCGATCTTGCCTCGATTTCCGTGCCCGTTCAAACCCGAAGCTCTGGTCTTTTTGCTCAAGTCACGAGGGTCGATTTTACTCCCGAGATTCCTGAGAATCCCGAGAAAATCCGTTTCACAAGACGAAACTCTGCCCGGTTTTCGAGCTTGCTATCTTCGAATTTCCAAGTGAGTTTCATACCCCCTTAATCAACTGTTTTAATTATTCTAAATACTTTTAAATGCTTTATGGGGGGGGAATACAAGTTAAACACTTATAGTTATTGTTTCGGTCACATGTGACGGCGTTAATCACATGTGATTAATAACTAAGAAACCAATGATTTTATCACTATTCAAACGGTTTTACTCCAAAATGGTTTACAAACTCTTTTATTTATCAAATGCTTTATTGTAAACTTGGTTTTACTACTTATAAATTTGCATGCCTATATATGTATAGCGGTATAAATAATGTTTAAAGGGCTTAGGAAAGCCACCTATCCTATTTCCTTTTCCTCGATTTGGATGTGGTCTGGTGGAATTTTGGGTGACTATCCGAGGGTCGTTTCAATATTAGTTATATGTCGTATATACGTGTATAGACATAAAGGTACTTCCATATACATGCTTATCAAACACATCATTAGTAAGTTACCATCGGGGTAACACGAGATCATACTACTACGATTTCTAGATCAACGAGTCAGTTCATTCATGAGTCAATATTCATTTCTAAGAGAACATATACAACGATACTAGAACAAGTAATATTTTATTACAAAAACACGAATACTTTAACTACTGTGATCCACTGTATGGGTTCATGTCTTAATTGTCATGACCCGGGTTGTAGCCAGAGTCTCTTGGAGGGAGAGCGTTGAGTTTGCGTATAGATCTATACTGGATTGACTATCCTACACCTTTCTGTTAGCTACAGTGGGACCGGCAGGTCTACGGGTGCCAAACGTCATAACCTATTTTTCGACTATACGTTGTCGATGTTACCAGTCAATAGTATGGTGCAACTTATCACACGATACCTTAATATAAACCTGGTTTAAGGTAGTTAGTACCACAGTAGTTCATATAAAACGAAACTACCGTACTACAAGAATTTACCCATTGCATTTTGGTGATAGCCTCACCTAAACTTAAATGTACAAACTATATTTTGTTAAATGATAGTTACACTTGGGAAATTTCACACTTTTACATCAAATGAGCATACAAACTATTAAGCCTTGGTAAAAGGGGCTACTTTTATACTTTAAACAGAAAATATAGGTTTTTCTGAGAGATTCAAACATTTACAAACACTTACATACATTTACAACTCATACTTGCAACAGGTTCAAAACGTTTTTGATAAACGAACCACGACACAAAAATACTTATGAACTCACCAGCTTAATGCTGACAAACTCTTTCAAAATCACTTGTATTCTCAGGTCATCAGTAGACAGGTACCGATGCTAGCTTTTGAGAAGATGGAGCGCATTCAAGTCTCATCATACTATTTTGATATACATTATATTTTTGGTGTCTAAAACTGTACGGAACACACTTGTATTAAAATGTTTATATTTAATGCAATGGATGATGTTGTTTGCTTATTTACAATTACTGTGTTGTGATACTACACATGACGTCCTCCGCCCCAGAATGTTTCCGCCATTCTTGGTTCTGGGGTGTGACAGATTGGTATCAGAGCATTAGTTATAGTGAAGCAAGTATATCAACCCATAAAAGATATACTAAACTATAAACCAATTGGGATTAAAACACTCTGACCAAGAGTTTATACTTTAAATAGTTAGTTAAGTATACTAGTCTGCATTCATGCTAAAACCGGTGTCACAACGACAAAAACAAAAGTATTACGATTGTTAAATATCACAGGTAAGCTAGGGGATGTATGGTCAGTCCTGGGAATGGCATAGCCTGATCAACTATGCTGGTCCGAGGAGTGATTAGCATATGCCCTAGAATAGTTGTGATGTGTTAACAAGTCTAAAAACTTACCAACAATGCCACAAAAAGATCGGTGGAACTTAAACTTAAAATACTATAGGCGTATTTTGTGCTATTAACTACATACATACTATATCTTTATACCTCTCTTCTCACGTAGATTTAAATGGCTGGATTCCGTCACGACAACCCGTACTTTCCAAATGAAGGCAACATAGGAAGGCTCGAAGCAGAGTCTGACGATGAACACCGAATTCCGTTGGATGATCATCAAGCTGAAGGCTTCTCAGATAGATCAGACTCTGAGCCTGAAGTCAACAACCTACCACTCGTAGGTCAACCCCCGAACAACAACCCTCGACCAGCTTTTCCAGATCCTACTCCCCTATGGGCAAACCACTTGAACCTTTGGAGTGAAGAACAGGGTCAACCCTTACCGTACTTTGGGGACCGAAGCTTTCACAACGTCAGCAATGGTGGCTCTGCTGACCGAGCCCTGCCTGTCATTATCCGCAGGATAGCTCGTAATGTCGAGCAAGGTAGAGCAGCCATCGACCGGGTCATGGAAATTGATGCCAACTCAGGTGTCAACACAGTCCGCATCCGCCGTCTTGAAGAAGACATGGAACGGACCCGGAGAGCCAATGGAACCCTACAGCAACATCTGGTTGCCTCTCAAGCTGAAGTCATGGAACTCCGAACTCGCCAAAGTGCTCATGAGCAACACCTTCAAGAGATGGACCGTCAAATGAGAGACCTTAGGGTCCTCCTAAGGAATATTCGTCGCCGTTAGATGATGTCTAGTACATCATTATCTTTTGGGTTAAAAATTTGCCTTTAACATATACGCTCTAAGTAGCACTTGTATGTAAAATATTCCTAACTCTCAGTACTCTAAGTAGGAATCTAAGAACTGTCAAACTTTTCTATGTGGTATGATGTAAGACCTACTGTTAGGTCAATTTTCATTAAACTCATTACATCAGTAATACCAGTATTATTGAAATCTATCTAAATTGTGGGAAAAATCTATACATTTGTGTTTTTCCTACTAACATTTTTTTTTTGTTGTGATTTCAAACACTCATTCAACTGTTGGGCTATGGTTAGTTAGTCCATGTACCACTCTCGCGTTGTTTACAAGTTGATTCTTACCATTTCTTATCTTTTTAAACTTATAGCTGAAGGATGCCTCCTCGTAAATCTCCCAGGAATAATCCTGCACCACCACCTCCACCGCCTCCGGTCATCGATACTGCAGCCCTAAATGCTGCCGTAGCTGCAGCAGTGGCAACTGCCATGGCTCAGTATCACTCTTCTGATGCCAGCAGAGGTGGAACCCCGGTGGAATCAATTCCGGTTGAAACCCCTGTGCGCTCGAGAGAGTGCTCTTACAAGGATTTCACCAACTGCAAGCCGAAGTCCTTTCATGGGACCGGCGGAGTCATTGCTCTATCGCAATGGTTCGAGAAGACTGAAGCAGTCTTCAAAATATGTTCATGCCCTGCTGCGAGCAAAGTGAAATACGCCGCATGCACTTTTGAAGGAAAGGCCCTAACGTGGTGGAACGACCACGTTAAATCTCTAACTCTTGTCGTAGCCAACGACATAGGATGGGAAACAATGAAAGACCTCATGATTGAGGAATATTGCCCGAGGGGCGAGATCCAGAAACTAGAGCAGGAACTGTGGAGCCTGACCATGAAGGGCACCAATATTGTTGCTTACACCGCCAGATTCAGCGAACTGGTGGCCCTCTGCCCCAACATGGTTCCCACTGAAGGGAAAAAGATCGAAAGGTACATATGGGGGCTTGTACCTCCGTATCAGGGGAATGTCCTAGCATCAAACCCCGCTACCTTCGACAGTGCCAAACGGTTGGCACAACGACTCATTGACCATGGAGTCAAAACCCCTGAAATCACAACCACCCTAGCCATCCCGGAACTCTCCAAACCCGCTGATACGAAACGGAAATACTGGGATGAAAAGAAGAAACAACAGGCGGCCAGGAAGCAGCAAATTGTGGCGATACATGCCGCAATAACCCCTGCTGCTACAACTACTCCGGTGAGTGGGTATGCTGGAAGATCACCCAAGTGCAACAAATGCAACTACCACCACAATGGCCCCTGCCAGGAAATGCAGTGCTCTAACTGCCACAGGAGAGGACACACAGTCCGTTTCTGTAAATATCAGGCGAGACCGATCGCCCAAGTCCCCGGCTCTGGCGTGAGCCCGACATGCTATGGATGTGGCGAAACAGGCCACTATAAAAGGGACTGCCCCAAGACGAAAAATACTGGCGGAACAGGGAGGGTACTAGCGATAGGCCACGGAGAGGCAGTAGCTGACCCGACAGTAGTAACTGGTACGTTCCTCCTCGATGACTCCTATGCATGCATTCTATTCGATAGTGGAGCGGAGCGAAGCTTCGTAAACCATAAATTCACTCGCATGCTTGCTCAACCACCACACGCACTCAAAGAACTATTAACGGTGGAAATGGCTAATGGAAAAACCGAAAGTACGAGTAGCATATACCTAAGTTGTACCCTAACGTTAGATAACCATTCATTCCCAATCGACCTCATGCCAGTCTCAATAAAAAGTTTCGACGTTATCATTGGCATGGATTGGTTAAGCCTTCATCGCGCCGACATCATGTGCTATGAGAAAGCAGTCCGTCTAAACCTCCCGTCAAATGAAACTCTTATAGTCTACGGCGACAAACCTGGTACGAGTCTTCGCATTATATCAAGTATTCAAGCACAGAAATATCTGCGCAAAGAATACCATGCATTCCTTGCTCACGTCGTCGACACAAGCCTTGAAACGAAAGAACTAAGGAACATCCCGGTAGTGAACGACGTTCCCGACATTTTTCCAGAAGAACTACCCGGGTTACCTCCGCAACGACAGGTCGAGTTCAGAATCGACTTGGTCCCAGGAGCTATTCCAGTAGCCAAGTCGCCCTACCGTTTAGCACCAGCTGAGATGCAGGAACTCTCTGGTCAACTTAACGAACTGCTCAGCAAAGGCTTTATAAGACCAAGTTTCTCACCTTGGGGAGCACCGGTCTTGTTCGTTAAGAAGAAAGACGGATCATTCCGTATGTGTATTGACTACAGAGAACTCAACAAACTGACGGTCAAGAATCGTTACCCGCTGCCTCGCATAGACGACCTATTCGACCAACTGCAAGGGGCGAACTATTTTTCCAAGATTGATCTGAGGTCTGGATATCACCAATTACGAGTACTAGAGGAGGATGTTCCAAAGACAGCCTTCCGAACCCGTTACGGACACTACGAGTTCGTGGTGATGCCATTCGGATTGACCAATGCACCAGCAGTCTTCATGGATCTGATGAATAGAGTATGCCGACCTTATTTGGATCAGTTCGTCATCGTTTTCATTGACGACATCCTGATCTACTCCAGAAGTAAGAAAGAGCATGGTGATCACCTGCGACAAGTTCTAGAGACGTTACGAAAAGAGAAGCTGTATGCGAAGTTTTCGAAATGTGAATTTTGGATTCGGAGGGTCGAATTCTTAGGACACGTGGTGAGCGAAAAAGGAATCCACGTAGACCCATCCAAAATTAGAGCCATTGAGAACTGGTCAGCACCTAAGACACCGACAGAAATTCGTCAATTTCTAGGTCTTGCTGGCTACTACCGCAGATTCATTCAAAATTTCTCCCGAATAGCGAAACCTCTTACAACCCTGACCCAGAAAGGCATGACCTTTGACTGGGAAGAGAAACAAGAAGAAGCGTTCCAAACACTCAAACGAGCCTTGTGCACCGCACCAATACTAACCCTGCCCGAAGGAATAGAAGACTTCATAGTCTATTGCGATGCATCGAATCAAGGGCTCGGATGTGTCCTGATGCAGCGAGGTAAGGTCATCGCCTATGCCTCGAGACAGTTGAAGACACACGAGGTTAACTACACGACCCATGACCTTGAACTAGGAGCAGTGGTGTTTGCTCTGAAGATTTGGAGACATTACTTGTATGGAACGAAGAGCACTATCTTTACCGACCACAAGAGTTTACAAAACATTTTCGATCAAAAGGAGCTCAATATGAGACAACGAAGGTGGGTCGAGCTACTCAGTGATTACGAATGCGATATTCGTTATCATCCGGGTAAAGCCAACGTAGTAGCAGACGCCCTAAGTCGGAAGGAATATTTTGGTCGAAAAATCAAGTCATTGTCAATAACCATCCATTCACACTTGTCTAAACAAATTCAGACGGCCCAACTCGAAGCCATGAAACCTGAAAATGTGACGAGTGAATCCCTCAGAGGAATGGACAAGAATCTAGAAGCGAAGGGTGACGGAACCTTATATTTCATGGATCGGATCTGGACACCGAAACACGGTGGTTTCCGAGACTTAGTCATGACCGAGGCGCACAACACTCGGTATTCCGTCCACCCAGGTTCAGATAAGATGTATCTGGATCTTAAAAAGCTATACTGGTGGCCTAATATGAAAGCAGAGATTGCTACCTTCGTGAGTAAATGCCTTACTTGCGCAAAGGTTAAGGTCGAGTATCAGAAACCCTCTGGTTTATTGCAACAACCCGAGATCCCGGAATGGAAGTGGGAGCGGATCACTATGGATTTCATAACCAAGTTGCCCAAGACAACGGGTGGACTTGACACCATATGGGTCATCGTCGATAGATTGACCAAGTCTGCACACTTCCTACCTATCAAAGAAACCGACAAGATGGAGAAACTGACCAGGACATACATTAGGGAAATCGTACGGCTACATGGTGTGCCTATATCTATTATCTCCGATAGAGATAGTAGGTTTACCTCAAGATTTTGGCAATCACTACAACATTCCCTGGGGACAAGGCTAGACATGAGTACAGCCTACCATCCTCAGACCGACGGACAGAGTGAGAGAACCATTCAAACTCTGGAAGATATGTTGCGAGCCTGCGTGATTGACTTTGGGAAGGCATGGGATACTCATTTACCCCTTGTCGAGTTTTCCTATAATAACAGTTATCACACGAGCATCAAGGCTGCTCCATTTGAAGCCCTCTATGGCCGAAAGTGCAGATCCCCTCTGTGCTGGGCTGAGGTTGGTGATACCTGTGACAATCGTCAATCTTGAGTCAAGTCAAGTCATCAAGTCAAGCCGGTCAACTCTATTAAACCTTGTGTATTAGGGTTAGTGTTATGTTCGTGTTGTATAACTTGCTATGTTAATGGGAAAACATCACAGTAGAAAAGTTTGTGTTAAAAATTTCCTAAGCCTTCGTACTAATCAAGAACTAAGCTGTGTTCGCATCTGGAAAAAAAAAAAAAAAAAAAAAAAAAAAAAAAAAAAAAATTGTGAATCACATTTGATCAATTAGGTTAAAATGCGAAGGTGATTAATGCGAAGTTGGATTTAGCTTTGCTATAAGTTTCAATCGATTTTGAAATTGAGTATTGTTCGCATTTGTATGAGTGTAGTCGATGAATCGATAAAGCAAGAACATATGAGTTTTTGATTCGCAATTGGATTGATGATTGAGGGATGATTCGTGAAGAAAAACGCGAATGCGAAGGGTGTAAGAATGAAAATGCGAAGGTGATTAATGCGAAGGGATGCGAAGGGTGTAAGAATGAAATTGCGAAGGTGATTAATGCGAAGGGATGCGAAGGGTGTAAGAATGAAAATGCGAAGGTGATTAATGCGAAGGGATGCGAAGGGTGTAAGAATGAAAATGCGAAGGTGATTAATGCGAAGGGAATGCGAAGGGTGTAAGAATGAAAATGCGAAGGTGATTAATGCGAAGGGATGCGAAGGGTGTAAGAATGAAGATGCGAAGTATTTCACAGTAGAATGCGAATTGGGGAAGAAAACAGAAGATTTCTAATATTGTCCCTGGAGTTTCGCATTTTTGGAAATAAATACTCAACTTCGCAAATGGGGGTCATATAATGAAGAAATTGCAGAATTTTTAAAGAGATGCACACACATAGACAACCACACATATATTTAGAAAATTAAACTAAAAATGGGATATAAACTATTATAAGACATTGTTCTTGACTTTTGAGTCCAAAGACGTATGATCACAAGCAACCACCCCACACCCACTCTATGACCAGCCATACCTCCCCACCTTACCTATGTCACTTCAATGTTCCCTTACACTCAAATTTCACTCACTCCCACGTTTTTTTGAGCTGGAACAATCAACCACACTCCTCATTTTTCTCTCATTACTCTCATTCCACTAAGTAACAAACATCACTTTTTCTCTCAAACTCTTCTACTCAAATTTTCGAGATCCAAGGCTGGATTCAAGTGTTCTTCCACACTTAGTAAGTAAAAATTCATCCTCCCTATTATTATTTCACTTCATTCTACTCAAATCTTTGGTTGCTTACACAAACTCCCTAACTATGATGTTAGATTCTCGAAAACCTTCAAGGCATCTCCAAGTGTTCTTGAATTAAACACTTCCATTCTTCAACAATCATCTACTGAAATCACTCAAGGTGAGTTCATACCCCTACATTTTCATGATTTCTCAAGTTTTCAGGGGGTGAATACAAGTTAAAACATTAAGAACCTATCAAAAGTTTTCTAACAGCCTTCATTAGAAAAGTTCAACTCCATTCACGGACTGTTTTGGGCATCTTACACATTTTTGTTTTCAAAACTGTACAAGGTGCAAATAGTTCAAGTTTTTAGCTTTAAAATGGCTACTTGCACATCTCCATACGATTTTTCTACAATTTGTGGCGATTTTTACAAAACTGCCTATCATTTCAAACAACAATCCGGACCAGTCTGTGATTTTGGACTTTTTCACCCAAGTTAGAGGTCATTATAAATTGAGATAAAATTTATGAGCAAACTAGACACATTTTGTGAACTCTCAGAATTTACGGATCTAGTTTTCGACTTCGTATGATTTTCTATGATTTTTCCAAATACAGGGCAGAATGGCTAAAGTTAGCCAACAGCATGTAAATATCATAACACTTTGTATTATGTTGAGCAAAGTGTATAATCATAAGTTCTAATATTTGAATGCGTTTCCGTGTTAGTTTATCATTATGAACTGGAATTAAGACATTCATATTAAATATTAAATATTATTCATTCATTTTGGAACACGTATTATTAGACTATAAAATGTATAGTTTGATAAATTCACAATACTAATACATTTCCATAAAAGAATTCATACATATTACGTACAATTTAGATAAACTATAATAGGTATAGTTTATGATACATCACTCAACGCACTCGTACAAAAAGGGTACATTCATACAAGAAAGATTTATATTCACACACATTTCAAGTAAACTTGTTAACCTATGGTGAGACTCTCTCTCCCCGTACGTCCGAGTGCGGGATATAATTCCTGGTAGTTATAATCAGAATCTCCTTGAGGGAGAACGTGATACTTGTATATAGATCTATATTGGGTTTGACACCCCACACCTCGCTGCTAGCTACAGTGGGACCTGCAGGTCTACGGGTGACAAATGTCATTTCATTTTCGCGACGCCTGAGAAACGTTGTGGCAGGTTCACATAGTCACAGTATGATTATAGCGACTCACTTAGGGAGACAACAATTCATAAAGTTTACGGGGTTGCATAAAAACCAAAGTAGGTTTTAGGTTGATAAAATAAATTTACTTTCCAATTCATTTTAAACTCACAACTTTCCTACTAAGAAACGATGACTCTTCATACATTTTAGTCTTTGGTTGTAAGGCTACATTTTTTCGGATTTCGAGGAAAATATCGGATTTTTCTGAAACAACGCGACATTTACATGTGAAAGACTTCTAATAAGATTATTAATAAAAGCTTATGAACTCACCAACCCTTGTGTTGACACTTTTCAAACAACTTGTATTCACAGGAAAGCATTAATCGTGTTACCAAGTGCTTTTGAGGATGGGACGTTGAGGTGTCAAACTTTTCATATTTGACAACATATTGTAATTGATTTTGAAACATGTAATTCATGAAAGTGATGTAACTTTTCAATTATATATATGTTGGTTGTGTTTGCTTGAATTACTATTGAAATTGTGGTTATGATGCTATACATGAAGTCCTCCACCCCCGGACGTTTCCGCCATCCTTGGTTTGGGGGTGTGACAGATTGGTATCAGAGCACGGTTTATAGTGAATTCAGTATATCAACCACATAAGATATACAAACTATAAACACATTTGGGACTAAAAGTCTCTGATTCTTAAAGTGATTTAAAGAGTTGTACTTTTAGAAAACAAATAATTTCTTGTTTCAAAGTATACTTGCATGCATTCTATACTAGCATGGTGTCATAACTTAGGAGAACGTAAATTGAAAGAGGAGGAGTCGAACATTATTAATACGCCTTAGCATGTGTAATCAGTTCTGGGAAGGATATAGCCTGATCAACTATATCCGTCCAAGAAGTAACTTACGCACACTAAGGAATAGTCGTAATGAGCGACAAATCTGAAAACCTAATAACACTCCATAAAGAACACGCTAAGAACCAAATATAAACATTTAAAAATACTATAGGAGTATTTGTACGTTTCTATAGCGCCAAATTATTATTTTCCGATACATACTTCTTAACCCCGTTTCTCGTGCAGACGACATGGCCGGATTTCACATACCCGGGGACCCCTACTTTCCCAATCGGGGAAACGCGGGATGGATTGAAGACGAGCCCGAGGAGAATCCCGAAGAGGAACCCGAGGAAGATCCCGAAGAGGATCCCGAGGAGGATCCCGAGGAGGAGCCCGAGGAGGAAGACGAACAAGAGGAAGAAGAGGAAGGAGAGGAAGACAACCAAGAAGAAGAGGAAGAAGAGGAAGAAGAGGAAGGTGATGAGGTAGTCATGGTTGGGAACGAAGCGGAGGAACCACCAGAAGTATTCAACCCTCCCTACATCGCGAGGGTACCCGCGCACCGTTTTGGTTACAATGGACCTGAACCCCCTTGGGTAACAACGATCGAAAAATGGAGCCGACAACAACGCCAACGGTCACCATATGGCTACCAACGAGGTTACTATGATCTCACTCATGGTGGACCGGCTGATAGGGCTCTCCCCGTCACGATACAACGAATGGCAAGAATGAATGATCGTGGTAGGACAACGACAGATCAGGTCCGGGAGTTAAGTGCCATTGTACAGTCTGCTACGGATCGCACCAGAAACCTGGAACGAGACTCCCACCACCGAGACCAACTCATTAGAGACCTTCTCGCGGCTCAAGCAGAAACAAGAGAGTATCGGGAAAGATACATGGCACTCGAAGAGAGAATGGTTGCAGCTGAACGCAAATTGGCGGAACTACAGGGAGCATCGACATCATCGCAGCCTCCGTCAAAGAAGGGTCGCAGTGATTAGAGCTCGTTGCTATTCTCCCGTCTAGGTAGTAGAATTTTATGAGTACGCGTTGGTGCTACTCCTCGTATGTAGGTCGACCCTGCGATTATGTGATTACACTATTCAAAGGGGTTTTGTAATGCCAAAAAAAAAAAAAAAAAAAAAAAAAAAAAAACTACCTTTTGTAACGATGTAATGTAGACCCCTATGAGGTCAAACTTTTCTCTCTAAGCGTTATGTACTAAAAGTTATCAATGAACTTTGGCATGTATTTTATTTATTGAATGTTGGACACTATACATCATAACCTGATCACACAAACAATTACGAATAATAAAGTTATGATAAAATACAAGAGGGATGAAACCAGTAACACTCGACTCGTTATCACTATTGAAGTCTTACCGACTAGTCATTTTTTTTATGACAGAACCATGCCACCAAGGAAAAGACCAAGGCCTTCCAACAACCCAGTGCCGCCTCCACCACCACCTCCGCAGTTTGATCCTGCAATGTTCCAGGCTGCAGTGACGGCAGCCGTGGCGGCAGCAATGTCGCAAATGGGAACCCATGGTTCCGGCGGTTCTGGATCCGGAGCTACCAATTCCATTCATGGGGACAGCACGGGGCGTGCGAGGGAGTGCACTTACAAAGACTTCACGAATGGCAAACCCGATCCTTTCAATGGAAGCGGGGGCGTCATCACACTGGTGCAATGGTTCGAAAGGACCGAGGCAGTTTTTGAAATCTGCGCTTGTCCCGAGGCGAGCAAGGTCAAGTATGCGGCATTCACTTTCACTGGAAAAGCACTCACTTGGTGGAATGGCCGAGTTAAGTCACTTACTCCTGCAGTAGCTAACGCGATCAGCTGGGAGGATTTGAAAGCTCTAATGTTGAAGGAATACTGCCCGAGGGGCGAAATACAAAAACTTGAAGAAGAACTTTGGAACCTCAGGATGACAGGCACTGATCTTGAAACTTATACTGCCCGTTTCAACGACCTAGCACTCCTCTGTCCAACAATGGTCACTCCAGAAGAGAAAAAGGTGGAACGATATCTCTGGGGCCTATCATCCCAGATTCAAGATAGTGTCTTGGCCTCGAAACCCACTACCTTTGAGAGTGCCAAGGAATTGGCACAACAACTCATAGATCACAGGGCTAGCCGTGGTACCGTGATAACCACCACCGACCGAACAAAAGGAGGGAACAACAAGAGGAAGTTCTGGGGAAATAAAAGGAAACAACCAATTCAGGACCCCGCCAAAAAGCAACCGATTGTTGCTGTTCGCGCCGCCACTACTGCTGCCGCTCCAGCGCCACCGAAACAGTATGCAGGAACTTTTCCCAAGTGCAACAAGTGTAACTACCACCATAACGGTGCTTGTCGTGAGTCACACTGCAATAACTGTAACAAAAAGGGGCACACTGCACGATTCTGTAGAACGACTACCCAACCCGCCACACAAGTCGCTACGACCGCCAACACTGGAGCAAGCCAGGCCTGCTATGGGTGTGGTGAAACGGGACACTTCAGGAGGAACTGCCCCAAGGCACGAACCCCTAATGCTGGGGGTGTAGGGAGGGTCCTAACCTTAGGGCAGGGAGAAGCAGTCAAGGATCCCTCTGTGGTTACTGGTACGTTCCTCCTCAATAACTCTTATGCATGCGTACTTTTCGATAGTGGGGCAGAAAGAAGTTTCATAAGTCACCAATTCAAACATATACTTAAGCAAAATTCTCAACCACTAGAAGATTCTTACATCGTAGAAATGGCAAATGGAAAAGTTGAGCGCGCTAATGATATTTACATAGGGTGTACTCTCACTCTAGACAACCATTTGTTCAAAATCGACCTTATGCCGGTCACCATAAAAAGCTTCGATATAATCATTGGTATGGATTGGCTAAGCCTTCATCGTGCCGACATTCTATGTTACGAAAGGGCCGTCCGCCTCAATCTGCCGAATGGCAACGTTCTCACCGTTTATGGCAATAAACCTAGTGCGAACCTACAAATCATCTCTTGTGTTAAAACCCAAAAGTACCTCCGAAAGCAATACCATGTTTTCTTAGCCCACATCGTAGATAAGAAACAGGAGGTGAAGGACATCAAAGAAATTCCAGAAGTATGCAACTTCCCTGATGTTTTCCCAGACGATCTGCCTGGTGTACCACTCGCAAGGCAAGTCGAATTTCGGATCGACTTAATCCCAGGAGCTACCCCCGTCGCCAGGGCTCCCTATCGCTTAGCACCGGCAGAAATGCAAGAACTATCCAGCCAATTGAATGAACTATTGAGCAAAGGGTTCATCAGGCCAAGCTTCTCACCTTGGGGAGCACCAGTCTTATTTGTAAAGAAGAAGGATGGTTCTTTTCGTATGTGCATAGACTATCGAGAACTAAACAAACTCACTATCAAGAACCGTTATCCCCTACCCCGAATCGATGACCTCTTCGACCAGCTCCAAGGAGCCAGCTACTTTTCAAAAATCGACCTGAGGTCGGGCTATCATCAACTGCGAGTTCAAGAAGAGGATATCCCCAAGACGGCATTCAGAACTCGCTATGGGCACTATGAGTTTGTAGTGATGCCATTCGGGTTAACTAACGCGCCCGCGGTGTTCATGGATTTGATGAATCGAGTGTGTCGACCCTTCTTGGATAAATTCATCATCGTATTCATCGACGATATCCTGGTCTATTCGAGGAGCGAAGAAGAGCACAGACATCACCTACGACTAGTTCTGGAGGTTTTAAGGACCGAAAAGCTTTACGCTAAATTCTCAAAGTGTGAATTTTGGCTCCGAGAAGTAGGATTCCTAGGCCACGTAATAAGCAAAGAAGGAATACATGTGGACCCCTCGAAGATCAAAGCAATCGAAGATTGGTCAACACCTACAACGCCGACAGAAATCCGACAGTTTTTAGGACTCGC
The DNA here is from genome assembly GCF_052625555.1 of Lactuca saligna. Taxonomy (NCBI): domain Eukaryota; kingdom Viridiplantae; phylum Streptophyta; class Magnoliopsida; order Asterales; family Asteraceae; genus Lactuca; species Lactuca saligna. The sequence goes on along the minus strand of NC_136420.1, from coordinate 110,318,122 downwards.
AGGCTACTATCGAAGATTCATACAAAACTTCTCCAAAATCGCTAAGCCTCTCACCACCTTGACTCAGAAAGGGGTGGTGTTCGAATGGGAAGATAAACAAGAAGCCGCCTTCCAGACACTAAAGCAAGCCCTATGCAGCGCACCAATCTTGTCCCTTTCAGAAGGAATTGACGATTTTGTGGTGTATTACGATGCTTCAAATCAAGGCCTCGGCTGTGTGCTCATGCAAAGGGGAAAAGTCATCGCTTATGCATCAAGACAACTGAAGACACATGAAGTTAATTACACAACCCACGACCTTGAATTGGGAGCTGTGGTGTTCGCCCTGAAGATTTGGAGGCACTACCTCTACGGCACCAAGTGCACCATCTTCACTGATCACAAAAGTCTTCAACACATTCTCAATCAGAAAGAACTAAACATGCGCCAAAGACGATGGGTGGAATTACTGAATGACTACGAATGTGAAATTCGCTACCACCCAGGCAAGGCTAATGTAGTAGCCGATGCCTTAAGCAGGAAAGAATACTCGGGTCGCCGAGTAAAATCCCTAGCCATGACCATCCACTCCCAACTGGCCACTCAGATCAAGGACGCCCAATTTGAAGCCCTGAAGCCAGAAAACGTGGCAAGCGAAGCACTAAGGGGGATGGATAAGAACTTGGAAGTCAGAGAGGATGGAGCTCGTTATCTCATGAATCGAATCTGGACACCGAAGTTCGGTGGATACCGAGACGTTGTAATGGATGAGGCCCACAAGACTCGATACTCCATTCATCCGGGGTCAGATAAGATGTATCTAGACCTCAAAAGAGTATACTGGTGGCCAAACATGAAGGCTGAAGTTGCTACTTATGTGAGCAAGTGCCTCACTTGCGCCAAGGTCAAGGTGGAATATCAGAAGCCATCAGGACTACTTCAGCAACCAGATATACCCGAGTGGAAGTGGGAGCGAATAACCATGGACTTCGTAACCAAACTGCCTAAGACATCAGGTGGGATGGATACCATATGGGTGGTTGTAGACAGATTGACCAAGTCCGCGCACTTCCTGCCAATAAAGGAAACAGACAAGATGGAAAAGTTGACCAGGACGTACATTAGGGAGATCGTACGACTACATGGTGTACCAACATCCATTATCTCGGATCGAGATAGTAGATTCACCTCGCGTTTCTGGCAGTCCCTACAAAAGTCTCTGGGAACCAGGTTAGACATGAGTACGGCCTACCATCCACAAACGGACGGACAAAGCGAGAGAACCATCCAGACGTTGGAAGACATGCTGAGAGCCTGTGTGATAGATTTTGGTAAGGCATGGGATACCCATCTACCGCTTATCGAATTCTCTTATAATAACAGTTATCACACTAGCATTGGAGTCGCCCCATTCGAAGCTCTCTACGGCCGCAAGTGTAGGTCGCCACTGTGTTGGGCCGAAGTTGGAGATACTCAGCTAGCCAGAGGGCAAGTCCCTGATAGCACCCTTACGGGGCCGGAAATCATAAGGGAAACCACAAAAAAGATCATTCAAATTCGGGAAAGACTAAAAGCGTCTCGTGATCGACAAAAGAGTTACGCGGATAAGCGACGCAAACCTTTAGAATTCCAGGTCGGAGACCGGGTACTACTAAAAGTTTCCCCCTGGAAAGGGGTGATACGTTTCGGTAAACGGGGGAAACTAAACCCAAGGTACATCGGTCCGTTCGAGATCCTTGCTAGGATTGGTCCGGTGGCGTACAAACTCCGACTACCACAAGAACTTAGTAATGTGCACCCTATCTTCCACGTGTCCAACTTAAAGAAGTGTCTGTCTAACGAGACACTCGTAATACCACTTGAAGAAATTGAAGTTAATGAGAATCTCCACTTTGTGGAGGAACCCGTCGAGATCATGGATCGAGAGATCAAGAGAACAAAACAAAGTCGCATTCCCATAGTGAAGGTTCGTTGGAACGCGAAACGAGGGCCTGAATTTACCTGGGAACGTGAAGATCAAATGAAGCAAAAGTATCCACATCTTTTCCCAAACCCTTGAAGTCCCAGCCGAATTTAAATTTCGGGACGAAATTCCCTCTAACGGGGGGAAGATGTGACAATCGTCAATCTTGAGTCAAGTCAAGTCATCAAGTCAAGCCGGTCAACTCTATTAAACCTTGTGTATTAGGGTTAGTGTTATGTTCGTGTTGTATAACTTGCTATGTTAATGGGAAAACATCACAGTAGAAAAGTTTGTGTTAAAAATTTCCTAAGCCTTCGTACTAATCAAGAACTAAGCTGTGTTCGCATCTGGAAAAAAAAAAAAAAAAAAAAAAAAAAAAAATTGTGAATCACATTTGATCAATTAGGTTAAAATGCGAAGGTGATTAATGCGAAGTTGGATTTAGCTTTGCTATAAGTTTCAATCGATTTTGAAATTGAGTATTGTTCGCATTTGTATGAGTGTAGTCGATGAATCGATAAAGCAAGAACATATGAGTTTTTGATTCGCAATTGGATTGATGATTGAGGGATGATTCGTGAAGAAAAACGCGAATGCGAAGGGTGTAAGAATGAAAATGCGAAGGTGATTAATGCGAAGGGATGCGAAGGGTGTAAGAATGAAATTGCGAAGGTGATTAATGCGAAGGGATGCGAAGGGTGTAAGAATGAAAATGCGAAGGTGATTAATGCGAAGGGATGCGAAGGGTGTAAGAATGAAAATGCGAAGGTGATTAATGCGAAGGGAATGCGAAGGGTGTAAGAATGAAAATGCGAAGGTGATTAATGCGAAGGGATGCGAAGGGTGTAAGAATGAAGATGCGAAGTATTTCACAGTAGAATGCGAATTGGGGAAGAAAACAGAAGATTTCTAATATTGTCCCTGGAGTTTCGCATTTTTGGAAATAAATACTCAACTTCGCAAATGGGGGTCATATAATGAAGAAATTGCAGAATTTTTAAAGAGATGCACACACATAGACAACCACACATATATTTAGAAAATTAAACTAAAAATGGGATATAAACTATTATAAGACATTGTTCTTGACTTTTGAGTCCAAAGACGTATGATCACAAGCAACCACCCCACACCCACTCTATGACCAGCCATACCTCCCCACCTTACCTATGTCACTTCAATGTTCCCTTACACTCAAATTTCACTCACTCCCACGTTTTTTTGAGCTGGAACAATCAACCACACTCCTCATTTTTCTCTCATTACTCTCATTCCACTAAGTAACAAACATCACTTTTTCTCTCAAACTCTTCTACTCAAATTTTCGAGATCCAAGGCTGGATTCAAGTGTTCTTCCACACTTAGTAAGTAAAAATTCATCCTCCCTATTATTATTTCACTTCATTCTACTCAAATCTTTGGTTGCTTACACAAACTCCCTAACTATGATGTTAGATTCTCGAAAACCTTCAAGGCATCTCCAAGTGTTCTTGAATTAAACACTTCCATTCTTCAACAATCATCTACTGAAATCACTCAAGGTGAGTTCATACCCCTACATTTTCATGATTTCTCAAGTTTTCAGGGGGTGAATACAAGTTAAAACATTAAGAACCTATCAAAAGTTTTCTAACAGCCTTCATTAGAAAAGTTCAACTCCATTCACGGACTGTTTTGGGCATCTTACACATTTTTGTTTTCAAAACTGTACAAGGTGCAAATAGTTCAAGTTTTTAGCTTTAAAATGGCTACTTGCACATCTCCATACGATTTTTCTACAATTTGTGGCGATTTTTACAAAACTGCCTATCATTTCAAACAACAATCCGGACCAGTCTGTGATTTTGGACTTTTTCACCCAAGTTAGAGGTCATTATAAATTGAGATAAAATTTATGAGCAAACGAGACACATTTTGTGAACTCTCAGAATTTACGGATCTAGTTTTCGACTTCGTATGATTTTCTATGATTTTTCCAAATACAGGGCAGAATGGCTAAAGTTAGCCAACAGCATGTAAATATCATAACACTTTGTATTATGTTGAGCAAAGTGTATAATCATAAGTTCTAATATTTGAATGCGTTTCCGTGTTAGTTTATCATTATGAACTGGAATTAAGACATTCATATTAAATATTAAATATTATTCATTCATTTTGGAACACGTATTATTAGACTATAAAATGTATAGTTTGATAAATTCACAATACTAATACATTTCCATAAAAGAATTCATACATATTACGTACAATTTAGATAAACTATAATAGGTATAGTTTATGATACATCACTCAACGCACTCGTACAAAAAGGGTACATTCATACAAGAAAGATTTATATTCACACACATTTCAAGTAAACTTGTTAACCTATGGTGAGACTCTCTCTCCCCGTACGTCCGAGTGCGGGATATAATTCCTGGTAGTTATAATCAGAATCTCCTTGAGGGAGAACGTGATACTTGTATATAGATCTATATTGGGTTTGACACCCCACACCTCGCTGCTAGCTACAGTGGGACCTGCAGGTCTACGGGTGACAAATGTCATTTCATTTTCGCGACGCCTGAGAAACGTTGTGGCAGGTTCACATAGTCACAGTATGATTATAGCGACTCACTTAGGGAGACAACAATTCATAAAGTTTACGGGGTTGCATAAAAACCAAAGTAGGTTTTAGGTTGATAAAATAAATTTACTTTCCAATTCATTTTAAACTCACAACTTTCCTACTAAGAAACGATGACTCTTCATACATTTTAGTCTTTGGTTGTAAGGCTACATTTTTTCGGATTTCGAGGAAAATATCGGATTTTTCTGAAACAACGCGACATTTACATGTGAAAGACTTCTAATAAGATTATTAATAAAAGCTTATGAACTCACCAACCCTTGTGTTGACACTTTTCAAACAACTTGTATTCACAGGAAAGCATTAATCGTGTTACCAAGTGCTTTTGAGGATGGGACGTTGAGGTGTCAAACTTTTCATATTTGACAACATATTGTAATTGATTTTGAAACATGTAATTCATGAAAGTGATGTAACTTTTCAATTATATATATGTTGGTTGTGTTTGCTTGAATTACTATTGAAATTGTGGTTATGATGCTATACATGAAGTCCTCCACCCCCGGACGTTTCCGCCATCCTTGGTTTGGGGGTGTGACAATACCCAACTAGCAAAGGGGCAAGCTTTCGACGTTACTCTTACCGGTCCGGAAATCATCCGGGAAACGACAGAGAAAACCGTTCAAATCCGTGAACGATTGAAAGCCTCTAGAGACCGACAGAAGAGCTACGCAGATAAACGAAGGAAACCTTTGGAATTTCAGGTGGGGGACCAAGTCCTTCTCAAGGTCTCACCCTGGAAGGGCTTGATACGCTTCGGCAAGCGTGGGAAGCTAAATCCGAGGTACATAGGGCCTTTCGAGATTCTTGCAAGAGTCGGCCCTGTAGCTTACAAACTCGATCTACCAGGCGTACTCCGTAACGTACATTCTACATTCCACGTATCTAACTTGAAAAAGTGTATATCCGACGAGACTCTCGTAATTCCACTCGACGAAATCGAGATCAACGAGAGCCTCAATTTTGTGGAGGAACCAGTGGAAATCATGGACCGTGAGGTCAAGAGAACAAAACAAAGTCGCATACCCATCGTGAAGGTTCGCTGGAACGCTAAGCGGGGACCTGAATTCACATGGGAACGCGAAGATCAGATGCAACGCAAGTACCCACATCTGTTTCCCTAGTCCACGAGTGTTCCCTTACTTTAAATTTTGGGACGAAATTCCCTCTAACGGGGGGATGATGTGACAACCCGATATTTCAACTCTTTGTAATGACCTAATAAGTCAAGTATTGTAACCACTTATGAGTAATAAAATGTATAAATAAGTTCTACTTAATTTCTTTCTATGATTTAATGTCTTTGAACCATGATCGTGCGTAAAAAGATCGCCCAAATCCGACTCCAGATAGCGAAGTTATGAGTTTTCAAAGAAATTCCTTAAACACGATGGATTGATATTAAATAATAAAAACAATAATAAAAATAATTTCGGAATTTGCCAACGGAATCTAAACGAAAGTTGTAGATCGTAGTCTCACCTTCGCGGGGATATAAAGAACGTCGAAAACGGAGTTCGTATGAAAGAGATATGAATTTTTGAAGTTTGATAAATAATTTAAATATAAATTTTATTAAAAGTTCGGTATTATCCGAGGGGGGAGTCAGCCTAGGGCCGAAGTACGCGCCGCGTACCCGAATGGAGGGTCTCGGATCGACCACGTCACCCTATGCGAAGCTACCGACCCGTCCCATCCGACCCGCGAACCCAGGAACCCGTCCCGTCCGAAGTGCGTAAGCGATGACGCACGGGTACGCGCTGCGTACGCCCGTACGCCTCGCGTTCGGAGGCGGTTCAGCAACCCTATAAAAGGGATGCGAGCCTTTCCGAAAATGTTGTTCATTTCCTCTCTTTCTCTCCCGATCTTGCCTCGATTTCCGTGCCCGTTCAAACCCGAAGCTCTGGTCTTTTTGCTCAAGTCCCGAGGGTCGATTTTACTCCCGAGATTCCTGAGAATCCCGAGAAAATCCGTTTCGCACGACGAAACTCTGCCCGGTTTTCGAGCTCGCTATCTTCGAATTTCCAAGTGAGTTTCATACCCCCTTAATCAACTGTTTTAATTATTCTAAATACTTTTAAATGCTTTATGGGGGGGGGGGAGGGAATACAAGTTAAACACTTATAGTTATTGTTTCGGTCACATGTGACGGCGTTAATCACATGTGATTAATAACTAAGAAACCAATGATTTTATCACTATTCAAACGGTTTTACTCCAAAATGGTTTACAAACTCTTTTATTTATCAAATGCTTTATTGTAAACTTGGTTTTACTACTTATAAATTTGCATGCCTATATATGTATAGCGGTATAAATAATGTTTAAAGGGCTTAGGAAAGCCACCTATCCTATTTCCTTTTCCTCGATTTGGATGTGGTCTGGTGGAATTTTGGGTGACTATCCGAGGGTCGTTTCAATATTAGTTATATGTCGTATATACGTGTATAGACATAAAGGTACTTCCATATACATGCTTATCAAACACATCATTAGTAAGTTACCATCGGGGTAACACGAGATCATACTACTACGATTTCTAGATCAACGAGTCAGTTCATTCATGAGTCAATATTCATTTCTAAGAGAACATATACAACGATACTAGAACAAGTAATATTTTATTACAAAAACACGAATACTTTAACTACTGTGATCCACTGTATGGGTTCATGTCTTAATTGTCATGACCCGGGTTGTAGCCAGAGTCTCTTGGAGGGAGAGCGTTGAGTTTGCGTATAGATCTATACTGGATTGACTATCCTACACCTTTCTGTTAGCTACAGTGGGACCGGCAGGTCTACGGGTGCCAAACGTCATAACCTATTTTTCGACTATACGTTGTCGATGTTACCAGTCAATAGTATGGTGCAACTTATCACACGATACCTTAATATAAACCTGGTTTAAGGTAGTTAGTACCACAGTAGTTCATATAAAACGAAACTACCGTACTACAAGAATTTACCCATTGCATTTTGGTGATAGCCTCACCTAAACTTAAATGTACAAACTATATTTTGTTAAATGATAGTTACACTTGGGAAATTTCACACTTTTACATCAAACGAGCATACAAACTATTAAGCCTTGGTAAAAGGGGCTACTTTTATACTTTAAACAGAAAATATAGGTTTTTCTGAGAGATTCAAACATTTACAAACACTTACATACATTTACAACTCATACTTGCAACAGGTTCAAAATGTTTTTGATAAACGAACCACGACACAAAAATACTTATGAACTCACCAGCTTAATGCTGACAAACTCTTTCAAAATCACTTGTATTCTCAGGTCATCAGTAGACAGGTACCGATGCTAGCTTTTGAGAAGATGGAGCGCATTCAAGTCTCATCATACTATTTTGATATACATTATATTTTTGGTGTCTAAAACTGTACGGAACACACTTGTATTAAAATGTTTATATTTAATGCAATGGATGATGTTGTTTGCTTATTTACAATTACTGTGTTGTGATACTACACATGACGTCCTCCGCCCCAGAATGTTTCCGCCATTCTTGGTTCTGGGGTGTGACATATTATCTTTGTGATTTCACATGTGTTAGTATGATTTTGTGTTTATATGCTTATATGTGTATCGGGCGGGGTCCCATGATTTTAGTGGTTGAAGAATTTCCCAAAATGGAAAAACATTATTAAAAAAAAATAGGATTAAGGGTAGTTGTTCGTTGTTTTTTTAATTAATGTAGTTTCTTTTTTTATTGAATAAATAACCAGTTTTAAAAAATATATATGTTTTTATTGCATTTTCATTTTATTTTTACATTAACTTTACTTAAAAAAATGATGTACATTATTGTATTAGTAGTAGGTATCCCATGGTTTTAGTGGTTGGATATAACGATGATGTGATACCCACCATTATAGTGGTTATTAGTGAGTATTATGAATACCTTAAAGTGTAACAATTGTGGTTTGTGGCCACATATGCCACAAGTCCATTCGTGAAGAACATTCCGATGGTCCAATAAATGAGCGTCGATTATAAAAATCAAAAGATAAAACCTTGATATATATTTAAAATTTTTTTTTTAGTAGATCAGTAACAAAGAAAAGTTTAATCTAAAATTTTAGATATAAGGTGATGATTTTTTTATTTTAAAATGTTAATTTACTAAAATATTTTTTTCTAATAAAATATTGTTATCTGATAAATGTTACCAAAAAACTAATATGGTAAATTTAACAAAATTAAATGGCTTAAAACCCTACGAATTCCCTCTCTGCAATGATTTCGAAAAAAAAGAGAAAAGTGGAGGGAAAACGGTGCGCTTATTGTAGACGACAATGTCCTCCAGGAGGCGTCTGAGGATAATTTGTTCATCTGACGAAGAAGACGACGACGAAGAAATACAAGAAGTACAACCTCCTCCTCAACAACACGATGATATCGAATGCGAAACCCTCAATCTTCAAGATGTAACCCTAAGTTCCATCAACTCTAACCCTACCAATCCCTCTACTTCCATCCAAGTCGAAATATCCGATGAGGACTTCATCGATGCAGCCGAGGATCTCTCCCCTTCTCCTCAGTCTTCGCCTCCGCCTCCGCCTCCGCCCCCGCCCCCGCCCCGGCCCCCACCCTCAAACCAGGCGGGTTATTCTTCGGAATATTCCAGAACTAGCAGTGCTGGTACGAGTGAAGCTTCTGGTTGTCCAATCAGTAAAATTCTAGAAGATTTAGGGCTGAGACTACGGCGTGAATGGTTGGATGCTTGTCTTCGTGGTCTCCAGACAAGCGTCCCTGGATTTTCCAGCTTTGATGCAACAAAAAAGGCTAAGCTCTGCTTTGAGAAGTTTTTGCATTCTGACATGAACATTTGCGGGGCAGGCTTTCTTCCAGATAACGTGCATCAAATGCACCTTGTTGATCTTCCTGGACCCTTTGTGTTACAGGTATTTTATTGTTTCTTAGTCTCTAGTTAGTTTTTTTTTTTGTAGAAATTGGACTTCATTTGATGATGACATCAGCTTAATAACTGTTTTGGGTTGTATAGGTTAAAATACAATTAGGGATCGGCTTCTATATGCTTCAAACTGACATTAATGTATTTTCACAGGTTGATGAGATAGTAAATATCAGTCAACCTCTTCGAGAGCGATACAAGAAGGCACCTTCTGGCTTAAAGAGGTGCCTTAAGTTGTCTATGACTGATGGTGTTCAACGAATCTTTGGCATGGAATACCAGCCTATTAAAGATCTAGACGCCCTTTCACCTGCTGGATTGAAGGTTCTGTATTCTAGTCCTCACACTCACTGGAATAGTTTACAACTCCTACACATTCTTGTTCATAACAAAGTAAATCCAGATCAATTATCCTGTTTCAGGTTGCTATTTCTAATGTAAATGTAAGGCATGGGCTACTAATGCTGGTTCCAGAAGTGTTTCAAGTCTTAGGAGGACTAGTTGAGGAGCTGGATGCAGCAAGGCAAAGACTTGTTAATGAAGTCAACAAACCTCCAAGAGGCAAAAGGTTAGTCAATGATGGAAATCTTGTCAATGTCACTGATCAAGAGTCAAACCACTAAAGATTAGATCAGAAAGGAAAGGCACGAAAGATTGATATCTATAATGAAAGTGATTGTTGTTAAATTCAAACTATTAATTTGTATGTTGTGTTTAATTTCAGAACAAGAACAGGAGTTGCAGCGTCTTTAGCAACTAGAGCTACTCGTGCTGCATGGTCAACTAACAATGTCGATTCTTCAGCACCTTCAGCTAACACTGTACCCCAAAGTGCAACTCCAATACATGTAAATAACCAAGGTATGTGAATGTGAATTCATATATACTTTTTTTGCTTCCAGTATTTTTTACTTAAGTATACATTCGTGTATTATAGGTACTACTACACCTTCTGTTAATGGAAGAGTGGGATCAAATTCTTCAGTTCCTGTTCACAGGGAACACGTTTCAGTATCCTCTAATAATCAAAATGCAACTCCAATGCAGGTAGATGATCAAGGTATGTAAATTCGTTTTTTTTTTTTTTCATAAATAAATGAACATAACAAACTTCCCCATGAACATTTGGTTTTCCTGACAAATAGTGAGATATAATTCTCTTGGGTTCAAATGTTTTCAGTGCCCAATGCTCTGTAGTGTTATAACTTATTTTAAAGAAACATTGTATGCAGGTACTACTACTAGACCTTCTGTTAATGGAAATATGTCATCAAGTTCTTCAGTTCATAGGGAATTTGTTTTTAGAGCATCAAATAATCATACCTCTCAAAATGATGCAACAACTCCAATACAGGTGGACAACCAAGGTATGCAAGTTCTTTTGTTCCTTTTAATTAAATTTACAAAATCCATCTTGTCCATGTTTTTAAAAAAAAAAAAAAAAAAAAAACTTTACTATGTGTTTTATGTACTTTAGGTACGACTACCAGAGCTCCTTTTAATGGAGGAGTTTCATCAAATTCTTCAATTCCTGTTCCCCTTGATAGGGAATATGTTTCAGGATCATCAAATACCAATGTCTCTCCAATACAAGTGGATGATGAAGAAGGTATGTCATGTTCAAGTTCTATTTAACTCATAAATTAATATATATATATATATATATATATATATATATATATATATATATATATATATATTAAACAAGATTTGTTAATGTTATGCTAACATCATCAACTAACCTTTAAATGTCTTATGGCATTTTTTAATATGTTCTTATGGCATAGTAAATATCACTTTAAAATAATGTATGTGAACAAAGGCTTTTTTTTTTTTTTTTTGACAAAGTTTTATAATTGGTCCCTGTGGTTTGCAAAATATCTCACTTTGAGGATTTTCATGGAAAACGTCACGAGACTGGTCCTTTGGTTTGCAAAGTTTTATTAATGGTTCTTCTACCGTTAAATCTAATTTTTCAGCTGTTAGATATTTATAAAAAAAACTATTTTACCCTTGTACCAAATTTGCAATATACTACAAACCTCAAGGACCATTTTTTTAATTTTGCAAATTTGAAAATTTGTATTTATATATATATATGTATATATATATATATATATATATATATATATATATATATATATATATATAATTTCAACAATTTGATAACTTTTAAAAAAAAAATCTTTTTGACATTTTGTTTTCTATTTTTATTTTACAATTTTAGTTATTTATGTTTTTATTTTTTTTGATTCAAGTAATAAATTTAAATTCAATAAACCATATCGAAACCGATTTTAAATTTTGATTCAAGTAATGAAAAATAGAAAAACAAAAAAACAAAAACTCAAGCACCAAAATTGTAGCATACTCTAATATATTAATACATTTTACAGTTTTCATCTTTTTTTGATTTAAATTTTTTTTTTTGTTGTATTATTTTATTAATTTATTTGTATTATTTTTTAGTTTTATATATTTTTTTTATATTTTTTCGTTGTTTCGTACTATTTTTCATCGCTTTGATAAAAGAAATTTTGATTATTTTCTAAAAGTGTAAAATGTATGAATATATTAGAGTATATTATAATTTTGTTGTTTGAGTTTTTTGGTTTTCTATTTTTTTTTATAAATTTTGGTTGTTTATGGTTTTTGTAAAAGAAAAATATTTTGATTCGAGTAAATAAAAAACTTATGTTTATTTTCTTTATTTATATTTGTAAATATAACTATTTTATTTAGTCGAATCAAAATATTTTTTTTTACAAAAACCATAAATAACCAAAATTTATAAACAAAAATAGAAAACCAAAAAACTCAAACAACAAAATTATAATATACTCTAATATATTCATACATTTTACACTTTTAGAAAATAATCAAAATTTCTTTTATCAAAGCGATGAAAAATAGTACGAAACAACGAAAAAATATAAAAACTAAAAAACAATAAAATAATATGAAAAAATAAAAATAAAAAAAACGAAAAAATGATGAAAAGTGTAAAATGTATTGATATATTAAAGTATATTAAAGTTTTGGTTTCTGAGTTTTTGTTTTTTTGTTTTTCATTACTTGAATCAAAATAAATAAAAACTATAGAAGAATAATAAATAACTAAAATTAAAAAAAAAAAGAAAACAAAAGGTAAAATAATGATAATGATAAATGCAAATATAAAGTTTCTAATGATATTAACTATAAAAAAACATGAACCGGCATCAAGTTTACAAAATTACACAAATGGTCCTTAAGGTTTGTAATATATTGCAAATTTGGTACAAGGTTACATAGTCTTTTTCATAAAAATCTACCAGCTGAAAACTTAGATTTACGAGTAGGAGGACCATTAATGAAATTTTGCAAACCACATGGACAGTGGCATGACGTTTTCCATGAAAGTCTTCAAAGTGAGATATTTTGCAAACCATAAGGACCAATAATGAAATTGTCTTTTTTTATTGGGATAAATGAATAAGAGTAAAAAAAAACCATTTTACCTTTTCGTTCAATATTACTTCATTATACTCCTCTAGTTATATTTAAATTTCAAATCATTATTGTTTTTTCATTAATTAATGTATCATATTAAGTATTAAGTATTCATTATTTTTTTACTTAACCAATATGTAGGTACTACTCCACCTTCTTCTGAACATGTTGACTTTTCAAATGAGAGAGAAGCTCAAGAGATAGAGAGAGAAACTCATTCTCCTACATATGCCTGTGGTATAAACACTGAAAACCCTTTCACATACATGGCCACTTTATCACGTAAATGGGATGAATCAAAACATAACGCCTCTCATGTCCAGGGTAAAATCAAGGTATCATCTTTTTAAATTTATTTAATCACAAAAAGAAACAATATTTTAAAAAAAATCAACACTTTTTTTGGTTTTTTAGTGTTTTTTGACTGGAGTGAAAGGATTCCAGTTTAAAGAAAGCAGCACCTACAAACTTCAAGTATACATAGATGATGGTAGCCTCATATCCGAGATCCTTATTGACCACAACGTAAGTTATATTATAAGTTGACTTTTCAATCTCCATTTAAAAAAAAAAAATATAAATTGTTTAATATTTAATAATTTGATTATTTTCAGGTTGTACAAAAAAAGATAGGTTATTCCCCTGAAGAGGTGAATGCCGCTTTGTCATCTCGAGACTCTTCAAGGGTTCATGACATGAAGAACAAAATGAAACAGTTTCAAGTTTTTTTAGTCAACTTCGAGGTCAATTCATAAATCATAACTAACCTATTTATTTATTTATGTTTTAGTAATTTAAATTTATTAAAAATTTTATTTATGTGGAAATTGACAGGGGACAATGGTTGTAAGGATAAATGAAGCATGTGGTCTTCCGGTTGCTATAGAAATGCAACAGGGTTGTTGTTTATCTGATGCATGGTCGCTTCTTACAAGACTAAAATCAAATAGTAATACTCATCAAAATCATCTACGTTTTGACCCAATTCATCTTTCCCCATAAACAATATATGTTTGCATCCATCTAATTCTAATGTCTCAAGAATTAATATGTTGATGATTTTCTTTTGCCTCATGTTTTTACCTTCACTAATAAGGTGGCACTTTTGCGTTTCATATTTGTTTTTGTAATAGATGCGTATATATAAATGAATTCTAGATTTTTATGGGATGGAAAAGAAAAGATAGAAAAGGTTATTGTCATTGGGTGTGTATTTTGAATTGAAAAGTCAAATTCAGAAGATGGTAATGGAAAGAGTCAAAGGATCTTAGTTTTATAGTTTACAAAATACTTGGTTTAAAATGAGTTGTATGAAAGTGTAAAAAAAGGTTAAAACACTAGAACTAAATTTGTAATAAAATTAACGAGGGAAAAATAGTTTGTTGATTAAACTAAATTTGTAATAAAGTTAATGTTTAGACCAAATTTGTTACAAATATTTACATTTTGGGTCAAAAGTAAAACATTGAAAAAAAGTTGACATGTTCAGTCAAAAAAATAAAAGATAAAAATACTTTTACTTACTTTTAATTTTAAAACTCTCCTTTTCTTTTAAAGACATAAAATAAGAAAAAGTATATTTTGTCTTTGACCACTTTTCTTTTCTTTCCCTCCAACATTGATGGAAACAATAACATTTCATTTCTTTCTTTTATTTTTGTTTCTTGAAATCCAATACAAAACAGGAGAAATTGTAGGCATTTGTTGTTAAGTCAAATCAAAGAGTTTAAAATTGACAAACACCTAAAGTATAGTAACATGACATCGTTGAGTATGTTCTCTTTGTGATAAAAATATGGTTTCTTGTTTCCCTTAGAATCCTTCGAACATGTTATGAGTAAACGGATACTCCATTTTAGTATCTCGGGACATTGTTTTCCACATTAATAAAACCCCCATCCATCTTGGCTCCGAGCATACTCATTTCCACATCTTATACCATTTAAAACTGTCTTGGCACAATCTTCTGTCGACACCATCGATGTCCGATTTAGGTTTGTTTGCACAACAACAGTCATTGCAGATGTAAATAAGCTACACAACGACTTGATAGATGGCTATCATAATAAGGAATCCAAGAACCAATCCACATTGGAATTAGAATTGAAGCTCCCCCACTATAATTCAAACCCACATATGATTTTTGCAAGCATACCATTCCAAAACCAACTCGGTTGTTATTTAAATCCTCATCTAATTTTTGCAAGTATACCATTCCAAAACCAACTCTGTTATCTACTTGTAAAAGCCATTTGTCGTTTGTAATTTTCGATTTGACAACTCCATGGGTAATAATTGCTACCCCAATATGTGAACCAACCTCGACACGCATTGTTTCAAAATATCTTATAAGTGCTGCTTTGCTTGCCTAACAAAGACCAAATTAAACACCATAATTACGAAAATTATGATGCAATTCAAATTAAATCAAAACAAGTAATGATATTGATATCCACCACTTGTTCTTACACACTAAATCCCTAATTTTGGGATGACAAACCATCCACAACAAGAAGAAAAAACGATTAATTTGCCTTTGCTGTTACGTAAATATGAAACTGCAAATTGGGTTGTATACACTGAACTTTAAAAGTTTATGTCCCGTTATAAATTCAAACAATTAGTAAGTTCAAAGTGGTTATTAATAGGTGATTTTCTTTTAATTTGATTAATCACTTTTCCATATAAAATTAATTAATTAATTAATAAAAAATATCAATAGATTGACATTTTTTTATTGGTTCTGGTTGGTTTATATTTTCTTGAATAAAATTTACTCAATGATAAATTAGTTTTCATTTATTTGTATTTAAAGAAAATATATTAATATTCATATTTTTTTTCTTCTAATTAAACTATGAAATAATTTTTTGGATTCCTTACAATTTAGAATATTATAAAAGGGATTTTTTAATATATGCCCTAAAGATACATATAAGAAAAATTAATTGAAATATTAATTATAAGAAATATTACCATAATTAAATATGATAAAGATTAATTATGTATAATATTACCATAATTAAATAGAAAATACATTAATTATAAAGAATATTATTTATAAAAGAAATTAAATATCTTCCTATTTTTTGTTCCTACAAATCCTCTTCCTCAATTAAATATTGATATATATATATATATATATATATATATATATATATATATATATATATATATAACATTTACTGTTTATTTAATGAATTTTAATAATACTTTATTAAATTAACATGACACACGTTATTATTTAAATAGATAGAAATTGGTAGGAACGAAAAATAAAAGAGTATTTAATTTCTTTATTTATAATTAATGTTTATTACATTTAATTATAATAATCTTTTTTATAATTAATATTTCAATTATTACTTCTTATATATGTGGTTAAGCAAATATTAAAAAAAATCCCTTATTATTATTATTTTTAAATGGTCAAACAAAATGGTTAATTAAGTTTTTGGTACCACTCCCCCCTCTCCTCCTATTTTCTGTCATCAAGCTCCCCAACGAGACCTCCAACTTATTTTTGCCTCTATCGCCGATGGCAACTAGCATCATAACTGTTCAGTTGCTGGCTAACCCTCCACCTCCGATGTGAATTAGCGTTCATCAGAAAACCCATCGCCACCCAATTTTCTTTATTTCGTCTCTTTCTCTCCCCCTCCGCTGCCATCGCCCTTGCAACAAAAGTGGGTTTTTTATTTGTAATTAGGCGTTCATGTGTGAAACAATGGAGAATTCGATTTCTCACATAGGGTGTGTTGCTCGTAGTTGAAGACGGTGTTGTTGTGTTCTTAGATACCAAATAGCCGTAAAAAAGAAAATGGAAGGTAGATGTGATTTGTAAAGATGAAGTAATGAAAGTATTCTGTATATTAATTTCTATATGACAACAACTACATAAGCAAATATATATAAGAGAGAATACAACTTAATCCTAAATAAAAGCATTAGACTAGTATAGACTTTGACTAATACTAATTCTACACACGTGTAATTAAACACCTTCTGAGGTTACCGTTATCACCCCTTGCAAGCTGAAATGCGGGGTGAATTTGAAGCTTGTGCCTTAACATCGTTAGCCGATCTTTGTGTAGAGGTTTGGTGAAGATGTCCGCTAATTGGTCGACCGAAGAAATTTCCATTCGTACATACCCTACAGTCAAGCACTTCAAATAAAAGTCAAATACTTTTCTGCTAATTTTTTAGCCGGTTTAAAGTCCGTTTGAGTGTTTTTAATATTTGTTCTTCAAATGAACGAATAAAAGGAAGTATATTCTAGGACTATGGGGCATCAACAAATCAACCAACACCTTGGTTAGGTGTTCACGGCCAAACAAATGGGGTTTGGGCCGTGAACTCCTTTTGGCCGTAAACTCATGCATATAACATGAGTTTACTCCCCATTTCTCTCATTCTTCACTTCATAACTCAAGAACTCCTACTTTATCTCTCAAGTATCATAACCTCTTTCTTCCAATCTTCCAAAAATGTAAGTTTTTCTACCCATGATTTGTTGTTATAACCTTTCATCTAGTTGTTATACACCATTTCATCCATGAAATCTTCACTTTTACATAGATCTTCAAGTGTTCTTCAAAACACCAAGAACACACACTAGTGTTCTTGGACCTTAAACACCCAAACAGGCTTCTATATTGTAAGTACTCTTGTCTTAGCTTGTTGTGTGCTTGAATGAACATGTTTACACCTTAGAAACCTCATGAAATCTAGAATGGATGGGAGCTTACGACCAAGGCATCTCCTAAGGCCGTAAACTCCATGAAGGGGTGCAATGTTGTCCTAACTTCCTTCCTAATGCTTATAACTTGGACTAGAACCATTCACCATTGAACTAAGGACCTTAAACATCGAGTTTGCCATGGGTTTACGACCGTAAACCCACTAGGGCCGCAAACCCTAGGCTGTAAACTCCATAAGGTTTGGTCCTTGGGCCGAAAACTCCAATGCAATGCCTTACACCCCTTTGATGCAACCTAATGGCCTTCTAACACTTTAACCAAAGTGTTTTCCACGCTTTAGGGTGTTTATACTTACATAATTAGTGTTATAATCACTAATTAGATGCATACATATGTCTTTATATGTTAATAGGATCATTGTGTGTGCTCAAGTCTTCAATTGACACTTAGCACCTTGTCCAACACTTCCATCCAAACCACTCACTACAGGTGAGTTCATACCCCTTAATTAATCTTTTAAATGTTTTTATGGGGGGGGGGGGGGGAGGAATACAAGTTGAATCACACTAGTTATTATATCAATCACATGTGATTAATAACTAGCACACAAATGGATTTACTATACTTTAAACTGTTTTGTCAACAAAACTACTTGCAAATGTTTATCAAACACTTCTACATGTTAAAACCTTTATAAAACTTAGTTTTAGTTTCCAAAATTTTTTACTTTCAATTCTTTAAACTCTTATATTGTCTAGTACAATGAAACATACAAAGAGTCAGTTCATACATGAGTCAATACATACTGTAAACAATGCATACACTACACTATACAACTGAACATACTATAATGAGAGTCAGAGAGAACATACTACTCACTAGACAGAGAGAACATACACTAGTACATACTATTCATACACACTATATACTATACTAGAGACCTTACTATGATGAGAATCAGGGGAGACATACACTACACTAGTACATACACTACATACACACTATATCATAAATGTGAGGCACTACTTCGGGGCATGACATCTCTATCATGGCTCGTCTTGTATCCAGAGTCTCCTGAAGGGAGAGCGTGAATTCGTGTATAGATCTATACTGGACTAACCGTCATACACCTTGCTGCTAGCTATAGTGGGACCTGCAGGTCTTTGGGTGATGAATGTCATAATATCTCGACGCTTTCGAATGTCGTGTTTCACTAGGTCGATCAAGTATGGTTACAATTACATTACATTTTACCTTAATTAACAATTGGTTTAAGGTAGTTGGTACAATAGTAGTTATAATATCATAATAGTACAGTACTTCATTATTTTCCCTTTACATCTACTTTGTGATCTCCTCACAATAAAGAGTAGTGTAAAAACTATATTTTACTAATAATAGTCACATTTGGGAAAGATACTCATTTTTACAATAAACATACAATACACTTGATGCCTTGGTAGAAGGCTGCTTTTAATGGAAAATATAGGATTTTCTAGGAGATACAAACAATTACTACAAATATTTTACGTACTCTTACATTCAAACACTTACAAACATTTTCATACAAAGTATGACACTAAATAGTTATGAACTCACCATCTTTAATGCTGATAAACTCTTTCAAAATAACTTGTATTCTCAGGTCATCAGTAGATAGATACCGAGACCAGCTTTTGAGAAGATGGAACCCATACAAGACTCATCTTTTATTTTGATTCATATTTTGATGTCTTATAAACCACATCACACACTTGTATTAAAATTATATTATTAATGCAATGGATGATGTTGTTGTATGGGAGGAAGTGTCGGACCCTCATTTGCTGAGGAAAGTGTCGATTCGCGGAAGTGGAAGTTGTAGTGAGAATGGATGATGTGGAGTCTGATGGTCGAACATTGTGTCTGTGACAGTGGTATGGAATGACATCATGATGGGATGTCTGCTGAGGATGCGGAAGGGATTCCACAGGTGTAGAGCCAAGAGTCTTAGGATGGATGTAGGGATGGAGTCTGGGACTCCCAGCTTGATTCTGATCAAGGGTCGTGTGCGTAGTGGTGGTGTCTCCTGGGGACGTTAGAGATGTCATCAGTGCGACGGGTTCTCCTAACCCGAGAGTGCGAAGGTTGGTGCGGCTTGGGTGCTTGAGTGCAAGAAGAGGACTCATGAGATTTGCTCTGGGATTGAAGAGTGGGCCTTTCTGTCATCACGGATTGGATAGGATGGGATTTGGATCGGGGATCCGATGGTTCATGGCTTCTAACCTTTATGGGTCAAGTGATTGTTGAGATTTGGATCAGTGATGCTTCATGGGTAATTCTCGGATCGTTGAGTGTGGTTATCTGAGGGTACATCCGGTGCCCGGTTCGAGACAGTGGTCAGGACACCGTAAGGAAAGGGAAAGTGTGTTCGAGTTTCGATGGGTATGCCTTGTAAGAGCGGGTCCGATTAAGGCCAGGTGGCACGTTGTGGGAGTATTTCTGGAGTTGAGTTGTTGTAGGCTTCGAGGGCGAAGCCTAATTTAAGTGGGGGAGAATTGTAACATCCCGAAATATCAAGAGTAGAGTTGAAGGGATAAAAGAGTAAATTGGGAAAGAGTGACTCGGCGAGTCCATGTGCGGACTCGGCGAGTAGAGTCGCGACCTGGTCGCGTGTTAAGTGGCCGACTCGGCGAGTCAGTGTAATGGACTCGGCGAGTAGGCGCTGAGTGGAGAAAACCCTAATTCTCGGGGTTGAGCCTTATATAAAGATCACTATGTTTTCCTCCCAGCCTCTTTATCACCCCTTGAGCCCCAGAAAACCCTAAATCACGGAGAAGCACCATCGTTGAGTGGATTGGAGCTTGGAGAAGTAATGGTTGAAGGAATTTTGGGAAGATTGAAGGCTTGGAGCAAGGGGATTTGCTTGGATTCGAATTTCATTGCAGTTGGGGCATCACTTAGAGGTAATATCTCGTTATTGACCTGTTGTTATGTTGTTTCTTCATTTTGGGGTTTGTGAGAAATTGTCTATGGATGAAATGGGAAGTCTAGAGGTTAGATCTGAGGTTGCTACCTCAGATCTGGAAGGGAGAAGAATCAGAGAGCATGAAAGTCCCTGTGTTGGAGTGTTTAGTGAAGCTTACATGTCCCAAACCCTAGCCCCAATGTGCAAACGGCTTAGATCTCTTTGGATTCACGTAAAGTTTGCCACTTTACGTGATGAATGGGTTGTAGGAGGCTAGATCTATGTTTTGGATCAATTGCATGGCCTGGAGTGCTTCTGAATGGATTCAGAACGGTGGTACTCGGCGAGTCACATGGGTCGACTCGACGAGTTGCTTGAAGATGGCTTGGAACTCGACGAGTTGGAAGAACAACTCGGCGAGTAGGTTGAAGATAGCCTTGGACTCGACGAGTCTTGTCGAAGAGTCCGAAATATTCTCTGGTTGAGCCGAGAATCGGTGAGTCGAGGGATGACTCGGTGAGTCGAGTGCGAGTGGACTCAGAGTTGTTGGACTCGGCGAGTCTCGGGGTGACTCGGCGAGTTAGGTCGCAGATTGAATAAAGTTCTGATTATGGGAACTCGACGAGTCACAGGGTTGACTCGGCGAGTAGGGTCAGTCAGGGGTTGACTTAGACTGAGGACTTTGATTTCGACCAAGGGTTGGCCGTTGACTTTTAGGGTTTGGTCAGCGATGTGGCCTTTGGGCCAAGAGAGAGGTAAAATAGTCTTTTAACCATAAGAGGGTGTTATGAGAGGATTTATTCTAGTCTCGAGAGTTATATTCATGAGAGTATTTGCCTTACGTGTTAGGCGGTGGCGAGTTCGAGATTCAAGTGTGGGGATATCTGCTTCCTGCTTGCCAGGTGAGTCTTCTCACTATACTTTACCTTGAGTAGGTAACCAGAGTTATGTGATTAGAGTATTTGTATGCTATATGTACGTGATGTGTTGTACTGCATTATTTCTATGTGATTTATGCTGTGCATGTTTATAGAGTT
Source organism: Lactuca saligna (assembly GCF_052625555.1). Classification (NCBI taxonomy): domain Eukaryota; kingdom Viridiplantae; phylum Streptophyta; class Magnoliopsida; order Asterales; family Asteraceae; genus Lactuca; species Lactuca saligna. Next base: position 110,296,436 of record NC_136420.1, on the reverse strand, counting down.
GGAACCGGAAGGTTCCCAGAGTTAGAACCTGAGGGTTCACAGAGTTTGGGTGCACGGACCCACAGAGTTATAGCCTCGAGTGGCTAATATGTGTTATGTGTGGTATTTTGGGGAACTCACTAAGCTTCGTGCTTACAGTGTTTTGTTTGATGTTTTTCAGGTTTCTTTCAGTATCACGGGACGACACCGGCTTGATTGTACACACCAGAGAAAGAGTCATATTTTGGAGGATCCTGGTTTTCTATGCAAGTGAAAATGGAGTTATGTTTTGTAAATCGACTATGAATAAGATTTTAAACAAGTGTTTCTAAGAGTAAAATGATTATTTTAAATGAAAAATTTGTCTTGAAATTTACGATGTTACAGATAAACTCTTTCAAAATAACTTGTATTCTCAGGTCATCAGTAGATAGATACCGAGGCCAGCTTTTGAGAAGATGGAGCCCATACAAGACTCATCTTTTATTTTGATTCATATTTTGGTGTCTTATAAACCACATCACACACTTGTATTAAAATTATATTATTAATGCAATGGATGATGTTGTTTGCTTGTTTACTATTATTCTGTGTTGTGATACTATACATGATGTCCTCCACCCCAGAATGTTTCCGCCGTTCTTGGTTTTGGGGTGTGACATAGAAACCGATTCCACCAGTTTCTCAATTGCAACAAAAACATCAAAATTAGAATAAGAAACATAGGAGCTGAAACAAGTTGAAATAGAATCGAGCATACCTTTAACGGAGCTGTAGGTGGCCGACGATGGATGAAGGAAGCCACAGGTGGCCAACGACGGGTGGAGGAAGACGCAAAAGGTCAGCGATGGGCGGAGGAGGTAGCAAGCGGATGAGAGACAAGTGGATCCCTAGTTTTTTTTCCTGATGTTTTGTTCGATGGGTAGAGAGAGGGACAAACATGTTTTCTTTTTTCTTTAAACAATATTTTTAATTTTAAATTTAAAATAATATTAGTATGTTAAATAGTTTTGAAACAATACTAAAATGGAAATAGTTTTTTTTGAATAACCCTATTATGGATAAAAACTCATGAATTGGTAGAAATTATATTTTTATTAAATCAAGTGTTAAACATTTGGTTTTTTTCCGACGAAGAAGTGACAGACGGAGAAAACGATGGTGGTGGTTGACGTGATGAATTGTGGTTGGGGTGGGTGGGGCCATATATACAAAAATTAATTAATCAAAGAAGAATTATTAACAATTATATATAAAAAATGAGAAAAGAAATAGATAATGGTAGTATAGTCATTTGAGGTTTGTGAGGGATTAAGCGTGAAACAAAATTAAACTATATGCAAATCCGAGTTAAGAAAAATAGTTAGAGACTAAACACACAAATTAATCCAAACCGCATGAATCATTAATGTAATTTACCCTTTTTTTCTAATTATTAAAATATTTAAGTTAATAAAAGAAAATGAAAAAATCAAAAGGGCAAAGCACCAAGTGGATTAAATTTTCAAGAGACCAAATCTATACGATGTTTTCAATTTTGAACTAACCATGGGACAAAAAAAAAAGTTAGACTGAAGTGCAATTTTGATAAAGTATACGAACCAAATTTGCAATTTTCTTTATTTTTTCTTCAATCCTCTTACAAAACAAAATCCTCTTACAAAACAAAACACCTGGAAAGTACAACATACATTGTTTAGTCAAATCAAAATAGTTTAAAATTGACAAGTACATCACGAATTGTTTTGCCGAACATTTTTAATCAAACATACAAAAGAAAGACAAAAAAAAACATATACTACCATGACATCATTCAATATGACCTTTGTCTAACAAACATGGTTTTTTGTTTTCTTGAGAATACTTCGAACACGTGATCAATAAAAAACGGGTAATCCATTCTAATATCTCGGGACAAAGTGTTTTCCACATAAAGAAAACCCGCATCCATCTTGGCTCCGTCAAATACTCATCTCCACGTCTTATACTATCTAAAATTGTCTTGACACAATCTTCTGTCGATACCATCGGTGCCCAATATAGGTTTGACTGCACAACAATAATCAGATGTAAATCATAACGACGTGATAGATGGATGTCATAATAAGAGTCTATTAATCTAATCCACATTGAAATTGAAACTCTCACAGTGTTTTTCAAAGTTCAAACTCTCGTCTTTTTTTATTTTTTTATTTTTTACAAAGATATCATTCTAGAACCATCTGCATTACCTGCAAAAGCCATTTGTCGCTTGTAATTTCTGATTTGACAACTCCAGGGGTGACAATTGTTATCCTAATATCTGAACCAAACTCGACACGTAACGTTTCAAAATATCTTATCAATGCTGCTTTGCTTGCCTAACAAAGACCATATCATACACAATAACTAAGAAAATTTTGGTACAATGTAAATTAAATTAAATTAAACCAAGTGAAGTGATGATATTGCTATCTAACACTTGTTCTTACACAATAAATTCCTAGTTTCGGAAGGGCAAACCATCCAGCACAAGAAGAAATAACGACTATTTTGCCTTTACTGTTACGTAAATGTGGAACTGCGAATTGGGTTGCATACACCGAACCCCAAAAGTTTATGTCCTGTTAAAATTAGACAAATAGTAAATTCAAAGTTGTAATTAATTTGTGATTTTATTTATTTAATTATATGATTTAGATTAGTACCATAAGTGAAACATAATCCAAAGAACATCTTTGATCCTCATCCTGAATGTAGCATACACCCGCATTGTTCACCAAGTGATTCACTTTTCCACATAAAATAAAGAGAATTAATTAAAGAAAAAAATTATTCACTTTTCCACATAAAATAATTAATTTAAAAACAAATTAAAGGAAAAGATATTTTAAGAAAAAATATAGGTCAACGAACAAGGAGGAAACGAAACTGTAAACACTCACAGCTACCAAAATGGTGGATGGTTTCGTCGACAAACCGCTTACAGTCGTCGACCTTCGAAACGTCGGCGGAAATCACGATCACTTCCGGCGACCCCAACTCCCTCGCCCTCCCTGCAACCACCTCCAGCTGCTCCTTTCTTCTTGCAACCAATGCTAAACGCGCTCCTCTTTTTGCATATTCATACGCCAAATGCTTCAATTAGTTTTATTGTTTGTTAGTTAATCTCAATATATATTGTCGATTATCCACAAAAATTCAACGATTCAACAGTAAAACTGCTTGTACTTTACCTCGCCAATACCAGAAGAAGCTCCGGTGATCAGCGCTACTTTTCCGGCGAGTTCTTCAGGGAAAGCGACTTTAATGAAGTAGTTGAAGAACCTGAATACTAAGATCATGGGATAAAGCAATAATAACAGGATAATGGTTAAAACAGGAAGAATAAGGTTTAAGAGCTTGTGAATGAGATCCATGAGAGTATGTATTTGAGTTTATGCTGCAGGGATGAAGATCTAGTTAAGGGCAAATATCCAAAATGTTATCCTACTTCAGACTATTTTGTAATTAATATTTTAGCTGTCATTCTCTATGTATAGGTATATACGCATAATGTATAAAAGACTAATGTCTCGCATATAAAATTACGCTCTTTCTGTAAATTTATGTAGTAGTTAAACTAGACCGTTTTCTAGTTTATGTAAAAGTAAATAGTTATAGGAAAACTCGTCATGGTATGTATGTTGGGATAACAAGTTATTGGGATATAGTTACTAAAAAGACGTATTAAGAATAACTATTAAAATAGTTACTCGTTTGGTTTCATTGAACTATCAAAACACTTGTGGTTTCTTGTCCACTTGTTTTTTTTTTCTTATTTATTTTATAATATTTTTTTTGAAAGACAACTCATAAATTATAACTTATGTTTTCAATGAGGGCTGAACCCATGATCTTTCAATTGTATTCTCGTTAAAAAGACTTATTTCCTTTTTTTTTATTCATTATTTATTTTTCCTTATAAGATGGTGAGTAGATCAAGTTAATTGTGTCCAACGTGAATGAATTGAAAATCTTGTTCATGTTTGTTCTTTTCATAAATGGTTTTTGGCATTGTGGCACAATAAAAATTTGAAGAATTTACACATTTAATTACTCAAGTATTTTTTGTATGCAATAGGTCATTAAAGTCATATTTTACATGTTAAATTAGGAAACCACCAATTTGTTAACCGGTAATTAGGTTTTTAGAGCAAATAAGGTGGACAGATAATGCCACGTAATATTTATAATGTAAGAAAAGAAAAGGTAAAAATCATTGAATTTATTATCCTTCATCTCACACTTGAAACGACAATTCTCCCCTACGACGTCTTTTCTCCCATAGGTGTACGGGAAAGTAACATTCCGATGAGACTTTGTAATGCTTTGTCTTCATCGACGATGAGCTTTCTATAATCGTGGATGAGAAAAAAAAATCCGAAAAGCCTATTCTTCATCGATGATTATTGATTACAGATCTCTGAAAAGAATTTTCTTGTAGGTTTGGATTTAATTTTCACATGAGTTAAACTGGATTTTGAGTTTTTGGTTCAACTATTTTGGCTTTTGAGTTTTTGGTTCGATTACATGGTGCAGAAAAGGGTAAATCTTTTGCCTTGTTTGAGAGCGATGGTGATAGCTAATCTATTTCTTTAGTATCGATCTGGATATGGGTTTCTTTGAGAGCGATTAAGTTCCTAAAGATAGTGAAGTTCTTAAAGCTAATCATTCTGTGTTTTTCTTGAATGTCACCGATCCGTGTTTTCCTTAAAGGTAATGTATGTCTCCATATTTGGTGGTGGATGGTAGTGGTTGACTGTGTGGTGGTGGTTGTGATTAATTTCTATCATTTAATCTTGTTATTTTTGTAACGTCCCAAAACTCAGGGGTAAAAATTTCATCTTTAATATAACTAAAACATTGATACCATTTAATTCAAACAATCAAATCATAGTCAATCAAATCGTTTATCAGAGTTTATCCCAAAATCATTCATTGCGGAAATCATAGGTGTGTGCACCACGATCAACCCGAGTTCTTCCTTTCCAAAACGATGATACCTGAAACCATAAACAAACCTGTAAGCACGAAGCTTAGTGAGTTTCCAAGAGCATACCATTCACACAAACCACATATCACATATCTTGATAGCTATAAAAGTTACACACATATCGTATATACTGTTAGCTATAAAAGCCACCATATATCACATAAGCCCTGGATACATAAAATCTGTAATAGTGCCATGGGCTACCCCACATGGTCTTTACCTAGGACAGCCATGGGCTCCCCCACATGGTCTTACATCCAATGCCATGGGCTACCCCGCATGGTCTTTACCTAGGATTGCCATGGGCTACCCCACATGGTCTTACATCCAATGCCATGGGCTTCCCCCGGGGTCTTCCCTGCAAATACCATATATAACCAAATAGCATATCATGCATCACATAAATATCTACACATAACACGTACATAAACCTGTAAGGATGTCGTGGCTACCCCCAGGGTTTTATACCATTGTGCCATGGGCTACCCCACATGGTCTTCCATGCAAGTATCACAAAGACAACTAGCATATCACATATTTACCAGCATACCACCTAGCATAAAGCTAATTATCATATCACACAACATAAGATTGGCCGGCCTTGGTGCCTTAGACCCGTTAGTATGGTGAGAAGACTCACCTGTAACTGTCGGTTGAAGAAATAAAATCACACTGCTCCAACCACCGATACGAACTCCTCCACTGGTCAACACCAAATAACTGAACTCAATAAATGCCAATAATTACCAAAATACCCCTAGAAGTCAACTGGTCAACTCTTGGTCAAAGTTAAATTCCTTAGTCAAACCAAACTTCCTGACTAACTCTACTCGTCGAGTCAACCCGCTGACTCGTCGAGTCCAAGAATCTTCGAGTCCCATCCCGCTCAACTCACCGAGTCATCCCTCGACTCATCGATTCACGACTTAACCAGAAAAGGTTAGGTTTCCATGACTAGACTCGCCGAGTCCAAGAACAGACTCGCCGAGTCCAAGGCAATCTTCAACAGACTCGCCGAGTTGTTCTTCCAGCTCGCCGAGTTCATGTGCATATTCATACAACTCGTCGAGTACACTCATGTGACTCACCGAGTATCTTTAGTTCTCAATCATTCAGAGGCTTTTCAAGCCATGCAGGGGCTCTAATCCATAGATATACCCTTCTACAAGCTATCCCTCACGTAAAGTTGCAAACTGTACGTGATACCAAGGAGATATAAGCCCAAAACACACTAGGGATTAGATTTTAGACAAAGGGGCTTTACCAACAACCCAAGAACTGAAGCTTTATGACATTCTAAGCCATCATGAGTCTAGATCTGGAGCAGCAACCCCAGATCTAAATCCCAAATCCGAGATAGGTCTCAAAACAAGCTAAGGGACTCCCAAAACAACCACCAAGGATAAACCCAAAAGGAAATAGCTCAAGATAAGGCTCCTTACCTCAGAGATGTGCCCAAAACTGATGTAGATCATAGATCTATACAAGCCCTTGGTGCTAACTTCCAATTTCTCAAGCCCCTTCCACCAATTTCCTCTTCTAAGCCCCCAATCTCCTCAACAATGAAGCCTCACACAAATTTTGGGGTTTCTGGAACTCAAAGGGAAGGTAAAGAGGCTGAAGGAGGAACATAACATTCTTTATATAGGGCACAACCCCAGGATTAAGGTTTTTTCTCTCTTCAGCACCAACTCGTCGAGTCCAAATACCGACTCGACGAGTTGGTCACTTAACTCGCGACCAAAATCCCGCTCCGACTCGGCGAGTCGGGATACCTACTCGTCGAGTCCCCTTCTTTATTTACACTTTACCCCCGTGAACTCTTGATTCTGACTTGGGATGTTACATTTCCTTTTCTGGGCCTTTCTGATTTCGGGTGTTACAACTCTCCCTACTTAAACTAAACTTCGTCCTCCAAGTTCACTATGGCTAACTGACCTGCAATCTGCCTCCAACACCTTGCCTGGTGACTCTAACCCTATTAGCCTTCTGCCCGATCATTCTGGATGGCATAATCCTTACAGGTCAAATCCCCGAGTACAATCTAATCCTTAACCTTCCTGAGAACACCCCCTGCTCAACTGGCAATCCTTCCGGTACTCCCCGAGTACCTAGGCTAAACATTCTTGGGGTTTACTTCCTTTTCCTCGTACGTTTCTGGCCTCCCCAAGACCGCCCTCCATAGCTATCCATTTCCTTTGTCACTGTGAGGAACGTACCCTTCACGGTGACCATCACTCCAGCCACTCTCGGTGCCGGTCACTATTGTCGGTAGTATCAAACTGCCTGAAACACTGAACTGACTGAAACACTGAACTGCTATATGATTGCTTCCCAAATATCTAGAGACCTTCCTGGTCTCCAATCATCCACCGGTTACCTACAACACCGAGTTCCAACTCAACTGTGGAGTCCAAGGACTCCTCACTCAGTCTCTCCCACGACTTTTGAACGAAAACTTTCTCTGGAACTAGTTTCCACTAGTTATCCTGTCACTGTGGCTCTAACAACCTGCCGCTACTACGAAACTGCCTTTCTGAAGAACGACCCGGACCTCCTTGGTCCTGACTTAACTGTTAACTGTCCGAAGCACCAAACACCTTCCCGATTGCTGGGCCAGAGACACATGCTCCACATTCCCACATGACCTCCGAAGGACACCTCGTCTGATAATAACCGCCCTGGCGATATCTTTTCTCTCGACTCCTTCACTCCCTTGATCCATCCGATCATGACAGGCTGACAACACGTCGCCACTGAATCCGACGCAAAATGAATGCCACAAGAACAACTGTGGTCTTACATCATACCCGACCTCCCTCAACCTGTCTTTTCCTGGTTAAACATGTCATGGTCCCATTACTGATAGAACCAATTCGAGTCACACTGTGATGGCTTGAGCTACCATCAACCACACCCATTCATTACCCTGGTATCCTGCATTTGATGCCCTTGGCATCTTATGCTCCCAATCTCATCTTACTGAAACAAAATCCTGTACTGAACATGCACGAACCCTGATTCGGAATCCTTTCCGAAACCAGTCGACACCCCACTACTACCTTGAGGCTTATAATACACCATAACTTCCAACGTCCCCTTCGTGGCCGATAGAGAATCACCCTTAGCCGATCCCTGAGACTACCCTCTCATCTGGTCCAACCACCAGGTTTCCAGGTGATCAAAAACCAAGACTTCCCAGCCGTAGCCATACTGCATCACGTGCCACTTATCCACAAGATCCTGCAACTCGAGATCCAACCCTTGACTCAACAGTCTCTACCATTTCCATTCTGAAATCCCATACCCATCCGGGCTCGCCCATGAATAATCCATCTAATAATCCCTCTGATCCTGATTCTACCTAAGTTGTGGCTTTCCTACGACTTTACGAACTGATCTACCGTAGACCCAATCGCTCGAAGAACTCATGAATGCTACGACTACCCCATAGTCTTACAACACTTCCCATGCCATCCGATTATTAGTGAATGCTACAGCCCCCTGTAGTCTGACAACATCCCCACCCTGACTATCCATCAGTGAATGCTACGGCTCCCCCGTAGTCTTACAACACTTTCACAGTGAATGCTATGGCTCCCCCGTAGTCTTACAACATTTTCATACCACATGATCGTTGCCCATGGCCCTACTGCTCACCTATCACTCTGAACGCATCTCACTGTTTAGCACCCACGTAGTCTATCCTCCCAAACTGAACTCAATTACCGACTGGAACACTACCTGGTTCCCTTCCCCGAAGCCTGCAATATGATGTCAGAAGGACGCGATCCAAATGTCGGGGAGTTTCCCGAACTCCCATCCCACGATATCCGATTCTCAGTCGGCCCCTAAGGCCGCCTTTCCTCCCCAAAAGGAAAATATGAGACACATCCACGTCTCACACTCGCTTTTCTCCGGGATATTTGAATAATTCTCCTCCACTTAGATTCAACTAAGTCCGCTTGGCACATGAAAATTGAAGGATTCCCAAATCCTCTCTCTCGTTCCAATGGTTAATTTACTGACGAGCGGCGCCTAACAAAGCTAGAACACCAAGAATAATCCTTCCCAAAACAACACAACTTCTGAAAACCCGCTATCATCTCTGAATCCCAACCATATCAACAGATTTAGATGCTTTAAATACTGTTATACTCGGTTCTTGCTAACCGAAGGTCAGATGGTCTAACCAAATCTTCAACAACAATTCTCTCTTCCTTGATAACCTCGGGAGCCTTTCCAAGCATGATAGCTAAGGTTACTGGAACCTAGTCATAATTTCCCTCATATAAGCCCTAGAACCAATCCAGGCCATATCCAAAATGACATGCGCGAACTGAAAATTCTTAGATAACTGGAGTCGATGCCCTCACTGGTTCTCCCTGATCGTCAAGTGGTTGACTTCCTTGTCCCCCATCTGCCTTAAACGACAATATGAAGGACTTGCCCCTATGGGCATTCCCTGCTGAAGTGGCCAAACGTGCTACACCTGTAGCTACCCAGATCACCGGATAGCCTCCGATAATGACTCAGAGCGATCCCGGTATGTGCGGAATCCACTCCGCAAGATACGTCCATCTGAAAGCTCCTTAAAGATTCCTTGGCGCGCTGGCTGGCACCTGATACTCTTGCTAACTCGAACAATAGCAGAAATCCGACTCGAGGTCTAACTATCATACTCCCCAAGTAATATAAATCACCGGTACCACCGGAAATGACCAAAGATAGTATATCTGCAAACATCTGGAGGACTCCTGACCATCTCCTCCTGAGTTACCTCGACCATCCAGAAAACATGATGCAACACTTCATCCCAATCCCAATGGCAATCCAATCCCTTGTAACGAGCTCCATCGCGTAGTTTTTGCAAGTGTTGCACCGAATCCGACCCTGTTTGCCTCTCGAAAGCTAATCCAAACTCCTGGATCACCCTCCCAAGATCCTCCATTATAGGCACCCGGGCTGGTCCCCTTTTCCAAAGGTGACCCTAATCAATCCCTGCTCTCGAAATATATAAATCATAACATTCAGGGTATCACACCCTGACACACTCACCTGCTGAATCGTCCACGACCGATCTACAATAGATGGAGCAACCTATGCTCCCAACCAGTTACAAACTATCCCCAAGACAAAGTCTTTAACTCCGAAGGTGCAATAGATCGCACCATCAATCCTTGCCGCCTGATGCAAGAGATCCAATGCGAACTCCCAATCCTGGAAGTCCTTCTGCTAACTGGCTCTCTACCGGATCCAGGACCAAACCCTGGTCCTTCCCCTTGCGTTCTCATCCGCATTCTGCACTGCAGCTATCCCAACAGTCTACTCGTAACCACAAAATCCTTTCCCAGGTTTCTTGGATTGTTCGAGTCTTTCCCCGATTCGAGTATGGATCCTGTGCTTTCAGTAGTACGGGCCCAATACTACCTTCCACACCTATCCATACTTTCCTCCGGAATCATCCCAAATCCTCTAAGTCACATACTTCCATGGTGTACTAAATGTTTGCTAGACAGCAGCACAATATCCACCTAAGCACCTCCTAGGTCCCCCCTAAGCTCCCAATCATACCGAACCGCCTCACTACTCACTGGAGCATATCCTAGGCTTTCTTAGGTTCCCAACCTCGCCCTGCGATCAGCTACTGAGGAACTCCTCACGATGCCAATCATCTGCCTCCTGGATATCGTCACATCCACTTAGTAGTTGACTCCCATCACTAAAGAGTTCCACAAAGCACAAAGCAAGCAGCATTCGTGCAGATGCACTCCTAACACAAATCTCATCCTAGGCGCATCCTAGGGTGATCTCCTACCCACAAACGATCATAGAATATTCGGCCCACGTACCACAACCCAAGTTGTCCACATCCACCATCACTGACGGCTGCCTTATGCATGCAAATTGTACACATAACATGAAATGAGCTGCACCAATTATTTTATGGCCATGAGATCCTAACTGTATACAATTTTAAAACATACACGTAGTAGTTATCAATATCAATAATCAATCTCATTCTAGCATGGCATCCAACATCCCAAGGCTACAAACATCACATATCAAGCCAATCTATCGCTGTCTACTCAGCACTAGCATGCAAGTCTAAGAGCTCATATAGCATACAAAAGCATCCCTCCTATCCCTAACTAGCATGCGATATTCAGATTCATAGCCAAATCATAACAGATAACATATGTGGGTATTATGGGGAAACTTACTTGAGCTCGGCCAATAGCATGCACCACACCCTTTCTTTTCTTAGAAAACTTTTCCTTGAAAACATTTTCCTTTGAAAAAACTTCCAGATCCTCAGCCTGATTTCAGACACACTTGAAAGTATGCCTGAATCCCTCAAACCAAGGCTCTGATACCAACTTGTAACGTCCCAAAACTCAGGGGTAAAAATTTCATTTTTAATATAACTAAAACATTGATACCATTTAGATCAAACAATCAAATCATAGTCAATCAAATCGTTTATCAGAGTTTATCCCAAAATCATTCATTGTGGAAATCATAGGTGTGTGAACCGCGATCAACCCGAGCTCTTCCTTTCCAAAACGATGATACCTGAAACCATAAACAAACCTGTAAGCACGAAGCTTAGTGAGTTTCCAAGAGCATACCATTCACACAAACCACATATCACATATCTTGATAGCTATAAAAGTTACATACATATCATATATATACTGTTAGCTATAAAAGCCACCATATATCACATAAGCCCTGGATACATAAAATCTGTAATAGTGCCATGGGCTACCCCACATGGTCTTTACCTAGGACAGCCATGGGCTCCCCCACATGATCTTACATCCAATGCCATGGGCTACCCCACATGGTCTTACATCCAATGCCATGGGCTTCCCCCGGGGTCTTCCCTGCAAATACCATATATAACCAAATAGCATATCATGCATCACATAAATATCTACACATAACATGTACATAAACCTGTAAGTTTGTTGTGGCTACCCCCAGGGTTTTATACCATTGTGCCATGGGCTACCCCAGATGGTCTTCCATGCAAGTATCACAAAGACAACTAGAATATCACATATTTACCAACATACCACCTACCATAAAGCTAATTATCATATCACACAACATAAGATGGGCCGGCCTTGGTGCCTTAAACCCATTGGTATGGTGAGAAGACTCACCTGCAACTGTTGGCTGAAGAAATAAGATCACACTGATCCAACTACCGACACGAACTCCTCCACTGGTCAACACCAAATAACTGAACTCAATAAATTCCAATAATTACCAAAATACCCCTAGAAGTCAACTGGTCAACTCTTGGTCAAAGTCAAATTCATTAGTCAAAGTCAAACTTCCTGACTGACTCTACTCGCCGAGTCAACCCGCTGAATCGTCGAGTCCAAGAATCTTCGAGTCCCATCCTGCTCAACTCACCGAGTCGTCCCTTGACTCACCGATTCACGACTTAACCAGAAAAGGTTAGGGTTCCATGACCAGACTTGCCGAGTCCAAGGTAATCTTCAACAGACTCGCCGAGTTGTTCTTCCAACTCGCCGAGTTCATGCGCATATTCATACAACTCGTCGAGTGCACTCATGTGACTCGCCGAGTATCTCTAGTTCTCAATCCCTTCAGAGGCTTTTCAAGCCCTGCAGGGGCTCCAATCCATAGATCTACCCTTCTACAAGCTATCCCTCACGTAAAGTTGCAGACTTTACGTGATACCAAGGAGATATAAGCCCAAAACACACTAGGGATTGGGTTTTAGACAAAGGGGCTTTACCAACAAGCCAAGAACTGAAGCTTTATGACATTCTAAGACATCATGAGTCTAGATCTGGAGCAGCAACCCCAAATCTAACTCCCAAATCCGAGATAGGTCTCAAAACAAGCTAAGGGACTCCCAAAACAACCACCAAGGATAAACCAAAAAGGAAATAGCTTAAGATAAGGCTCCTTACCTCAGAGATGTGCCCAAAACTGATGTAGATCACAGATCTATACAAGCACTTGGTGCCAACTTCCAATTTCTCAAGCCCCTTCCACCAATTTCCTCTTCTAAGCCCCCAATCTCCTCAACAATGAATCCTCACACGAATTTTGGGGTTTCTGAAACTTAAAGGGAAGGTAAAGAGGCTGAAGGAGGAACATAACATTCTTTATATAGGGTAAAACCCCGTGATTAGTGTTTTTCTCTTTTCAGCACCAACTCGTCGAGTCCAACTACCGACTCGACGAGTTGGTCACTTAATTCGCAACAAAAATCCCGCTCCGACTCGGCGATTTGGGATACCCACTCGTCGAGTCCCCTTCTTTATTTACACTTTACCCTCCTGAACTCTTGAATCTGACTTGGGATGTTACATTTCCTTTTCTGGGCCTTTCTAATTTCGGGTGTTACACTTTTGAGTTGAGGCAGTAAGGAGGTGAAAATATTTGGCTTACAATCATGGTTAGAATCATACGGTGGTGATAATTTCATTAACATTAATAGCAGTTAGTGGTGGTGGTGGACGATGGTGGATGGAGGTGGTGGACGATGGTGGTTGGTGGTTAGAAGTAGAATGTGAACTTCAACTCTTGATGAACTTCACGAAGGACGAGTAAGAATGTTGTCGATGATGTTGATCATTAGTAGGTGTTTATGAAATCAGAATCTAAAGTGAAAGAATGGTGTCAATGGTGTTAACCTTCCATTAGATTTGCAGCAGGTCTAGCAGCAAGAACAAAGGTGAAGATGAAGATGAAAGCAAGTAACATGGAGATAGTTTCACCATTTTTAGATAGAGAGGTAGGGGATTACATATCCACTAAAAATATATATAAAAATCTAATTTAAAATGCCAGCATGACTAAAGTAATCGGCTATTCCCATTGTCAGGTCACATAATGGTGTAATTGACAAGTAAAACTTAATTTTAATGACCTACAAAGAAGAATCTGTTTGGTTTGGAAGTCCTTGATAAGAAAATTGAATGAGAAAAATTCAATTAGTATATGATTATCAATGCATAATCGAGAGATATATAATGTTTTTGGAGATAGAAGGAACACAAAGAACATTTGTAAGACTGAAGGAAGTGTTATCAAACCGAAGAATTAATGAGCCAACATGAGTAATAGTAAGAGACGAACCATCACCAATGACTAGTTCATCAGTGCCATCGTAGGGGGCGTGTAGTGATAAGGCATTGAGATCATTTGTAATATGGTGAGAAGCAGCGCCGTCGAAGAGCCAACTTTGATTTTGATTCGGATGAGTGATGGCCATAGCATGAGCTTGTGGTTGGTGATATGTGATTTTCGGTAAGGATAGCAAAGAAATCTGTGGGTATTTGTTTTTGAAGGCATAACATGAAGTGAGGGAGTGACCTTTAGTGAAACAAAACTGAAATTTGCCAAGGAATTGACGGGTTGTGCCATTTGTTGTGGGGGTAGGAAGTAGAGCAGGGGATGATTGATTTGAAGTTCGATTCTTCCATGGTTTGTTCTGTGGATGTTTGTTTGCTGCAAACGCGGTCACTGGTTGGTGAAATCTGTTGGTAGTAGGGTTTTGTTGGAGAAGAGAAAGCTCGTGATTGATGAGTTTTTTGTGTAGTTCTTGAAAGGAAATCGGGGTATCTAGGGCATAGACAACATCGATGACTGTTTTGTAAGCACTAGAATTGAGGCCATTGAGAACTGCATCAGTAATGTCTTCTTCATCCATCTTCTTTACCAGAATGGTAAGTTAATAAAAAGAGTTTTAACAGATTGCATATAATCTGTAATGGTTTGGTCGGAGGTTTTTGTTGATTGTTGTAGGCGGTGCTGTAGTTGCTTGATGGGACCATGGGAGGGATTTGCATATGTGTTTGAAAGAATGTTCCAGGCCTTAAGTGAGGATGATGCATTAGTGACTAGAAGAACAATAGGTGGGGAGAGAGTACCAACGAGAGCTCCAAATAGTAATCTGTCTTGACGAAACCTAGCAACAAAGTCTGCATGGGGAGAGGATACACCATTTACAATTGTAGGTTTAGGAGAAGGGAAGGTGCCATCGATATACTTATAAAGATGCATGACATGAAGAATGGCTTCAGTCTTAGTTTTCCAACTAAGATAGTTGGTGGAGGAGAGTTTTAGGGAAGGTGGGAATTGAACAAGAATTAGGGAGGGTATATTAAGAGGCAGGGTGGGAATTATAGTAGAAGAGGAGCTTAAACTTGAAGACATGGTGGTTGATGATTAGGAAAAGTATATTTTCCTGGCTGATACCATATAAAGAGATGAACAGGAAAGTTGTTTTTCATTCAACTATCGAAGTATACATATACAATCACAGATCCATGATGATCGGATCTTGTTACAACAAAATATGAATACTTACATTAAAATAGGAAGACTAAGGTTGCGTTTAGTTACGGAAAAACAATTTTCATTTTTTGTTTTTCGTTTTCCCTTTTCAGTTTTCGTTTTCCGTTTTCGGTTTTCATTGGAAAATTTAGAAAACACGTTTAGTTAAAACTAATTCATTTTTCATTTTCAGTTTTAGAAAATTAGAAAACGTGTTTAGATGTGTATTTTTCTATCGGTTTTCATTTTTAGAAAATGGTAGCGGTGGTAGGGTGGGTGTGGGGATGGTAGCGGTGGTGCGGGCAACAGTGGGGATAGTGGTGGTGTCGATGATAGCGATGGTGGTGGTGGTGGTAGTAGCAACGGGGTGGCGGCGGTGATGGTGATGACAGGCGGTGGTGGCGGCGAAAACAATTATGACAGTTTTGGTGGGGGCAACGGTGGTGGTGCTGGTGATGCGGTAGTGATGGTGGTGATGGTGATGGTGATGGTAGGTCGGTGATTGTGGTAGTGGTGTTGGGTGGGTGGGTGTGTGTGTTTGTGTGTGTGGGTGGTGGTGGTGGGTGTGGGTGTGAGTTTGTGTGTGTGTATTTGTGAGTGTGTGTGTGTGTGTGGGGGGGGGTGTTTGTGGGAATTGGTGTGTGTGAGGGGGGGTGGGTGGGTGTGTGTGGGTGTGGGTATGGGGTGGGGGTGGAGGTGGGTGTGTGTGTGAGTTTGTGGGGATGGTGTGTGTGTATGTTTGTGGGTGTGTAAGGGGTGTGGGTGTGGGTGTTAGGTGGGTGGGTGGGTGTGTTTGTGTGTGTGGGTGGGGGTGGTCGTGGGTGTGGGTGTGGGTGTGAGTTTGTGTGTATGTGTGTATGTTTGTGAGTGTGTGTGTGTGTAGGGGGGGGGTGGATGTGGGGTGGGTGTGGGTGTGGGTGTGAGCTTGTGGGGGATGGTGTTTGTGTATGTTTGTGAGTGTGTGTGTAGGAGGGTGGGGGTGTGGATGTGAGTTTGTGTGTGTGTGTGTGTCGGGGGGGGGGGGGGGGTGGGGGTGAGCTTGGGAGTGAGTGTAGGTAGGTAGGGGTGTGGTGGGTTGGGGGTATGAATGTGAGGGTAGGTAGAGGTGGATGGGGTGGAAGTGGGTGTTTATATTTTAGAAAAAATTTGGAATTAAAAAAATATAGAAAACAATGATTATCGGTTTTCTAAAAATTTCCAACTTCTTTGTAATTTTAGGAAACAGAAAATTTTTATTTTCCGTGAAAATTTTAGATGGATAGACGAACTGAACGCGTTTTCAAAATTCTTATTTTTCTTGGGAAATTTTCCCGGAAAACGGTCTGTTTTTCTGCAACTAAACACACCCTAAATCTTTCAATGCTTATCTATAATATGAATTGTAAATATAAATAAAATAAATGAATAAATAAAGGAGGCTACAGATTATGTGTGTTAATACTATTGTGCACAAAAAATACTTGAATGACTAAATATGTAAATTCATCAAACTTTGTTATACTACGGTGCCAAAAACCGTTTCATAAATAAATAAACATAATAAAATTTCCCATGGACATTTGGTTTGTTTATATCCTATGGTCATGTTTTCTTTGTCTTTTGTATACTTTAAGTCTAAAAAAAGAATGCACACTAAGCCCCTGTTTCTTTTTTTTTTTTTTTTCCTGTTTAGTGTTGTATGGATATATAATATAACTTGGTGATGTATGACTTATAATAATGACACATTATCATTAGAGGTGGCAAAAATTGACACGATACGAAACCCGATACGAAATAAACAGGTTTGGGTAAGATATTTCAACCCGTTTAAATAAACGGGTTGACACGACACGACACGAAAATTAAATGGGTAAAGTTAGGGTTGAGAATTTCAACTCGAATATGACTCGAAAATGATCCGTTTATTTATATGCAAGTTTTTTGAATTATTTAAAGAAACTAGAAAGATACAAACCAAAAGCATAAGCAAAAGAAAACCTTCGAATTGAATTGTTTTGTAATATTGAAATAACTTCGCCGTCTAGATCAAGATTTCATTTCAGTTGTTCCATTCTCTCCCAAACTACCCAGTCTCTTTCACCACTCTCACATCCTCATGACCTTGTCATTCGCCTCCCCAACTCTCACTCTTTTAATTTTGTCATCTAAACTTGTTATGGCTTCATCTATTCTGCCTCAAAACAATTAGTTTTTCATTTCCGCCTACTAAACTCCTACTCTTTCAACATGCTCAACCTTTTAACATCACATGATACGACATATTTCAAGGTATAGCCCTAACCCGAAACTCGACACGAAAATAAACGGGTTGACACGACACGACACGTTAATTAAATGGGTTGGGTTAGGATCAAGCACTTTCAACCCGTTTAGTGTTTCGACACGAACCCGACACGACACGACACGATTGCCACCTCTAATTATCATCATGCTACTAACTTTCTATCATCATTTCTTTGCTTCAAGTTCCTTTTTTTTAAACTGTAAGTAGACTATGGAAATATGTCATCAAATTCTTCGGTTCCTATTCATATGGAATATGTTTTTGGATCCTCAAATAATCATGCCCCTCAAAATGCAACTCCAATATAGGTAGATGTCCAAGGTATACGAGTTCTTTTGGTTCTTTATAATTAAGAAAAAAAATCTTGTCTGTGTTGTTTTGTTTAATTAAATAAGTAAGAAGTTTTATCCATGTTTGTTTGTTTAATAAATAATAATATATAACAGATAAACAAACATAATGAACAACATGTCTTTTGATAGAGATTCTGATCGGGTCCAAAGCTAGGACTCAGTCCATATTTCCAATCATTGGGTTTGATTTACTTCAAAACTATCTGGCTCGGTCATAACTTTTGACCGAGTCCACCACTTTTCTTCTAATATGGTCTGAGAAAAAAAGCTAGCAACTAAGTTTTACTCTTCAGTTTCGGGCTCGGTCTTCAGTCTATGTTTTTCGTATCCATTTTTTCTTTGGATTTAGTCCAAGCCTCTAACTCAGTCTATTCTCACCCGGTTAGCAACTATCAAACGACCGCTTACTACATATTCAGTTTGTTTATATCCATATGACCATATTAAAATATGATGCATTTATGTAGGTACTACTACACCTCATGTTAATGGAAGAGTGTCATCAAATTCTTCGGTTCTTGTTCCCTTTCATGGGGAACATGTTGAATTTTCCCCTTATACTCATAATAGGGTTACTGAGAGACCACTGTTACTCTTGACTTTTCAAATAAGAGAGAAGCTCAAGATAGTGGGAGTCATTCTTCTTCATATGGTAGAAACACTGAAAACTCTTTCAAATACATGACCAATTTATCAATTAAATGGGCCGAATCAAGACATAAAGCCTTTCATGTCCAGGGTAAATTCAAGGTACTTGTACTTTTCATTTATTTCATCTTTTTAATTTATTTAATCATATTCATATACACAAAATAATAATCTAAAAATTAACAAATGTTTTTTAGTTTGTTTTGACTGGAGTGAAAGGATTCCAGTATAGAGAAAGGACAAAATTGCAAAAATGGTCCCTGTGATATGTATTTTTTTGGGGTTTTGGTCCAAACCACGGGTTTTTTGGATTCGTGGTCATTTTGGGCTAGTTTCATTGTAAAAATGGTCCCCGATAAACTTGAAAAGACAACTTTACCCTTTTAATTTGTTTTTTTCCATTTACTTAATTATTTTTTCTTTTATTTAAATATAAATGTT
The DNA here is from genome assembly GCF_052625555.1 of Lactuca saligna. NCBI lineage: Eukaryota > Viridiplantae > Streptophyta > Magnoliopsida > Asterales > Asteraceae > Lactuca > Lactuca saligna. The sequence goes on along the minus strand of NC_136420.1, from coordinate 110,277,385 downwards.
AAATAAAATCAAATGGGACCCACCTATCTTCTCTCTCTGTCTCTCTCTCTCTCCCTCTCTCTCTCTCTCTCTCTCTCTCTCTTCCTTCCTTTAGTCATGCCTTCTCGTTTTTCTTCACCACCAGGGAAGAGGTTGTCGGCCACCGGAGCTTCCTTCTCCTTCCTCCTCTGGTCAATCAACACCACCCAAACACCCCCAAAGATTGTCTCCTCCCCCTTCGTGTGTTGCTACTAGCGCCAAAGCAAAAGAACCAAAGAGGGCTTGCCAGAGATCGGCTACCCCTCCCTTCCTCGAGATTTCTCAGCCACCACTAGAGCAAGCTTTGTTCCTTTATTTCTCTAGTGTTTGCTTCTTATTTTTCGAAATCGAATACGCTCATCATTTGTTTGTATTTGGTTAACAGAATTTCTAGTTTTTGAAAGGATTTATGGGTTTCTGATCCTTATTCAAGAAACAAGATGGACTTGGCTATAGATTTAAACTTATCCCCGACTTCTCCTCCTTTGGTATCGTATTGGCTGAATCCACATTGAGGTTGAACAAATGATGAAAGTTTAAGATCGATTTAAGGTCAATTAATTGTGGTAGTGGTAAGAAATCAAATACGCCGTCTCCGATTCAGGGGCCTTCGTTTTTTTTTCGAGAGCCCTACACCACCTCCTTATCGTTGAAATCAAAATTAAAATTCGACTGGATCTCATATGGGGATGTTGAAATAGGAACTGGAATCTAGAGATGGGGAAGATGAAAAATTGAAACATCGCAAGTCACCACTATCACCATCGATCTGGGTTCCATTTTTACAGGTGTATGTATGTTTGTGTTGAATTTGAACATGAAGTTAGTTTCTAGGTTTTGTTAGAGGTGGAAATTTTTTTTATGGGTTATAATAAGGAAGTAATTAGGTATTATTCATAACTCAAATCTTGTTCAAGTAGAAGAACTTGGAGCTTGGGAGTAGTCTCGGTGGAGAGAGAGAGAGAGAGAGAGAGAGAGAGAGAGAGAGAGAGAGAGAGTCCCATTCTTATTTTTTTAATTATTAAAATAAATTAAATAGTATTATATTTAAAAAGAAATGAAATAAAAATGGAAAATAAATACCCCAAGGGTATTACAGTCATTTCACAATTCGGAGGGACCAAAAACACAATAAAACTATATCAAAAGGATCATGGAGCCAAAAAAATCATGATTTGGATTAAAACCCAAAAAAAATACATACTACAGGTATATTTTTGCAGTTTTATTTAAAGAGAGCAGCAAGTACAAACTTCTAAGTATACTAGATGACGGAAGCCTCATGTTGGCGATCCTTATTGACCACAATGTAAGTTATAAGTTGACTTTTCAATCTCTATTTTTAAATAACAAATTATTTAATATTTAATAATTTGTTTTTAGGTTGTACAAAGAAAGATAGGTTCTTCCCCTGAAGGTGAATGTTGCTTTGTCATCTTCGGACCCTTCAAGTTCATTAAGAACAAAATGAAACAGTTTCAAGTTTTTTTAGTCAACTTCGAGTCCAATTCATAACTAAACTTTATTTATTTATTTTGTTTTCAATAATTTAATTTATTAAACATTACATTTTAAATTGATAGGGGACGATGGTTTTTTTTTTTTGAAACGGTAAATCTAACATATTTCTTAAATCCACTAATGTCCACAACATGACTTAAACCCTCAACCTCAATGAGGGAGGGTAACACCGGATACCGGATACCGTTGTGATTGCTATAGAAATGCAACAAGGTTGTTCTTTATCTGATGCATGGTCGCTTTTTACAAGACTAAAATGACTTACAAGCCCAATAAAATTCTCAAACCATTCAAAAAGCCCTAATCATTGTTTGTCTGTTCAAGAGAACCCAATAAACTTAACATTTTGTCTAAAAAAATCACAACTAACTTATACTTTTGTTCAATTCTCATTAAGGTCAATCGACATCTTTGGGTTAACAAAAGACTCTATCGGCTAATGAAAGTCAACAAAGAGAAATATATGACAATGTTTATTATGTGGAATTAAATATCGAGAAAATGAATTGTAAGAACAACCGAGTTTTCAAATTATTCAAAAAACCATAATCATGTTTTGTCTATTCAAAAAACCTAATGAACTTAACATTTTGTCTAAAAAAACCCAACGAACTTACGTTTTTGTTCAATTCTCATTAGAGGCAACCAAATTCATTAGGTATACATATAGTTGACGAATGAAATGGAATTATATTTAATGACATGAAATAAATATATTAAAATTGCCCTTTATATATCGATTTAGGGCTTGGAGAATAGAAAAACAAACAATGTTTGTGTTCGATCTCTTTTAAAGGCTACTTCTTCTTCTTCCTCTCAATCATTGATATCCAATTCAAGATGACAAGATCTACAAAGAAACATTGGGCTTGGAATGTTTGGAATGAACTTTATTTTAATGTTTACAAAGTGAAAACAAATAAGGGATTGACACAATTGAGAATGAATTTATGGATTCACAAGTGTTGCATCATCCTCACTTTTGTTATGTTTATAGTGATACTCATGATGTAGTCTTTATGTTTTAGCAAGGTAATTTTGTGAGATTTAATGATAATTTGTAGTGACTGCAGTTGTGTCTTGATGTGTTAAATGTTTTCTTTGTCTAAAAGAATATTGTTGATTACAGTTGGAATCACAGATTCCAATTTTCATTCCAAGCCCTAAATTGATACATAAAAAACGATTCTAATCAGACGTCCTTCATTCTAAAATAGTGTTCATTCCAAACATTGAAAGCCTAATGCTTCTTTGTAGATCGGGAGTTAGACATCAACGATTCAGACAAAGAAGAAGAAGAAATAGCCATTACAAGAGATCGAAAATCGATATATAAATGACAACTCTAATCTGTTTAATCTATGTCAATAAATATAATGCCATGTCATTCGACAACTAATTATATACCTAATGAATTCGGTTACCTCTAATGAGAATTGAATAAAAGTGTATGTTCGTTGGGTTTTTTTAGACAAAATGCTAAGTTCGTTGGGTTTTTTTTTATCAAACAAAACATGATTGTAGTTTTTTGAATGAGTTGGAAACTGCGTTTGTCTTACAAATCATTTTCTCCCTATTTAATTCCATGTAATATGTTTCCCTTCATTGGCTTCTATTCACCGATTGGCCTTAATGAGAATTGAAAAAAAGCATTAGTTTGGATTTTTTAGACAAAATGTTAAGTTCGTTGGGTTTTTCCCGAACAGACAAAAAATGATTGTAATTTTTTGAACAATTTAAAAACTTTATTGAATTTGTAAGTCATTTTCCTAATCAACTAAGTCAATTTGATCCAATTGACCTATGCCTATAAACAAAAAAAAGTAATTCAACGTTTCAAACTTAACTTTTATTATTTATTTTTGTAATAGATGCATATACAAATGAATTCTAGATTTTTAATTACGATGGAAAAGATAAAATGGAAAAAGATTATTGTCGTATGTGTTTTTTTAGTTGGAAAGAAAAGTTTTAGTTTTTCAATTTGAAGAGAAAATGTAACGTTTTTTAGTTTACAAAATACTTGGTTTACTATAAATTGTATTAAAATTATATAAAAATGTAACGTTTTTTAAAACAATATTATAAATTTATAATCCAAGTTTAAAATGTTGTATCGAAAAATATAAAACAACTTTGTAACTTTTTTTTATAAATAATTATAACAAGTAGTAAATTTTTCTACAAAATGTTATAAAAGAATTTAAAAAGACAAACCTATAAAAAGACTAAAAAAAAGAGTTAGGTTATATTTTTAAAAAGTCAAATATGTTTATCGGGAACTTGAAGATAAATGAAAAAGTTATTTTAAAAAAAAACAGTTAATTTTATAATTTTTTTTTCTTTCAAAGACAAAATAAGAAAAAATATATTTTGTCCTTGAGTTTTACACAAAATTTAATAAATGGTCCATATAGATTCCAAAAAATGGCACTTTAAGAATATATTTGGAAAGTGTTACAATGATGGTCTTTGTGGTTTCAAAATCAAGCTAAGTTGATCATTTTCCTTAATTATGTCAGAAATTTTATTAACTTTATAATAAAAAGACCTTTTTAACCTTAGACCAAAGTTGATAATTCCTAAGGTTAATTTTGTAACATTCCAAAAATACCGAGTAAAAGTTTCATTTTAAATAAGTTAAAGTCATTCATTCATTGTTTCAAAAGATGATCAGAGTCAAAGTATTCTCAAAACATCAGAGTAATTTGTAAACATTCAGTGCAGAATAAAACTCTAGGGGATGCAGTGCGATCAAGCCGGACCCTTCCTTTTTGAAACGGAAATACTTGAAACCATAAACACGAACTGTAAGCACAAAAATTAGTGAGTTCCCCAAAGTACCATATACCATAATACATATCATACTAAAACATGTAACGTGTGTATTTCACCCATTAATCCCTTACGACTCTTTGAGTCAGTTCTGAATCTCTGAGTCCGTTCTGAATCTCTGAGTCCTTTCTAAATGACTGAGTCCCTACCGACTCGCTGAGTCCCTTCTGACTATTTGAGTCCCTTCTGAATCTCTGAGTCCCTTCCGACTCATTCAGAATCTTTCAACTGATACAGGTCTATTTCACCTCTATAACTACACATATAGTCATACTAGCAAGTGTCACAAATACACCAAGCACATTCACGTATATCAATAAGTGTCATGAAGACCACTACTATCCTACAACATAACCCAATGGGCCAGTATTGATGCTTTCAAACTACACGTACAGTGAGGAGACTCACATCATAATCTGAAAGAATAGCTGCACCGATCACTGCTCCAAACGCCATCTCTGCCAGTTACCTATATAATTAAGAAGAACCCAAATCTCAATTACTATTCAAATCACCCAATTTGCCCTTAGGTCAAACTTGGTCAAATTCAAAAAGTCAAAAAGTCAAAGGTGGTCAACACAGACTGAGTATGCACAATGTACTCAATCACTATGCTTAGCGTAGTAGATCACTTCTTGATTATCAGGCTCCATCTTAGTACGCTCAACGTACTACCAGGTACGCCCAATATACTCGACCAATTCCATTTACCTTCATTAATATCTCACGTCCAAAGCTTAAACCTAGTCCCAAATACTATTCTAAGTCATAAAGTTTCCAACTTTATGACTTTCCATGGCTAGAAGGATCCTACACACCAAAACCCTAACTTAATACACAAACTAAGACATCATAACTCTTGCATGGAGGGGAGAAAGGGGCTAAGATCACATTTCTATGGTTCCTAATAGCTCCATAAAGGATAAAGGTTCAACTTTATCCATTAGTATGGTCTAAATAACCAAGATCTAGTCTTTAAGTCTTAAAGGGACCAAAAATGCATCTTTCTCAACTTAATCCATTAAGTCAAAGTCTCCAACTTTCAGATCTGAATTAATATGATGTTTAGATGGATAAAGTTTCAAAATCTATCCATAACAAGGTCTCAAATTTTCAAGATCTAAACTTGATGCACTAAAGTGACAAAAAGTGACAAATATGAAAATTAACAAGATCTATGAAACTAATGAGCAAGTTTGAAGCTTTTTACTCACAAAGGTCCAAAAATGATGTAATCTTGCTGGATCTATGCTGCGATCCTGATGGGTTTTATATGTTACAAAAAAATCTATTTTTGGTGGTTCAACGTAACCCCAAAGTTCACATGCACCATAAAGGATTTATGGTCTCACTATGATTTGCAAACAACTATTGAACATTAGGAACTACATTGCTATTTTCTAAAATCACAAAAGGGTTATTAGAAAATACATACCTTATTTTATTATTGCAAACAAACTAGTAATCCTTCCTTTATTGGTTTTCAGAAATCAAGCAGTAGAAGTCTCGTGCCTCTAATGACTCACACCCAAATCCTAACAAGTTGGTGGCGAAAGAGGAGAGGGGAGAGGGAATGACATTTTTCGGTTCTCACTCTTGTAGAAGGGTTGGACAAAATTATGAACCTGGGTTTATATATTTGACTAAGGGAACTAGGATAAGGCAAGTTTCCTTAGATAAGCCTTATCCCCTTTCCTTGCTCCCTAAGGACTCATAGGCTTCCTTATTGCCCAAGAAAACCCCTAAAGACCATCTAGAATTTCTCCCCTGTTAGGAGTGTCAAACCCAACAAATAAAGGGGTACGATATACTTCAAAATAATCCCACTATATTGCACTAAAAGGTAGTACAAGGCAAGCAGGGTCGATCCACAGAGACACAGGACAATTGGTCTATACCTATTTGTACAAGGTACTATGGTCACCAATAGTAAAGAGGGGGGGGGGGGGGGTTTAGAATGTAATGATTAAACAAACAATTAAAAACATAAGCAATCAACTAAATGCGTGAATTAAATTCAGAATTTGTAAGGACTCCAACCCCATGTATGACAATTTAGCAATGTGACTCAAAGATGACACAATATTCGTTCAATTCTATCTAAGTTGGTACTTGAAAGTGCTAATAAGCTCTAACACTTCCCATTCACCATATTAATTAACCAAAACAAGCTCTTTGATTAACCCTAACCTTATTAACCTAATCTAAACAAGCTCTTAGGATTAGATTATAAGATTGCACGAAGCTTTATGTGAATGTTCCCAACAACACCCAATACTCCGCATAAGCTCGGGAGTGTAAAAATGTATGAATAAGATTTACACTAAATTCATTCAATAGAGATCAATTTAATGCTTGTTACTTGTTCAATTTCACAAAACAATTACAGATTTTGTAAAAGAGATAACTTGAATGACCTAACCCTAATTCAAATGGCCAATAAGAATCATAATTAGAATCAAACATTCGATTGAAGCAAAATCAAATTCATTAGATAGAAATTAAGAACAAATATCATGTCATATGAATGAAGTCACTACCAAGAAGTCAAAACATGAAATTGGAGAAATTAGGGTTCTAGCCACACATGGCTAGAACAAGATCACAAGTCTAAAAGATGAAATTAAGTGTAATTACAACTTACAAAAACAAGAATTAATGTTTCCAAATGATTAACGGACAAACCCTTGCAAAAAGCTTCGAATTCTTCTCTCCAATGGTGCTCTGATATGTTCTTTTTTCTCTAAAAATGACCCTTAACCCGTAATATGAAAGATAGGAAAAACTGCCAAAAGTTGGTTTCTTGGTCGAACACGGCCCGTGTTCGAATAGGCTAGAATGACATGGGTCGTGTTCAGCAACACGCCCCGTGTTGATTTGCATTAAACTGACACGGGTCGTGTTCAGCATGGTCAACAGCTCCTATTTTGGTCAAACACGCCCCGTGCTCACTTTTCAGTGTAAATTCAACACGCCCCGTGTACCTCTCTGACTCCAATTCCAAACTTGATTTTTCCAACGTTTTCGTTCTTCGCCCGATCGTCCCGAAATCTTCACCAAAGCTTCCCGACACTTCCCAAAGTGCGTTCCAACCTCCGGTTTACCTGAAAAAGATATAAAAAGTGTGCAAATAAGGTTGTTCTAGAGACTAAAATGAATATGATAAAATGCAAGGAAAAGGAAGAACAATTGTGCTAAATATATGCATAAAATGGGACTAAAAGGTGCGCAAAAAGGTGCACAAATAGCACCTAACATCCCCCATCCAAGAGATTTTCTAGAATTTGCCAATGTTTAACTTTTGAACGTTGTCATCTTTAGTCCTTCCACTTTTACTTAATCCAATTAGTCACAAAATTAATTCCAATTAATTTATGATTAATTCGTACTTAAATAATACTATTTCTAATTAATATACTATTCTCATAATATATTAATAAATCATTTATTTTGATTTCTACTTAATTTATTAACTATATAATAAATCAATAAACCAGTCTCTCTCTCTAAAAAGTATTTTCACTCAATTATTAGGTTTGAGGGCAACCCAAAAGAACTTTGCTAATAAATCAAGATTATACTAATTTAGTTATTGTATTAGATACCTAATCCAATAGTCTCCCACTTGGATAAGTCTAAAAATAAATTACATGTATAACTTCCAAATTAAACAACAAATAGTGCTTTCCAAAGCAACTGTCGAACTTTAATCCGATCAGATATTTGTCATTTAGATAAGTGATCAAATATCCCTCCATTCTTCTAGGTATCATATGGATATGAGACATAGATTGAAATCAATGTCATTGTCCAAACTTCTGTTTCTCGATTTCCCGATTTATGACGACCGAATTCAGACTACTAATTGAACACATCAATTCACGTCGAGCTCAACAAAGCACTTCAGATGTCGACATCAATTCATCAAGGGGGCCAAAGATATTGCTTTTTCCTGTTAGGGAAAAAGGAACAAACAAATTTCGACTCATATTCTACTATCTTTTACTCACCAAATCGTACATGACACTACGTTTTATGACATTGCGTTACTGTTGTGTTTTCGCAATACCAATGCACAACCGATTTAAAAATTACAACTCATATATCTCAATTTCAAGAATATAAGATATTACCGTCTCAGAATTACTCGTGATAAAATCTATAAAGTAATTCTCTAAGCGTAGGTTTATCCAATACTCAAAATCTCCATTTTCTAAGTACTCATGAATATTGTAACAACACAATTGCTATGTCTAAAATCCTTAGACAATCTACAATCCAATTCATGACAACTTTAATTCACTACTTATTTCTAAAAGTATGAATGACTATGGAATTCAAATAATCAAATTATTTAGGAAGTAAAACATGTAAAGTGAAACATATTAATAAACTAATTAACAATGGTCTAAACCCTATTGAATATAAATAATCTATATTATTTAATCACCATAATAATTACGACTTTATTCATTGTATAATATTTCAAGTAATCAACTAACCACTTGAATTAAATAACATCAGTTATGCCATGTTATGAACATGCATATTGTGCCTCTCTATGGTCCTTCCTTTGTGAACATATCGACTGGACACTATTCCAGTGATGCTTATTTCACAGTTCCACATTCCTGTCGCTATCTAAAGTGTATTGGAATTCCAACCTTACATGCATTGACATTTTGTAATGTCGAGGCTTCAAAGTCACAGAGATTGGGCCAACGATATTACTAAATGTTCCATTAGAATTTTGTTACTAGAAATAATTCCATGATAATGAAGGTTCAAATTCAAGGTACTCTCCTTGAACCATTCTATTACATTAACATTTCCAACTCACATGTAGTCTTTTCAAGTATCTCCCATTATGGAAACATTTCCATATTTCCATATGACCATCAATTCAGATCAAGAACCATCTCAATCCAGAATCATGTCATTATGGTCTATCCAAATTAATATCATACTCCTAACTATCCATAAGCAACCGATCTTTTGGTATAATCTTAGAATGTTATTGACAATTGTTTAACAACTTTAGTCACACAAAATTCTTGTTCTTTTCTCTCACAATGCTTTGAGCATGTGAAAGATTAGAATAAGTGAATATTATAACATATGTAATTGATCCTACATTTGACGCATTTGGGACTCGACTCATTATATATTAAATAAGGATCTCATATCTATTGAATATCTTTCTATAATATTTCCATATATAGAATTTCCTATGTTGAACCATTTCAACGTGATATTCATATACGTCTATGACTAAGTTCTATTAACCTATACGATCTAATCCTTTAAATTCAAAAAGAATTACTAGTTCCCTCTTCCTTAAGTCTACTATAGCGAAAAAATTACCAAACTTTGAAAATTGAAAATTGAAAACTTTGTTCCCTACGAACAGGATTGTCAAAATACAATACTAGCATAACATTATGCTCCCACTAGCTTTCACATGTATCCAAAAATCAAACGGAGTTCTAGAAATTACTACTCTTGACTTTCTTACTGAAGTACATATTTCTGTTACACGATGCTTCGATAAGTCTCCAACTAGGCTTCTTCAGTATATGCACCTTAATTAGATAGTTTATTTGTGTGTTTAAGCGCTTCCAAAACTTATAGATATATGTTATGAAAGTTCAAACAGTTCCTTTGCCATTACTCACAATTTCAAATATGAAAAGGGATGTCGTAATCATATTATGAATTTGAGAATGCAATTAACATAGTGAATATCCATATTGATCTATATAAGATATTTAAAATCTACCATGTAGAGTGATTCCTCATAATCATTTTCATGAATTGTAGTGAGTCTTTACCCCATAGATTTCAAGGTGCATACGTTCCCATCCATATGAATCTATCATATGCAACCTACAATCATAAGATAAGGTTTGGGAAAAAACTAAATTCAAATTTATCTTTCCTTCATGGATTAAACTTTGATATTCTAAATTTATTGCCTTTTAGTAGTACAAGGGCCTGGCAGTGCTTCCATGTTGTTAGTAGCTCACCCATATTGATTAATGTACTTTCACTGACCAACGTGCTTTTTGATTTTGTAGTTAAATAAAAAATATAGAACTCATAAGCATTGCCAAATCAAATGGAGGGTGCACATATATAACAATGTCTCAATCAAACATGACTGATTATCAACCTCAAGTCGCGTGCCAGTGATAACTAAAAGGTTTATTGTCGGTTGATTCTTGAAACTCTCAAGATCAATACGACTTGTACGGACTTCTTGACATATAAGTTTTATATTCTTGACGAGCTAAAATAAATATTCAAAAGTTCATCTGGATTCCTGACAAAAAAAAAACACTTCATAGAATAACTCCCCATTTATCCTTTGTTTCTTGATTAACGAATAAACATCACAACTCGAATTCTATATGTGCTAGAGTAACAATTGTTTTTACTCCACATATTTTGAGGTGATTTTAACCTTCTTAGTGTGAAATGAGTTTCAATATAAAATTTATAGTTACTAGAGCATGGCTCTACAAATTGATTTGGAATGAAGTATGATTCATCTCTTGATTGAACTATTTTTCAACAAAAAAACGATTCCTCTTCTTAGTCACACATTTGCACTAAAATGTTCTTTGAGGATCAATTGTGATATAGTTTCACAATCATGAAGATGATCATAAAACATGATGCTAAAGTACTCTCCTTTCCTTTCAAATATTGGAGAAACTTCTATCTTTCTTCCTAAAAGATTCGTCAATTTGTTATGCTATTCTTTGAAAACCTTTTCAAAAGTAGTAGATTCTATGGAAGCTTATGAACAAAACATATTTACCGAGACATTAGAAAACCATGACGAATAGAGTTATCGTCCTTTGTAGTGGATCTGAATAGTCCATATCAACATGTACTAGATCCATTAGTCCTTCACTTGATTCACTTAAAGATGTGATCAATGAATTAGTCATCATTTTCCAATGAACAAGATTCTCATATATTATACAACACGACTTGTACAATACTAGGTATATGTCCAGTTAGTGATGAGATTTCTTTTCACTTGGTGAATTATGACAATATCACAAACGATATCATAAGAATCAAATCCATAATTAATATTGCTAATATTAGAATGTAACCAACACTTTTATAAATTCCATTACAAGAAAATATATAAAATGTGGCAACCCGATGAACCAAAATTTCACTTTTATTGAAAATAAACAAATTTTTTTGAACTTGTCCTTATAATGCATAAAACGAAAACCATGTTTCTAGATATATCCGAAGAGTAATAGCAATTTAAATTATCACAACTCCTTAGTAGCAACTCCAAATTCTGATCATCAAACCATGTGACCAAATCCATTTCTCATGATCAGATTGAGCTCTTCTTGCTCAAGCTTCTTTCTTTCTCTTAGCTCCTTTAATACCATCAAATGCGATCATCACATCATGTATTAAGAGTCCATGAAAGGAACTTATAAAACAATGGAGTCAGAAAATGGATGTACCTGAAGTAGAGTCACACAAATTGACTTTATTATCTCTAAGATCTTTCAGGTATTTTGGGCAGCTTTGTTTCCAATGTCCCCTTAATTGGTAGTAAAACAAATAGAATATTTGGGGTCAACACATGGAACGATCCCATAAATACCCATTTCTCTTTACCATATGGTCAAACAGTTTGATCTTGGACAACCCTTTTCCATTGGGAAGAGAAATATTTTCTGGACCACCATTGTCACCATTGTCAATGTCCATGGACACCTTGGAATCAGACCCAATAAGCATATTTGATTTAGTTGTGCTCTTAATCATTTATTCTTCAACAACTATCAACAATTGGGTTAGATCAATTATATCAATATTGCTCATATAAAAGTTCTCATTGAACTGATCATATAACTTTGGAAGCGAGAAAAAAACCAAGTCAATGGATTGCTCCCTTGGAAAAAACAACACCCAATCTATCCAACTTGTCAATGTGCAATTTTATTTTTAGAATATGTGTACACACAAAGTTTCCATCTTGATGTCTACATGCCAATAAGGATTAAGTAGTCTTGTATCTTTCAACTTGAGGAAAACGTGATGTTGGGAGAGTCACAGGAGGAGGAAATTTGAAGAGAGATGACATCTAGTTCCATTATTTCCTAAGGAAGGGAAACCATTTTCACCTTGACTTGAAATTGGAAGACCATCTCTAGAAGATTGAGGAAAACTATTTCCATAAGAATGAGGAAGAACATTTCTATCTTCATAAGATATTTTAAAATAGGAGAAAAAAAGAATTCAAGTTAGTTGATTTAATCCTTAATTATTAACACATAAATTTAAATTAAGGCTAAGATCCATATTTTCAATTCCAACTTTGAAGAGGGATGTCATAATCAAATTCAAATCTATTTTAGGTAGGTAATGCTTTTACTAATTCCAATCTTATGAAACTCCTAGATCTTTTAAGATTCATTCGTCCTTATCAATGGCATGTTTAATCTCTGATTATGCTCTCACTTTTGTGACTGGGATGCCGATGATCATAAACTAGATGTGAATAACCATGCAAAACTGCTTGAAAACCATGATGTCATTTACCATCTCACATTGATGTGCCGATTAACCACACACGCTCTATCAACAACGATAATTTTTAAGATGTCCATCATATCTTTTTATAGTCCTAATTAGTGTGCCGGTTAACCACACACACTCAACTAATGACATATAAGGCATGATGTGCACTTTTATGTATTAACATACTTTTCACATTTTCCTAAAGTAACTAGAGTGAGATTTTATAAAAGAGTTCTAGTACTTCAAAAACATTTTACTTTTTATGAAGTTAATGTCCTCTTAGATTCATTCTACTATCAACCCTCTACCAAACAAGAAAGCAATGGGTGCGAGTCGACACCCATTCAACATCCATTTTATAGACAATTTTCTTAGACCCCCTTTAGAGTCTGGCTTCGTGAATGAGACATACTAGCGATCCGACTGACTTAGTCTTATACCAAATTACCAAAGACTGCTAGACAACATGATAACATTTGGGTAATTGTCGATCGCCTAACTAAGAGTGTATATTTTTTCGTTATGTGTGAAATGACTCCAATGGAGAAATACACACAATTATACATGGATAAAATTGTTGCAAGACATGGTGTGCCACTAAAGATCATTTCTGATCGTGATACTCGCTTCACTTCTCACTTTTGGGCAAGTGTGCAACGTGAATTGGGATCTCGAGTTTCTCTCAGCACAACTTATCATCCCCATACAGACGATCAGATGGAGAGAACAATCCAAATAGTAGAAGATATGCTTTGTGCATGTATCTTGGAGTTCGGTGGTAACTGGGATAAGTACTTACCTCTTGTCGAATTTTCATATAATAATAGTTACCACACTTCAATCAAGATGCCACCATATGAAGAACTATATGGGCATAAATTTCGTACGCCATTAGGACAAAAAATCATTGGAGGCCCTAAAATGATTCAAGACACCACCGACAAGATTCAAATCGTACGAGAAAGAATGAAAGCGGCACATGATCAACAGAAGTACTATGTAGAAAAGAGGAGACGACCCATACAATTACAGGTGGGTGATTTCGTAATGTTGAAAGTATCTCCATGGAAAGGCATTATACGATTTGGAAAGAAAGGAAAACTAAATCCTAGATTTGTTAGTCCTTTCAAGATTATCCAGAGAATCAGTAAACAAGCATACCACTTGGAATTTCCTGAATACTTGGCACGTATTCATGATGTGTTTCATGTGAGTTATCTACGTAAATGTTTAAGCATATATGATGAAACAGTCCCATTATCCGAGGTGAAACTGGATAATAAGTTAACATATGTGGAAGATCCTAAAGAGATCATAAACGAAAGAATGACTAATCTATGTAATAAATAAGTGGAATTGGTGCTTGTCAAGTGGAAACACCATCGAGGCCCAAATTATACTTGGGAAAATAAGAATGAGATAAGAGCGAAATATCCCCATTTGTTTAAAGCGTTGTAATTTCGGGGACGAAATCCTCTAAATGAGGTGTATTTTTAACATACACATTCATTTATCGTGTTATGTAATTTTAAAAGTGAATAATATAATGAAATATTATATGAATTTGAGCATTGAGTTCTAACAAGATAGTTTTTACAAGATTTGATGTAAAACTATGTTTAGAACCATTCAGAAAATATTGGAAGTCTTATGAGATTCCAATCAATTGTTTGTTATTGAAATTGACAAAAATATAAAATTGAAAATAAGTAAAATTATATTATTGGAAGTTGTAAAGAATCTCGTTAGAAACATTTATGCGAAAACCTCATCAAAATCTGAGTTATAACGAAGAAGTTATGACTTATTGAAGTTTCGCGACAGAACCGACACGACGCCGTATGAGGTAAAAAATGAGTTTTCGATAAACTAAATTTTAGCCTTTATGATCCAAATGAAATTTGTAGTATTCGTTAAACCGAGAACTTTCATAAAAAGAATGTCAAAATATGACTTCGTATGATGAAGTTATGTTTTTTCTAAGATTCGGTATAGCAGTAGACAGTTAAAAACTCGAAATAAAGATCGAGTGATTTTTAGCCGAGACAACCTAAATGAGAATCGAAGGTCTCATCAATAGGAGTACAACGATAAAAAGACAGACGAAAACGGACGTCGGATGAAGAAGTTATGAATTTTTAACGGACTTTTCTTGTCTCGACCTGTTAAAAAATTTAATATGAAAAAATAAATTTAAAATTAACCGACAGAGTCTACATGAAAGTTGTAGAGCATAATTTCACCTACGCGTGGACATAAAGAACGTCAAAAACAGAGCACGTAAGCGAAAGATATGGATTTTTGAAGTTCGGAGCACAAACTTCCAGACCTGACTGCATTCACGACGTGAATCAGGCGTGGTTCACGATGTGAACTATCTGAATGACACCTTTCGAGCCTAGAAGACACACATAAAGCCTAGGGGATGACCAAGATCAAACTCACGACGTGAACACGCATTATTCACATTGTGAACCTCAAAATTTAGCCTATAAGTAGAAAGCGAAGCCCTCCGGAAATGGTTGATACTTTTCATTCCTCTCTCACTCTATACTCCCATTTAGCCTACTTTTAACCCCCCCCACCCCGAAGTCACGGTATCATCCCCAAGACCCAAAGCAAGGGACGACGCTTCGAAGTTCCTGAGAAAATCATATTTTCTAGCCGAAACTCTGCCCGAGTAAGGACAGTTAACAACTAAAATCCCCGGTTTCGTCATAGAAAGCCATATTTAGAGTCGAAGTGTTTCCGAAATTAATCACCGCTTATTTCACGGTGAGTTCAATATATAGGATCAATTGTATGTTATGTGTTGTATATGCTATGTGCTTTTCCGTGTTATCATCTCATGTTATTATTTATGCTATTTTGATAGCAAAGGTGTACCTCTGGCCATGTGATCAGTGAAAGGACTTAGATTCACAGTGGTATTGGTATGTAGCCTCTGGTGTGACGCCCGTAGATCCGGGCAAGTCAATTTAGAGGCAATATGGGTCGAAAATGACTTTTTGGCAAAAGATTATTTAGAATAAATAATTTTAACCAAGTTATAGTATATGTCACAAGGTTTCCGTACATATAAAGAACGCCGAAATCTGAGTTATAACGAAGAAGTTATGGCCCGTCGAAGTTTTACGGCAAAACCGGCACGACACCGGGAAACGTAAAAAGTGAATTTATGATAGAAGACTTTTTAGCCTTAGTTATCTAAACCAAAGTCGTAGAGTATGTTAAAATGAGAAAATCCGTAAAAAGAACGCCCAAATCTGACTTCGTATGAGGAAGTTATGATTTTTCAAAGTTTCAGCTTAGTAGTGTACAGCCCGAAACTCGAATTTTAGTTCGAGCAGTTTTTGGCTTACGCGACCTAAATGAGAGTTAAAGATCTCAATAATAGGAACTCAACAGTAAAAAGATGGACGAAAACGGAGTTCGTATGAAAGAGTTACGAATTCTTCGCGGTCATTTAACAGTCTAAACGCCTCCTACTGTTAAATTTATGATCGGTCGAGAATTAGCCGACGGAGCCAAAATGAAAGTTTTAGATATTATTTTTACCTACGCATGGATATAAAGAGCGTCGAAAACGGAGATAGTATGAGATAGATATAGACGAAGCTTAGTCCCTACTTTTCGAGCGCGGCGAATTCGATACAGTTTTGTAAATCCGAGATAGAATGAGAATTAGCCAACGAGGTCTAAATGAGAGTTGAAGATCTCATTAATAGGAACTCAACGGTAAATAGACAGACAAAAACGGAGCTCGTATGCAAAAGTTACGGACGAAGCTTAGAGACTACTTTACTATAAAACTCCTATAAATACAAAGGTGAACTCCTCATATTTTCTTCACACCATAAGCCTCTCTTTCTCTCTCTAACTTCTCTCTAGCCTCCCTAAATCCCTACCAAGTCTAAGAAACCTCCCTAGCACGAGAAGAAAGCCCCGGAGCACCCGACGGCTCCGAGAAGAAAAGCTTTCGGCTTGGAAACGCTGCTCCAGCGAAGCCCGGTTTTTAATAAAAACTCGCTGTAAGTGAGCTACGCCTATACTATATTTAATATAGATTTTATTTAATTATAGTAACATTATTAGGACCTTAAAATAATTATTTGGGCTATTATTATGAGTTATATTGAGTGTTATTTAACGCTTATATAATAGTAATAATAGCTAGACTATTAATTAGTCGTGGTTAACGTTAAAAAACTAAACCCTAGTGGTATTGATACTAGGTTTTGTCGAGGAAAATTGTTTTGAGATAACGAAGTGCTATCTGAGTTCGGAATCACCACCTAATCAGGTGAGTGCATGGTCCCTTTCATCTTACACATAGATATGAAGTATTTTATTATAAATTATGTGCTATGTGTGCATATTATCTGAATACTTGTTGTCTATGCTGATGAAAGATTTTTATACATGTTTTAAATGATGTAAATTGTATAAAGTATTTTATATCTACAAAATATGTTGGGTAAAACATGGGTAGATGAATAATCAGCGATAAAAGTTGATATAGAGGAACATTAGTAGCATGGACCTAGTGCCCTATGGGTATACATTGGCAGTAGTGGACCTAGTACCCTATAGATGAGCACTGGCAGCTGTGCCACAACCCGTAGATGTTTTAGATCTACGGTAAACGTCCTAGCAGCTGCGCTCTAAGGATAGTATCGGCAGCTGCGCCTAATAGGGAGCCTTATGACCATGACAGTAGTGTTTAAAAGTCAATACCGGCAGAAGCGCCTCATAGAAAATGTCCTAATTCTGGCAGCTGAGCCTAAGTGACAATATTAGCAGCTGCGCTTGTGATGGGTTTTGAGCATTCTAACACTTCCTAAGTGTACATGCAACCCTAATAACCTTGAATCTATGTTTTCTCTATATACATGCAAATTTCTTTTTCAAGGTTATTTCCTAACTAGCATGGCATGGGGATTACATAAAACATAAAGAACTAGTAGAAATACATACCTTGTTGTCGCTTGGATTCCTTCAAGACTTTGTGAGCCTAGCACCCCAAATGTTGTGCCTCAAATGCTTCACACAACACTACAACCTTGGAATAACTAGAGAGAATATTTCTACACTCCAAAATCGGCTATGCCCTCACAAGAATACTCTAGTGCCAATTTTGCATGCTATAGGGTTTCTTTTATAGTGTGTCATAATTAGGAGTTACAAATGTAAACCCTAATTGTCATGACTCTTCATTTCTCATGACCCATGGGTTTGTAACTCCCATGGACTATCCATGGAGCTCCACATAAACCATGGATCATTAATCCACCATAAAAGAATTGATGATTGTCATAATCAACCCTATATATTTAATTAGTCTCACTTTGATCACCAAATTAATACTAGATTAATACTTGATCAAATACTAATTAAATAATACTATTATTAATATATTAGAACTTATAATATATAAATAATCATAAGTGCCTTATTCTCTCATTTAGTCTATCCAAGTATTGCAATGCCATGCAACCCAAATGGACCATGCCGGGTCGGGTCAAGTTCATACCAAATAAAGTTATGGACTTAGACACTATATCCAACAGTCTCCCACTTGGATAAGTCTAATAACTATATTTGCAAATACGACTTCAAAATCCGACTAGCAATCGTAGCTCTTTCAAAGTCTCTCGGAACTGAGATGATGATGATACACGATTTAATATAAGTGATCATATAATCCTCTGTTCTCATGATATCAGCCGGACAAACACATGGAACATGGTCTTACTTATTGTCCAGCATTTGTTTCTCGATCTCCGATTTGTTTCGACATAGAACTAAATTGAACACATCAATTAGGTTCTGACCGGGCCCGGTACATAGGTCAAAACCAAATCATCGAGGGGCCCAGATATCGCTTCTATTTCTAGAAGGAACATATAAACTTCGACTGATATGCTTGTACAAACTACTTGTTGAATTATTCACAAAGGCACGTTTTATAACATCGAGTTACCAATGCGTTTTCGTACAATCAATGAATAACCAACTCATAGTCAACAACTCATATATCTAGGTTTGAAGATTTATATGATATTACCGTCTCACGATCACTCGAGATAAATTCCATGAAGTGATGCAAGTGAGCGTGGGTTGAATCCAATACTCAGCCCTTATGAGTACTCATGAATGTTGTAGCAACCATTGCATTGTCTAAAGCACTTTAGACAAATCATACAAGCCAAATTCATGACAGTCTTGATTCATATCTACTTCCAACATATGACTGACCGTGGATGGTTTGAATAATATGATATATACCATAACATTATTATTCTGGAAGTCAAAACATGCAAAGTGAAACACAAGAATAATACTTAATCCTATATGGCCCCAACACTTGGGTGTAAATAAAAGAACTTTTATCTAAGCACCATATTGATTACTCATTATTTATGTTTCGATTAATCAACTTTATGCTTGAATTAAAACATTAGTTGTCCCATGCTCCAAGCACGTACACTATGTTTTTCCAAACAACAATTATGCCATACTCCAAGTATGCATACTATGTTTACATATGGTCCTCTCTTTGTGAAATAGATCAATTGTCAATATTCCAATGATGCTCATTTCACAATTCCAATCCTTGTTGTAAATGCAAGAACACCAGAATCTTGCCATTTACTGTAATATGTTAGATTCTAAACTTATATGCAATGATCCCCTTGTAACGACTATGCACAGAAGTCACAGAGACTTGGCAACATAGATTACAAAGTATTCCAATGGGAAACAATTTCATGGAAATGAAGTCTCAATTTCAAAGTACATTCCTTTGAACATCCTTCTTAGTATTAAGTTCTTTAATCTTACACAGATTCAAAGAATAACTTCCACCTATGGAAACAATTCCATATTACCATTTTGACTATCACTTCTGAACAAGAGTTGCCACTTTACAAAATATGTCAATATGGTCCTTACTCTATACTTCTAATTGTCCATGAGCAACCAATCTTTGGTAAACCTCAGATTGTCCTTGACAATTTTTGCTTAATCACTTTAGTCATTTCCAGTTCTATTCCTTTTTCCATCTTAATGCCCTAGGCATTTGGAAAATTTAGAATGGATGAATATTATAGCACATATAATCAAACCTATACCCAAAGCATATGGGACATGATTTATGCTATAAATTTTTTATTTGCCATGTTCTCAAAATTTGAACTATGAAGAGGGATGCCATAATCATAATCGAATTTTGAGAACGCAACATATATAGAATTTCCTTATGTTGAACCATTCCAGCATAACATTCATATATATTCTTGACTAAAGTAGATTAAATTCTCAATCTAAGCATGTAGAATTGGAGTGAAGTATAGAATCCTCTCCTTTAATTATAGCAAAACAACTTTCAAAGCACCTTGAAACTTTTGTTTTCTATAAATAACATTGCTAACTTGCAATACTTAACATAATCATCATGCTCCCACTAGCATAATGATTACCAGCATAACACCTTATGCTCCCACTAGCTTTGACATGTACTCAGAAATCAACTGGACTTCTAGAAATCAATACTTTATTGACTTTCTTACCAAAGTTCATATTTCTGATACTAGATTGCTTTGATAAGAATTTATCAAAAACATACACCTTTCCTTAGATAGCTCACATGTTTGTCTAGACCTTTTGCAATTCTCACTAGATAGTGTGCCGGTTAACCACGCACGCTCCACTAACTATATGAGAATGCAAATATCACAACCACTATCTACTTAAAATCTTTTTAGTAGAAGCGTTTCCTTACCATCATTTTCATGAATCGAAGAGAAACCTTATGACACTTAGATTTTATGGTGTATGTGTGCTTTTCCATGTGAATTTTGTCAAAACCATAATCACATGACTAGGTTAGTGACGCTTCCAAATTCATATGGACTGAACTTGTGCAATCTTAATTTCTTGCCACCTGGTAGCACAATGCCCACCATTGCTTCCGGGTTGTTATGCAAACAATTGAGAACTCATAGAACTCACAAGCATAATCAACTTTCAACTAGAATAGACATAGAAATAAGAACACGATAGGCTACAAACCTCAAGTCGTGGGCTAGTGATTAACAAAACTCTTGATTAGTTCTTGAAACTATTTCAAAATCTTTTAGACTCCCACTGTCCTCTTGACATATACGACTTATCTTTGTCAAGAACCATTACTTGACAATACAAATATTCAAGAGCTAGTGCGGATTCTTATCAAGTTAAACACTTCCCATAATTGGACTTAGTTGGTCTTTGCTTTATCCAAAACATCACAACTAACCAACCTCAAATGTACAAGGGTATGACACATCTTACTCTACATTTGATAAGTGTTATAAACTTTCTAAAGATTATGTCACTCAATGGCTCAATCTTGGAGTATGACTCTAAGATTTGATGTATGATTTATCTTTTGATTTAACCATTTCAACAACTCATGATTCCTCTCCTTAGCCAAACAAATGAACTAAGGTGTCTTTAGAGGATCAATTGTGATTTGGTTTCATATTCACTAAGATAATCATAAAACAAAATACACAAGTACTCTCCCATCTCTACAGATTGGAGAAACTTTTATCTTTCTGCCTTATTTGATTCTTCTTATTCATTCTACCATACATTGAAACTTTTCCAATGTTTCAGAATTACACTTAAACTTGTAAGCATAACCATATTTACTAAACTTTAGTAAATCATAATGAATAATCTTATCTACCTTTGTGGTGGACCTAACTAGTACACAACTTAATGTACTCGATCCATTAGTCCTTCGCTTGAATCACATGCGAATGTGAACAAGGAATTAGTCTTAATTTACCAAAGATGAAAATTCTCATTCATCACACAATACAACTTGCATGATTCCAAGTTTCTATCCAAATGAAACTTGGGTGATGAGAATCTTTCCTTATTTGGTAAATTATGACACTACCACTAATGAAAGAATCAAATCCATTTACCCATATTGCTTATCAATGGAAACATATAAGCAACAACCTTTTTCACAAATGCCATTGTAAGGATACTTAAAGTAAATAAAATCAAAACCATTTTCTTTTATTTTAAAACTTTGCGGAAAACTTATCCTTACAATCCATATGAAAAACTTGTTGTTATCTATTCCTAAGCAATATATCATAACTCTTAAGTAACAACTCAAAATTCTGATCACCGAACCATGCGATCGAAATACATCTTCACGATCAGAATCAACATATACTTTCTTTAAGTTTCTTCACTCTTCTTTGATTCTTAAACATCAATATGTGACCCAGTCACATCATGCAATAAGAATCTCAGAATAGAAACTTAATAGAGTTAGATAATGGACTTTACCTAAAGCAGAGTCAAACATTTGACTTTACTATCCTTAAGGACTTTTAGGTAAATTTGGCAGCTTCGCAACCAATGCCCTTCCTTTGGCAACAAAAACATATGGACTCTTTGGAAACGGTATACGAGACTATCACAGAATTAGCCTTTCTCTTTACCATTTGGTCAACCGAGTTGACTATGGCCAATCCCTTTCAATTGGTAATAGAAAGATTTTCTGGACTTCCAGTGTTACCATTGTCAATGTCCATGGAAGTTTGGGAAGTTGATCTTCCAATCAAATTTTGCTTTACCAATGCTCCAAATCATTGCTGATTCAGCATCATCAAGCAAATAGGTAAGATCATTACGGGTCATGTCGTGATCTGTCATCAGGGAGTGACCAAGTCAATAGCCAGCTACCTTGAGACTTCGACACCCGACTCTTCCGACTTGTCAATATGTGACTTAATCTCCAAGACCTAAGCACATATACACTTTGTTTGCCAATAGGGATTGAGTGACTTAGAACTTATTAGGTCTTGAAACTTGTGGGATAGGGAGATTTATTAGAGGAGGTGGAGGAAGTGAAGTATGATTTCCAATCCCACTAATACACAACAAAGGGATTGATCTTTCACCTTGGTTGCCATTCGGGATATCATCTTCATTAGGAAGCTTCTTCCTAAGATTTGGGAAGACCATAGCTATCTAAACTAGACATCTATAATGGGAGAAATTCAAGTTAGTTGATTTAAAGTCCTTAATATAACACCCAATATGAAATATTAAGGCTAGGACCCAATAACCTATTTATAACTGGAAGAGGGATGCCGTAATCCAAATTATAAAATAGTTAAAGGTAGGTAAATGACGATTTACCAATTTCCACCATGAAAAAACGAAATATAATTAAGTTTTAATTGGATTTGAAACTCCTAGATCTTTTGAGATACATTGAACTTTCAATGGCATGTTTGAATCTCGATTGTGCCCTCTCAAGTTTGTGACTGGGATGCCGAGGATCACAAACAAGGTGTGAATAACCATACAAATTGACTTGGTACCCTCAACAATAT
Organism: Lactuca saligna; assembly: GCF_052625555.1. Lineage (NCBI taxonomy): Eukaryota > Viridiplantae > Streptophyta > Magnoliopsida > Asterales > Asteraceae > Lactuca > Lactuca saligna. The sequence goes on along the minus strand of NC_136420.1, from coordinate 110,254,037 downwards.
TACCTAATTGATGTGCCGGTTAACCACACACGCTCCACCGATCTATAATAAAGTCAAGTTACCCTTTGCCACTCTTACTAGTCCATGTTAGTGTGTCGGTTAACCACACACGCTCCACTAACGACTTGGTAAGGTTTAAAGTGTAATTTTATGGGCTAGCACCAATTTCACATTTTCCTAAAGTAACTAAGATTGGGAATTTATAATGTATAGTTACTTTATAATTCATTATACTTTTAATGAGTATTTAATGTCGCATCCTACCCGTTCGGCTAACGACCCTCCACCGATCAAGGAAGCGGTGGGTGAGAATGGACACCCATTAAGTCACCATTTTATAGGCAACAACCTTATACCCCCCTTATAGACCGGCTTCGTGAATGAGGCCTACTAACGGTAAGAACGACATATTCTTATAGATATCTATATAATTAAAATTATAATAATAGTATAAGGGTGTATTTTAAACATTTAAAATACTTGGTGGTTTAATCTATTAATTAAACTATACTCTTAATTTAATTAAACTTAAACCATGTCTTTATGGAATTATTAACTCTTTTAATTAAACACTTTAATTAATTTAATGAAGTCCATAAAGTTTGAATTTTTTTTTTTTTAACTTTTAAAAAAAAATAATTTGGAATTAAAGTGTAAGACTTTACAAATTCCAAAACTTGAGGGCAAGTATTGAAATTATTTCAAGACTCTTCAAATTTGTAACTTATGAGTTTTAATGGTTCATAATGTTGAAGACTCTTCATTTTATGAAACCTACTATTCTTTAATGACAACTTTTAAAAAAAGTGACTTTTGGTTATCCATAACTTGAGGACAAGTTATGGACACCATTATTGCCATTAAGATCATGAATTAAACTCATATGGAGGTTACAAATAATTCTTATGATCTTCTAAAAACTCATAAGAACACAAATTCATGTCAAGCAATTTCAAGAAATCATATAAACATATACAATACTTGAAAATTGATAAAAATCATGTAAAATGGGTTAACATAATCATTATCAATTTTGAAAAACAGATTTTACAAGTCCAAAACAGATTGGGATAATGATCTTAATCCATTTCCAGCAACAAAACACGAAAAATTATCCGACACGCTCCTACTCGTCGAGTGCATGATTCTACTCGTCGAGTAGGATGAATTTGTTCATGGACTCGGCGAGTACAGTCGTCAGAATGCAGAATTTTTATTTTTTAAGCAGTTTTGCATCAAGTATACAGAAAACAATCCTAGGCTCTGATACCACTGATGGGTTTTCAGCATTCTAACACTTCCTAAGTGTACATGCAACCCTAATAACCTTGAATCTATGTTTTCTCTATATACATGCAAATTTCTTTTTCAAGGTTATTTCCTAACTAGCATGGCATGGGGATTACATAAAACATAAAGAACTAGTAGAAATACATACCTTGTTGTCGCTTGGATTCCTTCAAGACTTTGTGAGCCTAGCACCCCAAATGTTGTGCCTCAAATGCTTCACACAACACTACAACCTTGGAATAACTAGAGAGAATATTTCTACACTCCAAAATCGGCTATGCCCTCACAAGAATACTCTAGTGCCAATTTTGCATGCTATAGGGTTTCTTTTATAGTGTGTCATAATTAGGAGTTACAAATGTAAACCCTAATTGTCATGACTCTTCATTTCTCATGACCCATGGGTTTGTAACTCCCATGGACTATCCATGGAGCTCCACATAAACCATGGATCATTAATCCACCATAAAAGAATTGATGATTGTCATAATCAACCCTATATATTTAATTAGTCTCACTTTGATCACCAAATTAATACTAGATTAATACTTGATCAAATACTAATTAAATAATACTATTATTAATATATTAGAACTTATAATATATAAATAATCATAAGTGCCTTATTCTCTCATTTAGTCTATCCAAGTATTGCAATGCCATGCAACCCAAATGGACCATGCCGGGTCGGGTCAAGTTCATACCAAATAAAGTTATGGACTTAGACACTATATCCAACAGCTTGACCAATGTGTCATTGGCAACAATGGACTTCATGTTGTTTCCTTAGGATGATCCTTAGGAATGAATGAATGAGAAATAGCTGATTCTTAGGGTAGATCCTTAAGAATAAAGAAGATAATGGGGATGGGTAATTGGGTTGATTGTTTGATTGTTTAAACATAATAATTATATTATTGTGGGTTGAAAACCCTATGTACTCACCAAGTTTCCCAACCTGACCCACTCAGTTTATTTATATCACAGGTGTTGATATGAAGTGACATTACACTAAGAGATTTAAAGAGATGTAGATCACTAGTGTAAATAATTGTAAGTTCTGTTTATGCTTATGTTTCTGTATTAATGATGACATCCCAAACGTTTTAAAATGAAATAAATACGTTTATTCGAAAATGTTTTAATAATGTATTTACCATGTTTTTCTGGGAACAAATTCCGCAACATTTTTATAAAATGAAGTACTCTGATTTTTATAAAGCATAAACAAAATCGGTCTTTTCTGGCCGTGAAAATGGGGATGTCGTGTAGAGCATGCCTCGAAAGAGAATGAATTTTACCATATGACATTGGCAGAAGATTAGATAGGGTTGAAAGCCTAAAATCTACCAAAATGTTTAAGTTAGAAAGTGTATGTCTTCTTTGCCATTTGGGCAGAAACTTTATTGATGTATATCAAGTATTGAAATTGTTGTCTCATTGATTGTATATCTTTGAATCAAATCATTGATTGATATGGAAAGGTTGTCACATGATTCACATATGCCTTTGTTATTCCTTGTTCCTCTTTGCTTCTGCCATATTGAAGTATATATATATATATATATATATATATATATATATATATATATATATATATATATATATATATATATATATATATAGCACAACATTATACTGTATCTATTATTGAACTCACTAAGCGTCACCGCTTACCCCTCTCAGTGTTTAAAAATTACAGGTAGTTAACATCCAATATAGTCTTATACCATTGGAAGATTTAGAATAGTTTATATTAGTACCTTTGTACTTGGGTTTATGTATGTATATGAATAATAGTTTCGTGGGTAGTTATGTAATATATTAAAACTTAGTCGGTTTATATCCAGTCCTTTGTAATAAAATTATCAATGTAAAATATTATTTATGAATATGCTTGTAGCATGTTTTAGTGTAATTTGGAGTAATAATGTCAAGTATGAAAGTGTGGGTCTTTTAATCATGGTATCAGAGTAGTAGTTTAAGCGAACTAAATTCCACAGATTGATGTTTAGACTCAAACTATTGGAAGTTCAATATATATATATATATATATATATATATATATATATATATATATATATACACAGATGAGTTGTAAGTATATGGATACAAACCATAGGAAAGACTTAAGTAAAATATTAGGTAATAATAAGTCCTAATATTCTAAAATACTATGTTACCCTAATTTTTCAGAGCAATGGCTGAACATGTGAGTAGCTACACACCAGAGGTGGGTGGATAACCTCGTCATGATGAAGGAGATACTCCAGTATCCCCTCGTGAGGAGCAACTTATGGATAAACTTACTGGTTTTATTCGAAAGAATCTCGAAGAACACACAAAGAATAATTATAAAGGCAAAGAGAAGGTCACCGGAGAATCTTTAAAAAAGGAGGAGAAACATCCCTCATTCAAAACTTTCAAGAATAGTGGTGCTATAGAGTTTTCTGGTGTCCTTAATCCCATAGTTGTTCTAACTTGGATTCAGAACATAAAGAAAGTATTTCGTATCTATCATGTAGATAATGAAGACAAGGCTAATTATGCTTCTACAATGCTCATCGGAGAAGCCTTGGTATGGTGGGAGGAAACATATGAAGCTCTTAATGGGTATGGTCAGGAGAATTTATCCTGGGAAATTTTCAAAACTCGCTTGTTAGGAAAGTATTGTCCTCTAGACATGAGGATGAGATTGGAGAAACAATTCCTCAAGCTTAAATAAGGAGGAATGACTGTGAATGAGTATGAAACTCAGTTCAATGAAAAAACACGGTTTGCTGCAAAGTATATTCCAACTGAAGACGAGAAAATTCAGTTATTCATGGAAGGACTACGACATGAAATCCACGATTTTGTAGCTAATCGGGATGTTCTGTCATTTGATAAAGCTATTGATTATGCATGAAGACGCGAGCATGACTTAGAAATACGTGGTGCCACTCTTTCTGTTCCAAAGCATCCACGTACTGATCAAACTGTTTCTGTTTCCTCTATTCCACCAGCTCAATTCGTTCGATCTGAACCTAGCAAACAAGTGCAATCTCATAATACCTCTCGTGGCCGCGGCAAGTCACAATCTTTTTCTCTTCAATCCCCATCATGTCGCATTTGTTGAAAGAATGATCAGGGCAAATGCATAATAGAAAAGGAATATGAGGTCTGTTATGGATGTGGAGAAATGGGTCATATAAAGCCAACTTTCCCAATGAAGAAAGTTACTTGCTTTGCTTATGGCATTGCTGGCCACATGAAGTGTTTCTGCCCTACTCTTACTAGCCAAACGGCGAAAATTCAAGCTTCCGTTCAACAACCAAAGAATACTCCAACTAAAAAGGAGGAGGTGCCAAAAGCTAAGGGTCGTGCTTTCCAGATTACCACAGAGGAGGCACGTGAGGACCCGAATGTTGTGACGGGTATATTTCTTGTCAACTCTAGATCTTCTGACATCTTATTTGATTATGGTGTCTCAGATTCTTTTGTTCTCATGTATTTGCACATTCTTTTCAAATTTCTTGCTATGCACTCGCGCAACCATTTCACATAGATACTGTGGGAAGTATATCCTTACTTGCTGATAAAATCTATAGGGATTGTGTCATAGAAATTGAAGACTATAATTTTATGGCTAATTTGATTCCTATCTCCATGTCCAACTTTGATATTATTCTCGGCATGGATTGGTTGTCAAAGAACCACACAGAACTCTTGTGTTATGAAAATATAATACGCATTCCTATTGAAGGGGAGAATCCTATTTTTGCCTACGTTGAACAAAGAATCTTAAAAATTATCTTTTTCCTCAAAGCTCGTAAGTTTATATCGAAAGGGTGTTCTATCTATTTGCCCTACACAGTTGATACCTCAAAAGAGGAGAAGAAAGCTGTAAATGATGTTCCCATTGTTAAAGAATACATTGATGTCTTCCTCGATGATTTTCCTGGACTTCCTCCAGATAGGCAAGTTGAATTCCGAATTGATCTTGTTCCTGGTGCTGCTCCAATTGCAAAGACTCCTTATCATCTTGTGCCAACTGAAATGAAAGAAATGATGATCCAACTGCGAATATCCTTGAAAAAGGCTTTATTTGAACGAGTACCTCTCCTTGGGGTGCTCCAGTATTTTTTGTCAAGAAGAAAGACGGTTCGATGCGAATGTGTATTGATTACCATGATCTAAATAAGGTTACTATCAAGAACAAGCACCCACTACCTCGCATTGACGATTTATTCTATCAAATTCAGGGTGTTAGCTATTTCTCAAATATTGATTTGAGATCTGGTTATCATTAGATGAAAGTACGCGAACAGGATGTGCCGAAGACTGCTTTCCGTACTCATTATGGGCATTTCAAATTCCTTGTCATGCCATTTGGTTTGACAAATGCTCCTACAGTATTCATGGATATGATGACTCGGGTATGCCGCCTAATGCTCGATAAATTTGTCATCGTATTCATTGATGATATTCTAATCTATTCCAAGTCTGAAGCTGATCATGTCATTCATATTCGTAAGGTATTAGAACTCCATAAATTATATGCTAAATTCTCGAAATGTGAATTTTGGCTTCGCCAAGTTCAATTTTTCGGCCATGTGATTTCTGGTGATGATTTATCCGTAGATCCTACGAAAATTGAAGTCATTTAAAATTAGGAAGTGCCTTGTAATGCTTCTGAAATTTGCAGTTTCTTGGGTTTGGCGAGGTATTACCGGAGATTCATTAAATACTTTTCTTGTATAGTTGTACCTCTCACAAGTCTTACACGAAAGGAAACCAAGTTCGAATGGGGTGAAGCCTAAGAAAAAGCTTTCTCGACTTTAAAAGATCTTTTGACTCATGCTCCGATCTTATCACTTCCAGAAGGTGATAATTATTTTTCCATGTATAGCGATGCTTCAAGGTTAGGACTCAGTTGTGTGTTGATGCAACATGGTAAAGTGATAGCCTATGCCTCAAGACAATTAAAAGAGTATGAAAAAAATTATCCCACCTATGACCTTGAACTTGCTGCAGTGGTATTTGCCCTAAAACTTTGTAGGCATTATCATTTTGGTACAAAATGCCAATTGTTTACCTACCACAAAAGTCTCAAGTATATATTCAGTCAGCACACTCTGAATGTGAGATAACAACGAGCTATGGAGCTTATCAAAGATTAGGACTGTGAAATCCTGTATCATCCTACAAAGGTCAATGTAGTTGCAGATGCTCTTAGCAGAAAATTTTATCGTAATGGTATGTGTTATACTATTACTCACACTACAGTAAAGTTCACTATTCTTGTTGAACTAGAGAAACGACAAGTAAAGGCCTTAAACCTAGAAAATGTGAAGAAAGAAGGGATGATACATTATACTAATGTTTTACTTGATGATCCATGAGGATTGAAGGTATTTAAGAATCGGCTATGGATTCCAAAGATTGGCGGATTAAGACAAAAGATTTTGGATGAAGCCTATAAATCTAAATTGTCAATACATCCTGGTACAAGTAAAATGTACTATGATGTATGGGCTGATTATTGGTGGCCTGGATTAAATAGAGACATTGGAAGATATGTGCAGGAATGATTAGTATGCTTTCAAGTCAAAACAGAGCACCAAAAGCCTTACGGAACTCCATAAAGTCTTAGTGTTCCTGTGTGGAAATGGGAAGAGCTGTCTATGGATTTTATTACCAAATTGACAAAGACGGCTAGACAACATGATAACCTTTTGGTAATTGTCGACCACCTAACTAAGAGTGTACATTTCTCGCCATGCGTTAATGGAGAAATACACACTAGTATACTTTGATAAAATTGTTGCAAGATATGGTGTGCCACTAAAGATCATTTACGATCATGATACTCGCTTCATTTCTCACTTTTGGCGAGTATGCAATGTGAATTAGGATCTCGGGTTGCTCGTAGCACAACTTATCATCCCCAGACATACGGTCAGACGGAGAGAACAATCTAAACAGTAGAAGATATGCTTCGTGCATGAATCTTGGAGTTTGGTGGTAACTAGGATATGTACTTACCTCTTGTCAAATTTTCATATAATAACAGTTACAACACTTCAATCAAAATGCCACCATATGAAGAACTATATGGGTGTAAATGTCGTACGCCATTATATTAGCGTGATATAGGACAAAAAATCCTTAGAGGCTCTGAAATGATTCAAGACACCACCAACAAGATTCAAATCATACGAGAAAGAATGAAAGCAGCCCAGGATCGACATAAGTACTATGCAGAAAAGAGGAGACGACCCAGAGAATTCCAGGTGGGTGATTTCGTAATGTTGAAAGTATCTCCATGGAAAGGCATTATGCGATTTGGAAAGAAAGGAAAACTAAGTCCTAGATTTGTTGGTCCTTTCAAGATTATCCAGAGAATTGGTAAACAAGCATACCACTTAGAATTGCTTGAAGATTTGGCAGGTATTCATGATGTGTTTCATGTGAGTTATCTGCGTAAATGTTTTAGCATATATGATGAAGCGGTCCTGCTATCCGAGGTGAAACTGGACAATAAGTTAACATATGTAGAAGAGCCTGAAGAGATCATAAACAAAACAATAACTAATCTACGTAATAAAGAAGTGGAATTGGTGCCCGTCAAGTGGAAACACCATTGAGGCCCAAATTATAATTGGGAAAATAAGAATGAGATAAGAGCAAAATATCCCCATTTGTTTAAATCGTTGTAATTTCAGGGACGTAATCCTCAAAAGGAGAAGGTATTTGTAACATACACGTTCAATTATCGTGATATGTAATTTTAAAAGTGAATAATATAATGAAATATTATATGAATTTGATCATTGAGTTCTAACAAGATAGTTTTTACGAGATTTGATGTAAAACTAAGTTTAGAATCATTCAGAAAATATTGGAAGTCTTATTAGATTCCAATCAAATGTCTGTTATTGAAATTAACAAAAATCTAAAGTGGAAAATAAGTAAAATTATATTATTAAAAGTTGTAAAGAATCTCGTTAGAAACATTTAGGCGAAAACCTCATCGAAATCTGAGTTATAACGGAAAAGTTATGACTTATTGAAGTTTCGCGACAGAACCGCCACGACGCCGTATGGGGTAAAAAATGAGTTTTCGATAAACTAATTTTTAGCCTTTATGATCTAAATGAAATTTTTAGTATTCTTTAAACCGAGAACTTTCATAAATAGAACGGTAAAATCTGACTTCGTATGATGAAGTTATGATTTTTCTAAGATTTAGTATAGCAGTAGACAACAAAAAACTCGAAATAAAGATCGAGTGATTTATAACTGAGACAACCTAAATGAGAATCGAAGGTCTCATCAATAGGAGTACAACGGTAAAAAGACATACGAAAATAGACGTCGGATGAAGAAGTTATGGATTTTTAACGAACTTTTCGTATCTCGACCCGTTAAAATTTTTTATATTAAAAAATAAATTCAAAATTAACCGAAAGAGTCTAAATGATAGTTGTAGAGCATAATTTCAGCTACGCGTGGATACAAATAACGTCAAAAAGGGAGCTCGTATGCGAAAGATATGGATTTTTGAAGTTCGGGGCATAAACTTCGAGACCTGACTGTGTTCATCACGTGAATCAGGCATGGTTCACGAAGCGAACTACCTGAACGACACCTTTCGAGCCTAGAAGAAACACAACAAGCCGAGGGGATGACCGGGATCAAACTCATGACGTGAACAAGCATGATTCACGTCGTGAACCTCGAAATTCAGCCTATAAATATAAAAGCGAAGCCCTACGGAAATGGTTGATACTTTTCATTCCTCTCTCACTATATACTCCCTTTTAGCCTACTTTTAACCACCCCGAAGTCCCGGTATCATCCCCGACTCCATAAGTAAGTTTCGTCACTCCGAAATTCCCAATAAAATCATATTTTCTAGCCGAAGCTCTGCCCGAGTAGGCCGGCTAATAACTAAAATCACCGTTTTGTCATAGAAAGCCATATTTAGAGTCAAAGTGTTGCCCAAATTAATCCCCAGTTATTTCACGGAGAGTTCAATATATAAGATCAATTTTATGTTATGTGTTGTATATGCTATGTGCTTTTCCGTGTTATCATCTCGTGTTATGATTTCTGCTATTTTGATAGCAAAGGTGTACCTTTGGCCATGTGATCAGTGAAAGGACTTAGATTCACAGTGGTATTGGTATGTAGCCGCTGGCCGTGTAGAACATGTTTCGCAAGAGAATGACTTTTACCCCTATGGCATTGGCAAAAGGTTAGATAGGGTTGAAATGTGACATCCCCATTTTCACGGCCAGAAAAGACCGATTTTGTTTGTGCTTTATAAAAATCAGAGTACCACTTTTAATAAAAATTTTGCGGAATTTGTTCCCAGTAAAACATGATAAATACGTTATCAAATCATTTCCAAAGAAAAATATTTTTATTCATTTTAAAACATTTGGGATGTCATCATCAATACAGAAACATAAGCATAAAAAGAACTTACATTCATTATCACTAGTGATTTATATTTTCTTAATCTTTCAGTGTAATGTGACTTCATATCGACACCTGTGATATAAATAAACTGAGTGGGCCAGGTTGGGAAACCTGGTGAGTACATAGGGTTTTCAACTCGCAATAATATAATTACTATGTTTAATCATCAAACAATTAACCCAATTACCCATCCCCAATATTTTTTTTATTCTTAAGGGTCAGCCCTAAGAATCGTTTATCCTACATTAATTCAATCCGAAGTCCATTGCTTCCAGGGTTTATACGACCAACACTAAGTCCATAGCTACCAATGCTCTTTCGTAAATCACTAATTCCATAGCTGCTAAAGTTGATTCATTGGGTACTAAATCCATAGTTAACAGTGTTTATCTTATAGGTACTAAGTCCATAGCTACCAACGTTTATCTAACAGGTACTAAGTCCATAGCTACCCGCGTTTATCCAATAGGTACTAAGTTCATAGCTACCAACGTTTAGCTAACAGGTACTAAGTCCATAGCTACTAGAATTTACCCAATAGGTACTAAGTCCATAGCTAACAACATTTATCTAACATGTTCTAAGTCCATAGCTACCGACATTTATCCAATAGGCACTAAGTCCATAACTGTCAATGTTATTTTTTAGGCACTAAGACTATAGCTGCCAATGTTCACTAATATCATCTTTCATCTCTCATCATTCATCTACCCATGTTTTACCCAACATATTCGTAAATATTATATATATATATATATATATATATATATATATATATATATATAGTTTAAATTATTTAAAACATGTATAAAATCGTTCATCCAGCATAGATAGCAAGTATACAGGTTATATGCACACATAGCACGTAATTTATATAAAATACTTCATATTTATGTGTAATATGTAAGTAACTATGCACTCACAACACATAATTTATATTAATTACTTCATATCTATTTGTAAGATGAAAGGGACCATGCACTCACAACACGTAATTTATATTAAATACTTCATATCTATGTGTAAGATGAAAGGGACCATGCACTCACAACATGTAATTTATATTAAATACTTCATATCTATGTGTAAGATGAAAGTAACTATGCACTCACAACACATAATTTATATTAAATACTTCATATCTATGTGTAAGATGAAAGTAACTATGCACTCAGAACACGTAATTATATACATATATTAAAACCCAACAAGTCTGTACACAGTAAATTTTTATAGTTTCAGACTTCTACCATGTCAATTTGTATATAATTATTGTTTCATCCTTCTACGTTTTGAACATCTTCATATGCTAATCCACAAAACTATCAGCGTCACTTTGTAAATTCATCTACCGCTTTCTTCTTCATTCTTCTCCGACTGTCTTCGTTTGTGTCTGGCGATGTCTTATCGTCCAAGAATATAGGAATTTGATTTGTCTCACTAAAAACCTTCTACACTCTATTACCGCCACCGAACGCTTGCAACCAAGTGCTTGTACCCTATTGTGTAAGAAATTTCAGAATGTTGTTGGTTGTTTCAATTTTATTATGATTTTCATTCAATTACACTTCTTTCTAATCCTATTGTGTTCTTGAGCGATGTCTCCAACTTTTTGGGTTTGACGATCGACGATTTGCCGCCTAAGAAATCAGGATTTCGATTTCTGTCGCCAACCACCTTTGCGCTCAATTGTCGTCGCCAATCGCTTGTGTGCTCTGTTATTGATTGGAATTAGGGTATGTATCATTGGCTTGGTCAGCCTCTTGTTCCTCTCATGGTCTGGGTTGAGTCTAGTATTTCTGTGGGTAAAGGCACCTCATATACTCTTATGTATGTGTAAGATGAAAGTAACTATGCACTCACTTGTTAAAGTGATGATTCCAAACTCGGGCAGTGCTTCACTTTTAAAAATTCTATTTTCCTTCGACGAAACCTAACATTATTACCGCTAAGTTTTTGTCTAATCTTTATTGAGACTAATTATTAGTCTGTATTCATCATTAACTCAAAATATACTTTCATGATCTATCAAGTAAGGAACAACCAGGATCATATCGGATATAGGGTAAGTTTGGTATACGAAATATACTGTTTGGAAATCCACTTTAAACATCTCACTAAATCACATCCTAGACATCATTCTCGTAAGTAGATCAATCAGTATAACAACTTTGAATCACTGATAAATCTTATTTCTGTGACATCCCCAAAATCTCGGCCAGAAAAGACCGATTTCATTTATGCTTTTAAAATAATTTCAGAGTAAATACATTGATTTAAAAGAGTTGCGGAATTTGTTCCCAAAACAAAATATGATAAAATAAGGTTTATCAAAGCATTACATCAAGATATGGATTTTCATTATATAACAATATTCGGGATGTCATGTTCCAATACAAACCAAAAAGCATAAACGACATATTGCAAGCCATACAACAGTTATATACATATACAGGCTCATAAACAAAACAACTTGATGATTCATCCATCTTATGCCCTCGCGCCACTTCCTGTAATACAAATAAGACTGAGTGGGTCAGGCTTGGGAGCCTGGTGAGCATATAGGTTTTTCAACCCACAATAAATAATTATATTTAATTTCACTAACCAACAATAACCCGATTACCCATTCCTGTTATCCTCACTTTACATACCTAAAACAACATCTATTGCAAGGGACCTAATCTAGGAATTTCATCGGGACGGACATTACTGCAAGGGGTTTCCTCAACAATAGATGTCCTAAAGGCAACCATGAGGGGGATAGAGTACACCGGTGAGCACATCGTTCATAACACCTACAGGTTATGAACCTGCCAGCGTTCCACAGGATTGTCTAGAAAGAGTCCGTATTCATCATCCATACTCCGCTAGATGACTAGTTCAACATCAACAACATCGATGCCTCTTATCAGTTTATCACACATCAACTATCTACCCAAGTTCTACCCAACATTTTGTAGATAACAATATACATATGCATACATATGCAACTTAAAAACTGATAAGACATTCATTTAATACTCATTCCAAATATACAAATTCATTCCAAGTAACAGATAATATATATATATATATATATATATATATATATATATATATATATATATATATGTACACATAACACGTATTCACTCAGAGATACTTTAAATCTATGTGTTAGAAGAAAAGGAATATACACTCACTTGATCAGAAGATGATTAGACAGCACTACGGGTTGCAGAAGTAGTATTCTTCGGTAGATCTGGAAGATCTTCACACACCAGACTTCTCGCAGGCAGAGCTTCGACTCGAAAACTCTTTTCTTCTCGGGATCTTCGGGATTCGGGACTCGCTACAGGTCTCGGGATGATACTGGGGCTTTAGAGGGGGGGGGGGGGGTAAGAATAGGGATTAGAGTGGGTATCAGGAGTGGGAGAGTAAGAGAGGAGCAACCTAAATCGGCTGACCCTTGATTTCTGTTTATAGGGTGAGTTTTCTAGGTTCACGTTGTGAGTTTCTAATGCTCACATTGTGAGGCTTGATCATCACTGCATGCGTCACTCATCCAATTTGGTTTGGCAGCTCCAGAAGGGTCAAATCTCTGAATTCACGTCGTGAACACAATGTTCACGTCGTGAACTCTAACACAGTACCGAGTTTTGCACCCTGAACTTCAGAAATTCATATCTTTCGCAGACGAGCTCCGTTTTTGATGTTATTTCTATGCACACGTAGCTAAAAACAAGATCTACAACTTTCATTTATACTCCGAAGGCTAATTTTGACTTTATCTTTATTATATTATTTTTATATTGTTTTTAGTAGGCCGGGACAGGAAAATTCCGTTAGAAACTTATAACTTCTTCATCCGATATCCGTTTTCGTATGTCTTTTTACCTTTGGACTACTATAGATGTGATCTTCAGTTATCATTTAGATTTTTTCGGCGAAAACTCGCTCGATCTCAAGTTCGAACTTCAGGCTGTCTACTGCTAAACTGAAACTTCGAAAAATCATAACTTCCTCATATGAAGTCAGATTTGGACGTTCTTTTTATGTACGCTCTCAGTTTAACATATTCTATGAATTTCGTTTATATTACTAAGGCTAGATATTTCTCTATCTTAAATTCATATTTTTCCACATCATTCAGTGTCGTGCCGGTTCTGTCGCGAAACTTTGACAGGTCATAACTTCTTCGTTATAACTCGGATTTCAGCATTGTTTATATATTCGGAAACCTCGTCACGACCACTACCACATCCTTCATAGATATCGGGATTATCCAACAATTTCATTTGGCACTTATTTTTATCCTTAATTCATTTAAGTCACAAAACTAAGCACAAAACACATAATACTCAAATAATACATATTTATTATTTCAAGACGGGTTACAAAGGTTAACGTAGACTATTACATCGCTATTAATGACAAGCCCAGAAACACGGGCGTTACAATTTTTAGGTTTATAATGAAGATATTATATTTAAATATAAGCTATATTTAAAGTGTGGTAGGCTTATTTCACTTACAACGGGTTTTATTAAAAACTGGGCTCCGCTGGAGCAGAGCTTCTAAGCCGAAAAGCTCTTTTTCTTGAAGCCTTCGTGCGCTTCAGGGATTTCTTCTAGCGCTAGGGATGTTTCCTACGCTTTAGGGGGGGGGGTGGTTAGGGAGTCTAGAGAGAAGTTAGAGAGAAAGGCTTATGGTGTGAAGAAAATATGAAGAGTTCATCTCTTATTAATGGGGGTTTTATCATACTGTAGGCCCAAAGTTTCGTCCGTATCTTCCACATAAGAGCTCCGTTTTCTATGTTCTTTATATCCACGTGTTGCTATTTACGAGTACTACAACTTTCGTTTAGACCCCATCAAGTAATTCTCATTCTATCTCAAATTTATAAAATTGTATTCGAATTCGTCACGCTTGAAGAGTAGAGACTAAGTTTCGTCCATATCTTTTAACATACAAGCTCTATTCTCGACGTTATTTATATCCACACGTTGGTATTTATAAGTACTATATCTTTCATTAAGACCCCATCGGATAATTCTCATTCTCTCTCGGATTTACGAAACTGTATCGAATTCGCCGCGCTCGAAGAGTAGGGATTAAGATTCGTCCATCTATTTCGCATACGAGCTCCGTTTTCGACTATATTTGTATCGTTTAACTCCTATTAATGATATCTTCATTTCTCGTTTAGATTATTTTGGCTAAAAATCGACCGATCTAAAATTCGAATTTCCGGGCTATGCACTATTATGCTAAATCTTAGAAAAATTGTAACTTCCTCATACAAAGTCAGATTTGGATGTTCTTTTTATGCATGCTCTCGGTTTAACATATAATACAACTTTAGTTTAGATCACTAATTCTAGAAAGTATTGTATCGTAATTTCATTTTTTACGATTCACGGTGTCGTGCGGATTTTGCCGTAAAAGTTCGATGGGTCATAACTTCTTTGTTATAACTCGGATTTCAACATTCTTTATATGTATGGCACCCTTTTGAAATATACTATAACTTGGACAAGATTATTTATTCTAAATAATATTATATCTAAAAAAAGTTATTTTTGACGCTTATTGTCTCTAAATTGACTAGCTCGAATATGCAGGCGTTACAATTATCTCCCCCTTATGATGATTACGTCCCAGAATCATCAACAAAATAGGGCTTGTATAATGACTCCATATGTTATATCTTCATCCTAGGTAATAATCGTAACTTCTATATTCCTTCGAATCAATATCTATCTCTTAGAATTATTGACTGCAAGTAATACTCGATCATGCACCCACTCTTTATCTCATGTTAGTCTTCCAATCATGAACTTCGAATCACAATCTCGATTCCTTATTGGATACTCCTTCTTAATATAGGTTCTTTGATTACGACCATGGACTATTGGGTCATGTTCTAATGACCTCTCATCGTATGATGCGACGCTTAGACTTAGGTCTTTTAGAGTCAAATTCCAGAACAAACTATACCTTCATTCATGTTCTAATGTGATATAATCACATTCTAGCATATACTACTTCTATATACAATCTTCTTACTTTAACAATAATCGCGGTACTTCTACTGATCGCTTTGTTTATCCTTTATTTCAATCTTCTGTCTTAAGTCAGATGCTACATCAATCTTGTTTCTTTGAACCATGTAACATACTCATCTTAGTCGGACTCTACATGATATGACCACTAGTGTTGGAATAATAATCATCTTCTTAGTCATTACCGAAACGATGGTAACGACACATATGAACAAAATAGAATCAATTACTAGCGCCCTGGTAACCTTGTGACTTTCCCTGATCCAAGTACGAGTCCTGTGCTTTCGGTAGTATAGGACTCTACTACCTTTCATACCTACTCATTCTCGACCCAAGTATTGTCTCGTAGTTCTCCAAGTCAATATCACAAAAACAATTTTAACACATACACATGTGTCCAAACAATCATATAATTTTCCCTAGAATTTACTAGGACTTCTTCCATGCGTATCTTCGATCATCAATTCTACTTCAACTCGGTTGGTGACGGAAGTCTCAGACGATGGGATTATTGGAATAGTGTCTAAGGCTGCAACTATATTAGGCAAGTATTTGACCCGGTTGTGCATGGTCCTTTTGGGTTGCCTTCACCATAGCAACTTGATGGATGTTTTGTTAAGAGAGAGTAAATATTATAAGGAATAATATATGGTTATTTGATTAATATAAGTCATAGATTAATTGGAATTAATTTGGTGACTTAAAGAGATTAATTAAATAAGAGGGTATAAACTGTCAATTGTTTGATAGTTACACTTTAGACTATAAATCCTTATCCAAAGATAGGATGGACGATTTCTAGGACTTGGATAAGCCAAAATCGTCCATAGGGTTATCAAGGAAAGGATATGGATCAACTTAAAGTCTAAGTTATCCAATTAGGGTTAAAGCTGTAATCCTTAAGGAGTCTACAAGTATAAATAGACCCTAGGGGTGAGGGAATTCGACACGCCATCTAAAGTAGAGATACTCTGGCCGAATTCCTCCCCTCTCCTCTCTCCTAAATCATCTTTCTTGTTATTGGTGTTTGTAAGCCATTAGAGGAGTGACATTTGTGACTCTAGAAGCTCCAAGACAACAAGATCAACAAGGAATTCAAAGGTATGGTTCTAGATCTGTTTCAATGTTGTTAGTTAACCTAATTAGCCATTAGAAGTCTTGGATTTAAAGCATGTTTAATTTGAAAGCCTAGATCCGAGCATTAGGGTTTGGCATGCGCACATAGGAAAGTTCTTATAGCTAAAACCCATCAGTGGTATCAGAGCCTAGCTTGGTTTTCTTTAAATTGTTGCTTGATTAACTGAAACAATCCTGCAAAATTCGATTTTTGGGTTTCTGAGTCATGGACTCGGCGAGTTCCAAAGTGGACTCGGCGAGTAGGCCTGACTCGGCGAGTCCCTTTGTGTACTCGGCGAGTCCGGGCGTCAGGATTAGGCAAATCCGGGATTTTTTCATGTTTATCTTATGGAAACTTACCTTAATCATATTAGATCAACACTAATCCGATTTTTTGATATATATGACTATAATCTTGATCCAATTAAAGATATTTATCATCTAATAAAATATTTAATTTCCTTATATGATAATTGATTAATTATTTTGATAATTATCTTCAAAGAAATCTTGGATAAATCAAATAAAGATAATTAGGATATTAATTGTTAATTGGAATTATTTGTTATTTGATCCTCCATGTTTTAAATGTTTAAAACTTTCCGTTAAGTGTTGAAATTTATATTTGTGATTAAAAGGTTTTAATTTAGACAACTTAAATTTTAAACCCTACGTTTTAAAAGGTTTAAAACACAACCTTATACTAATATGATATTACTAGAATAATATATATATGTATAACTAAATGCTAGTCTTACCGTTAGTAGGCCTCATTCACGAAGCCAATCTATAAGGTGGGTATAAGGTTGCGGCCTATAAAATGGCGCTTAATGGGTTTACACTCACACCCACCGCTTGCTTGATTGGTGGAGGGTCGTTAGCCGAACGGGTAGGATAGGGCAACCTCATCCTCTCATTAAAAGTATAATAAGAAATACAAAGTAACTACACGTTTTAAAAATTTCCCAATCTTAGTTACTTTAGGAAAAGTGAATTGATGCAATCCCATGAAATTACACTTTGCACCCTTGCTAAGAAGTTAGTGGAGCGTGTGTGGTTTACCGGCACACTAATTGGTTCTAAGCAAAGGTGGCAAAGGGTGATTCATTGTTTATCATAGTTCGATGGAGCGTGTGTGGTTTACCGGCACATCGAATAGGTGATCGTTACAATGAAGGCACCATGTGAATTTGCATGGTAATTCACACCCGCTTTGTGATCCTCAGCATCCCAGTCACAAACAAGAGGGGCATATCGAGATTTAAACATGCCATTGAATAGTTCAATGAATCTCATCCGAACCTAGGAATTCTCAATACACTTAGGACTAATAGTCTAGGTTTTGTAATGGAGAATTAGTGAATCGTCATTCACTTACCTTCAATTTATTTTCATGTTAGATTACGGCATCCCTTTTCTAATATGTAAATGTTATTGTTGGATCCTAACCCTAATTTTTCTTATTGGGTGATAATAAGGGATTCTTATTCTAATCTATCTTTGTCCTTTCTATAGATGTCAAACGCAAACAACGTTGCTGCTAGTTCTTTCACGTTGATGAGCCTTTGCCAAAAGGTCACCTTCGATGGAACGAACTTTAGCGAATGGATAAGATACATTCGCACCATTGCTCGCTATGAGGATAAGGAGTATGTCCTCGATGAAAAGCTTGAGAAAATCAACCCCGAAATCGCTACTCCGGCCGAAATCACCGCTTTTGAGACTCATGAGCGAGATGCAACGAAGGTACATTGCATCATGATTGCCACCATGAAGTCCGAATTCCAAAAGTCCTACGAGGACATGTATCCATACGAGATGCATCAAGACTTATTGGAGAGATACCACTAAAATGCGAGACAAGAGTGTTATGAGATTTTCACTAACATGATTTCCGCTAAGATGGGTCATGGAGAATCTCTTACCGTGCACCTGCAAAAGATGCAAAGGTATGTCGATCGCCTTCGCAAGTTAAATGTTGACTTTGGGGAAGACTTGGAAATCGACATGGTGCTTCACCCTTTGCCTCCGATGTACAACCAATTTAGGATGACCTACCACATGAACAAAGAGGAGGTCACCCTAAGCAAACTCCAAGGTCTTTTGAGAGTCGCTGAGAGCAACTTCAAAGACAAGTCTGTTGCACCTACTCCAAATCCGTTTGCTGCTCCTGTCTTGGCAATTGGTCAAGGAAAGGGAAAGAAGAGGAAGGCTTCATCAAAGAACTATCGCAAGGTTAAAGCCCGAGATGGTGCCTCTTCTAGTGGGACCAATGTTGATCCTGATGGGTTTTGGTCATAAGACATCCTATGTGCTCATACAAACCCTAATGCTTGGATCTAGGTTTCTCTATTGTACATGCTTTGAATCCAAGACTATAAACCCTAATTCTAGCATACAAGTAATCATATTAATATGTAATTAGGTTTAAGATCATACCTTGATTGTTATGTAGCAATAACAATCCCAAATCTCCTTGTATTGACTTTGGAATGCTTAGAGTCACAAGTGTCACTCCTCTAATGGCTTACAAACACCATAAGCAAGTGGAGAAGGTATAAAGAGAGAGGTGAGAGGTTAGAATTCGTATCTAGGACCTCTTGGGAAGGGA
The DNA here is from genome assembly GCF_052625555.1 of Lactuca saligna. Lineage (NCBI taxonomy): Eukaryota > Viridiplantae > Streptophyta > Magnoliopsida > Asterales > Asteraceae > Lactuca > Lactuca saligna. The sequence goes on along the minus strand of NC_136420.1, from coordinate 110,234,504 downwards.
TACACGAATTCATGACCCTAAGGGTGTTTATATAGGTGTAGAGATAGGGTTTCAGTCATTATCCTTATCTAGTTGATTATCCATTAAGCAACCAATAAGATAATCCTTGAATCCTTATCATACTCGAATTCTAAGGCTTTCCAACCTTAAATTCGTCCACCATATAAATAAGATAATCCTTACCTTATTTTGTAACTATCACATAATTACAAATCAGCCCCTCTAGTTTAATTAATTACATTTGATCACAAAACTAATTCTTAATTAATTATTGACCAATATTAATTAAACAAATATGATTTCTCCTTTAATATATTATTCTTATAACATATTAATAAATCATATTATCCTTTCTTTCTTTATTCATTTCTCCAATCAAGTTGCTTTGGTGAAGGCAACCCAAAAGGACCATGCACCATCGGGTCAAGTACATACCAAAATAGTTATGGACTTAGACACTAATCCAACAGTCTCCCACTTGGATAAGTCTAACAACTATTCTGCGTATGACTTCAGATCCTGATCTGCAATTGTAGCTTTCCAAAGCCGCTGTCAACTCTGATCATATCAGATACGCGTGTCCTTAGATAAGGGATCATATATTCCTCCATTCTAGATATCGTATGAGATATGATTTCTAATCATTCTCTTTGTACAATATCTCGATTTCCGATTTATGACGACAGACTAATTGAACAAATCAAATTAGCCCTAGCCCGGCCGAGCATTTACGTATGTCATCACTAAACCATCGAGGGGCCCAAAGATATCACTTTTATCCTACTTTGGATAACAGGAACGGATAAACTTTGATACAATGCTCGCTTGCACTCACTCACCGAATTACACACAACAATATGTTTTATAACACCAAGTTACTGGTGCGTTTACATATTATCAATGTGCAACCGATTCGTAAGATACAACTCACACATCTCGGTTTCAAGAATATAAGATGTTATCGTCTCACTAATCACTCGTAATACAATTCATGGAGTGATCCAAGTGAGCGTGGGTTTAATCCAATGCTCAAATCATATTCATAAGCACTCATGAACGTTTCAGCAAACATTTGCTTATGTCTAATACTCTTCTAGACAATCCACACACCAATTCACAACAGTCTTCATTCATATCTACTTCCAACATATGAACGATTGTGGCCTGTTTGAATAATTCGATTATTCTTAATAAACTCAATTATTCTGGAAGTCAAAACATGCAAGGTAAAACACAAGAATAATACTAATCCCATATGGCCTCAAACCTTTGAGTATAAACAAAACACGTTTTATCACCATATCGATTACTCATTATTTGTCGTTTCGGGTAATCAACTTCTTACTCGAATTATTACATTTGTCCCATGCTCCTAGCATGCACACAATGTTTACTTATGATTCTTACTTTTGTGAAATAGACAAATTGAACACGTTTCCAATCCTTCTCATTTTACAACTCCAAATCCATTTTCTTAAGTGTAAGAATATCAAATTCTCGCTACTTATAGAATATGCTAGATTCTAACATTTTATGCAACGATCCTTTCGTAATGTCACTGCACCAAGGTCACAAAGACTATTGCCAATGATATTACAAAGTCCTCTATCGGAGATTGTCACAAGACAATTCCTTAGATACGATGTCTCTCACTCAAAGTACATTCCTTTGAACATCCTTTTGCATAAAGGTTTCTAATCTAGACATAGATTTTCAATATTTACTTCCCAATATGGACACGCTTCCATATTTTCCATATGACAACTAACTTCTTAATAGAATCTTATCTATTCGTAATGATGTCGATATTGTCCATCCATTATGGAAACATTTCCATAATTTCCAATACTATACTTCCAACTACTCACAAGCAACCAATCCTCGTCGAACTTTGGATTGTCCTTTGATAGTTGTTTAATTATTTTAGTCAAAACCGATTCTAGTCCCTTTTCCCTCTAAATGCACTATACATTTGGAAAATTTTAGAATGGTTAAAAATTAAATCATTTGCAATCGATCCTATACTCGAAGCGTATGGGACACGATGCACAATGTTTTATTTGCTATGTTCTCAAAATTCGAATTGTGAAGAGGAATGTCGTAATCATAATCGAAATTTTAAGAACACACTATGTACCCTTGACTAAATTTATTAACATTCCACAACCTAATCCTTTAGATTTGAAATGAAGCATAATATTCTCTCCCTTAATTATAGCAAAACAACTATACAACCCTTACAACTTTGCAAAGTATGACTCTTGTTTTCTATAATTAATATTGCCAACTATGCAATACGTGCCTTAATAATCATAACATTTATGCTCCCACTATCATGATGATTATTATAAAACATAACACTTATGCTCCCACTAGCTTCGACATGTATTCATAAACATCTTAACTTTTAGAAAAACAGTACTTATTGAATTTCTTAAGTTCATATTTCTAATACTTAGTGCTTTGATAATCTTTTATTAAGGCTTTTTGAACTTATACACTTTTGCCTTAGATAGTTCATATGTGTGTCTTAACAATTAAGACTAATTGCCAAACCTCACAATTCAAATTATGGAAAGGGATGCCGTAACCATGATCGAATTCGAGAATGCAATTTTACAATCACTATCTTTTAAATCTTTCTTAGTAAAAGCATTTTCTCACAATCATTTTCATGAAGGAGGAAATCTTATGACACTTAGATTTAAACAGTGTATGTGTTCCTATCCATGTGAATTTGTTAAAAACCAAAGTTTACGACAAATTCAAACTCATATGGATCGAACTTTCTTAATCTTGATTTCTTGCCTTATGGTAGCACAGCTGCCCACCATGTTTTCCAAGTAGTTAAGTAGCTCACCTTTTCCTATCAATGTACTTTCCATTGATCAAGGTCCTTGCCTTTTATGCATTCAAATGAGAACTCATAGGACTCACATGCATAATTAACTCGATTGGATTGGCACAGAAACAAAATAATGTCTTCACGATAGGTTGTAAACCTCAACTCGTGTGCTAGTGATAATCAATAAGGTTTATTTGATTTGTTCTTGAAACCTTTCAAGACCATTAAGACTCCCATTGACTCCTTGACATATAAGATTCTCTTGTCAATAAACATTTGTTGACAACCAAATATTCAAGAGTTAGTGTAGCTTTTATCAAAACACTTCATAAAATGGTCTTAGTTGGTCTTTGTCTTATCCAAGACATCACAACTGTCCACAATTGATGAATGTTATAAACCTTCTTAATACTATTCACTCAATGTCACAATCTTGACTTTAAGACTTGTTTTGGAACGAATTATGATTGACTTCTTGATTTGACCATTTCTTCAATCTTTGATTCCTCTTCTTGGACATACAATTGTACCAAGACTCACTTAAAGGATCAATTGAGATATGGTTCTAAATCATTAAGACCTATCATAAAGCATAAAAGCTACTCTCCCTTCTTCTTAGAATGGAGAAACTCTTATCTTTCTGCCTACTTGATTCATCTTATTCGTTTTGCTATTGATCTAAAACCTTTAATCAATTCAAAATTACACTTAATCTTGTAAGTATAATCATATTTACTAAGCCTTTAGTAAATCATGACGAATATATTTGTTACTCTTATGGTGAACTTGATCAACACACAACTTTGTGTACTCGATCTCCTAGTCCTTCACTTGACACTTTGTCAACGAATTAGTCTAATTTCCAAATACGAAATTTCTCATTCATCATGCAACCAAGTTGCGTGATTCCAAATTTCTGTCCAATTGAAACTTTGGGCGATGAGAAACTCTCCCTATTTGGTAAATTCTCGACGTTTCCATAAATAACATAACTAAGAATCATATCCATTCGTTGTAGAAATATGTAAACATCAATTTTCATAACGATTTCATTGCAAGGAAATAAAAAAACAAATAAGTAAGTCAAAATTTGTTTTATTTATAAAAGCAGCGGAAAATCATTTGTCCTTACAATGCAAAATCTATTGAAAACTATGTAAAAAGAAAATTTCTAACAACTCTATCATAACTATCTAAGCTCAAAATCCAATCTTCAAGTCCATGCGATCAAGATCCATCTCTTGTGATTAGATTCATCTTGCTCTCTTATCAAGCTTCCTTTCTTTTCACCGATCCTTCAAAACATTCAAATGCAATCTTATCACATCATGTATTAAGAATCAATGAATAGGAACTTAATGAAGTTAGATAGTGGATTCTTACCTAAACCGTAGTCATACTTTTGACTCTCCCATCTCTTAGATCTCTTAGGTAAATAGGGCAACTTCGTCTCCAATGCCCCTTCTCTTGGCAATAAAAGCAAATTGACTCTTTTGGAACAACACATGGAACTACTTCAGACATCGCCTTTTTCTTATGATCAAGCTTTTCGATCATTGCATTTCTTTCATTGCCATTGTCTATATCCATAGAGGTCTTGAAGGTAGATTCACCAATCAACTTTGCTTTTCTATTGCGCCAAACCATTGCTGATTTAGCAGCAATAAGCATATAGGTGAGATCTATAAGGGTCACGTCGTAGCTCATCATATAGTACTCTCTTACAAACTCACTATACGAGTTAGGAAGTGACTGAAGAATCCAATCAACAGCCATCGCTTCACCGACAACGGATCCCATCATTCTTAATCTATCAATGTGTGACTTCATCCCTAAGACGTGTGCACACACCGACTTGCCCTCTTTATGTTTACTTGCCAAAAGGGCTTGAGTGATATTGAACCTTTCAATTTTACAATCTTGTGGGTTAGGGAGAATAATTGGAGGAGGAGGAGGAAGTGAAGCATGATTTCTTGTTCCTCGATCGAATCGTGGAATATCATCTTCATGTGGAATGCTTGTTCCACGGGATTTGAGAAGACCATAGTTGTCGAACTTTGACATCGGGAGAAAACGAATTCAAGTTAGTTGATTGATTGAGTCCTTGGTAAATCACCCAAATGAAATTCCAAGGCTAGGACCCAACACAATATCCTATAACTCGGGAGAGGGATGTCGTAACCCAAATTGCAGAACATTTGAAGGTAAGTGAATGACGATTCACTAATTTCCACCATGAAAAACGAAAAAGAAATTTAAGTTTTAAATCTATGAAAACTCCTAGATCCTTTGAGATTCATTGAAAACTTCAATGGCATGCTTAAATCTTGAGATGCCCCTCTTGTTTGTGACTGGGATGCCGAGGATCACAAAGCGGGTGTGAATAACCATGCAAACTACATGGTGCCCTCACATGTTACAATCACCTATTCGATGTGCCGGTAAACCACACACGCTCCACCGAACTATGACAAACATTGAGTCACCCTTTGCTACCTTTGCTTAGAACCATTTAATGTGCCGGTAAACCACACACGCTCCACTAACGTCTTCGCAAGGGCACAAAGTGTAATTTCATGGAATTGCATCAATTCACTTTTGCCTAAGTAACTAAGATTGGGAATTTGAAAAACATTTAGTTACTTTGTATTTCATTATACTTATAATGGAAGGTTTCGTCCTATCCTACCCGTTCGGCTAACGACCCTTCACTAGTCAAGAGTGCGGTGGGTAAGAGTGGATACCCATTCAATCGCCATTTTATAGGCAATTTCCTTAAACACCCCTTATAGACCAGCTTCGTGAATGAGGCCTACTAACGGTAAGACTGACTTTTACTCATACATATATATAATGTTAGACTTTTAATGTTATATATAGTATAGGGTGTATTTTATACTTTTAAAATACTATATGGTTAACTTTAACAATTACACTTTTAATTCAATTAAATGGTTAACCTAAACCTTTATGGATTTATTAAATCTCTTTTAATTATACCCCTTAATTAATTAATAAAACCATAAGGGTGTGATTTGAACTTTTCAAAACATTACTAGGGTTTTAGAATTTAACATTTCTAATTAAACCTTTAATCAACTTTTAAATTCCAAAACTTGAGGGCAAGTTTTGAAACCTTTTTCAAAACATTAGGGTTTTAACTATTTAAATTTCAAAACTCCAAAACTTTTGGGTTCAAATTTAAACTATAAAACCTAAAGGGGAAAATATGAAACCTTTCATAACAACAAGGATCAAATTTTAAATTAACATTTAATCACATAATTATCCATATTTGATTTATTTAATGATTTCTTGCAAAACAATTTATCAATTTACTCAAGATAATTAATCAATTATCTTATAAGGAAACAATTATCTTATTAATTGATAATTATCTTTAATTAGATCAAGAATATAGTCATATATATCATAAAATCGGATTTATATTGATCTAATATGATAAGGTAACTATCCAAATGCAAAAACAGCAAGAAATCCCGAGATAAGCATTATCTGACGCTCGAACTCGCCGAGTACCACACTGTACTCGCCGAGTTGAGGTCTACTCGCCGAGTTCCTCAGCCATAAAGCCGAAAAAAACGATTTTCCAGTTATACAATGCATCTATACAATTGAAACCAAGCTAGGCTCTGATACCACTGATGGGTTTTGGTCATAAGACATCCTATGTGCTCATACAAACCCTAATGCTTGGATCTAGGTTTCTCTATTGTACATGCTTTGAATCCAAGACTATAAACCCTAATTCTAGCATACAAGTAATCATATTAATATGTAATTAGGTTTAAGATCATACCTTGATTGTTATGTAGCAATAACAATCCCAAATCTCCTTGTATTGACTTTGGAATGCTTAGAGTCACAAGTGTCACTTCTCTAATGGCTTACAAACACCATAAGCAAGTGGAGAAGGTATAAAGAGAGAGGTGAGAGGTTAGAATTCGTATCTAGGACCTCTTGGGAAGGGATACACGAATTCATGACACTAGGGGTGTTTATATAGGTGTAGAGATAGGGTTTCAGTCATTATCCTTATCTAGTTGATTATCCATTAAGCAACCAATAAGATAATCCTTGAATCCTTATCATACTCGAATTCTAAGGCTTTCCAACCTTAAATTCGTCCACCATATAAATAAGATAATCCTTACCTTATTTTGTAACTATCACATAATTACAAATCAGCCCCTCTAGTTTAATTAATTACATTTGATCACAAAACTAATTCTTAATTAATTATTGACCAATATTAATTAAACAAATATGATTTCTCCTTTAATATATTATTCTTATAACATATTAATAAATCATATTATCCTTTCTCTCTTTATTCATTTCTCCAATCAAGTTGCTTTGGTGAAGGCAACCCAAAAGGACCATGCACCATCGGGTCAAGTACATACCAAAATAGTTATGGACTTAGACACTAATCCAACAGATCCCTCTAAGCCCTATCCTAACCCGAAGGAGGCAGAGTGCCACCACTGCCACAAGATAGGACATTGGAAGAGAAGTTGCCCAGAATACCTGCAAGCAATCAAAGAAGGAAAGATCAAGCCATCTTTCGCAGGTATATACACAATTAAATCTAACGATTCTAATCATGCTATTTCTTGTGTTCTTGACACCGGTTGTGGTTATCACATTTATTCAAATGTGCAGGGACTAAGAAGAAGTAGGGATGTGAAGCATGGAAGGATAAATCTAATCATGGGGAACAGAAGATCATCGCCTGTTACCAAGATTGGAGTGTATTCTTTAGTGCTTAGGAATAACTTATGTTTAGATTTGAACAACTGTTGCTATTCGCCAGAAATGGCTAGAAACATCATTTCATTTCATGGTTTATATAGACAAGGATTTAGATTTTCTTTTAATAATGAGAATGGTTCTATTATGGCTTATCTAAATAGTGTCTTTTACTTTGAAGTTATACCGTGTAATGGAATATATGAAACTGTTATGATTGTTGATAACTTAGGAAATGATGTTTTGAATATTGATTCTTCCACTAGTATGGATAAAGCATCCTTGTGGCATTGCCGTCTTGGACATGTCAACAAGAAACGCATAGCCCAACTCCAAAAGGATGGAGTGTTGGAGTCATTCGACCTTAGGGAAGATGACACAAGCGAGTCTTGTTTACTTGGAAAGATGACTAAGTCACCCTTCACGAATACTTGTGAAAGGGGTGAGGGGCTATTGGACCTAATACATACCGATGTATGTGGACCCTTTAGATTAACCACGAAGGATGGGAACCGCTTCTATGTGACTTTTATCGATGATTATAGTAGATATGGGTATATCTATTTAATCAAGCAAAAGTCAGAATCCTTTGAAAAGTTCAAAGAGTTCAAGAATGAAGTGGAGAATCAATTGGGCAGGAAAATCAAGATGCTTCGATCCGATCGAGGAGGAGATTACCTAAGTCTTGAATTCCACGATTATCTCAAGGAGTGTGGAATAGTTTCGCAATTGATGCCTCCTAGGACACCGCAGTTGAATGGTGTGGCAGAAAGGCGTAATCGAACCTTATTGGATATGGTTCGCTCTATGATGAGTCGTGCTTCACTACGTAGCTTCTTTTGGGGGTATGCCTTAGAGACTGCCGCCCATATCCTTAACCGAGTCCCTACTAAGAAGGTTGCCAAAACACCTCACGAGATGTGGATGGGGAAAGCTCCCTCGTTGGCACATATCAAGGTTTGGGGTTGCGAGGCTTTCATAAGACGAGATACTCACGACAAGCTTGAACCTCGAAGTGAGCGATGTATTTTCATCGGCTACCCGCAGACATCCTTTGGATATCTCTTCTATAGACCGAAGGACAACGTTGTCTTTGTTGCGAGGAGAGGAGTTTTCCAAGAATGAGAACTCATAAGCCAAGGAGACAGTGGGAGCAAATCGAACTTGAAGAGATTCAGGAGTCGATAGATGAAGGAACCTCTACCGCTGGCATTCAACCCGAGGAGGAAACTCCGGTTGAACCGATTGACGAATCCTTACCTCTTAGACGTTCCGATAGAGTTAGAGTTCATCCCCAGTTTTATGGTTTTCATATTACTACCGAAGGGGACACGTATATTAGTGATGGTACACTAGTAAATCTTGATGAACCTAATAGCTATAAGGAAGCCATGGCAGGCCCGGAGTCTGCGAAATGGAAAGAGGCAATGGATAGCGAGATCCAATACATGTACGATAACCAAGTTTGAAATTTGGTTGATTATGTACCCGGGCGTAAGACCGTTGGGTGCAAGTGGATCTTCAAGAAGAAGACCGACGTGGATGGGAACGTACACACGTATAAAGCGCGATTGGTTGCGAAGGGCTTTACTCAAACTCCAGGAGTTGACTATGATGAGACCTTCTCACCAGTTGTGAAGATTAAATGTATTAGAGTGATGCTAGCAATTGCCGCATTTCATGATTATGAGATTTGGCAAATGGATGTCAAGACCGCCTTCCTTAACGGAAAGTTGGCTGAGGATGTTTACATGGCTCAGCCAGAGGGGTTTGTGGATCCGAAGCATCCAAATAGAGTGTGTAAGCTTGAGAAGTCCATTTATGGACTTAAGCAAGCGTCTCGCAGATGGAATCTTTGCTTCGATGAGAAAGTCAAAGAGTTTGGATTTGTACGAAGCGAAGACGAATCTTGTGTATATGTCAAAGCCAGTGGGAGTATAGTAAGCTTCCTCGTTCTAGATGTCGATGACATATTACTCATAGGAAATGACATCCCGACTCTGCAGGAAGTCAAGTCCTGGCTCGGGAAGTGTTTCGCTATGAAGGACCTCGGAGAGGCTTCTTACATTTTGGGAATAAGGATAGTAAGAGAAAGAAGTAAGAGACTAATTGGACTTAGTCAGAATACTTACTTAGAGAAGGTACTAAAACGTTTTAGTATGGAAAACTCAAAGAAGGGAGAACTACCGATACAAGGAAATGCCAAGTTGAGTAAGACTCAAAGTCCGAGTACTGAAGCTGAAATAGCAGAAATGAGCCGAGTACCGTACGCTTCCGCAGTTGGCTCAATCATATACGCTATGACTTGTACTCGCCCTGATGTAGCCTTCGCTTTGAGCATGGTTAGCAGATATCAAGGGAACCCTGGCAAAGCACATTGGATTGCGGTGAAGAACATCCTTAAGTACCTTCGGAGGACGAAAGAATGGTTCTTAGTCCTTGGAGGGAGTGATGACTTGAAGGTGCGAGGGTATAGTGATGCCTGTTTTCAGACCGATAGGGACAACTACCATTCGCAGTTGGGCTGGGTCTTTACCCTAAATGGAGGAGCAGTAACTTGGAAGAGTTCCAAGCAAGAAACCGTAGCTGATTCAACGTGCGAATCAGAGTACATCGCAGCGAGCGAAGCGTCGAAGGAGGCGATATGGCTAAAGAACTTCATTGGTGATCTTGGAGTTGTGCCTGCCATAAAGGAGCCCATGGAGATTTTCTGTGATAACGAAGGTGCGGTTGCCTTGACCAAGGAACCGAGGGATCATGGTAGATCAAGACATATCGACAGAAAATATCACTTCATTAGACATCGTGTAGAAGAAGGACAACTCATAGTTAAGAGGATATCATCAGAAGATAACCCAGCAGATCCGCTTACGAAGGGACTGAGTAGGGTTAAGCACTTGCATCATGCTAGGAGTATTGGGCTGAAGGATGATATTAGTATAGATTAGATAGTATTAGAAACATATAATAGATAAATGTAATTAACATTTGATGATTAAATAAAGGAGTTTTATTTATAAGTAAAGTTACTGTCATATGTTAATTGTTTAACTATTGTTTCACTTTGCATGTTTTGACTTCCAGAATGATTGAATTTATTAGGAATAATCGAATTATTCAAATTGTCCACAATCGTTCATATGTTGGAAGTAGATATGAATGAAGATTGTCATGAATTGGTGTGTAGATTGTCTAAATGGTGTTAGACATAGCAAAGGGTTGTTGCAACGTTCATGAGTGCTTATGAACTGGTTTTGAGCATTGGAACAAACCCGCGCTTGCTGGAATCACTTTATGGAATACGATATAAAAGGTGATCACAAGACGATAATATCATATAGTCTTAAAACCTAGATATATGGTTTATTATTTGTTAATTGATTGTACATTGATAATGCGAAAACGCATCAATAACTTGGTGTTATAAAACACATTGTTGTGTATAGTTGGTTAATGAATAAGTAAATGCATATAAGTCGAAGTTTATCTGTAAATTTTATCCTAAGAGGGTAGAAGAGATATCTTGGGCACTCGATGATTTGATTTGACTTATGTGCCGGGCCTGGTCAGAACTGAATTGATGTGTTTGATTAAGTTCTATGTCAAATAAATCGGAGATCGAGAAATCAAATACTAGACTAACCATTCCATAGGATTGTCAGCATGATATCTAACAGAGGACTGTACGATCCCTTATCTAAAGGACAAGATTGATTAGATTAGAGTTTGATAGCGTCTTTGAGAGCTACGATTGCAAACCGAATTTTACTTGTATAGTTACTAGACTTATCCAAGTGGGAGACTGTTGGAATAGTGTCTAAGGCTGCAACTATATTAGGCAAGTATTTGACCCGGTTGTGCATGGTCCTTTTGGGTTGCCTTCACCATAGCAACTTGATGGATGTTTTGTTAAGAGAGAGTATATATTATAAGGAATAATATATGATTATTTGATTAATATAAGTCATAGATTAATTGGAATTAATTTGGTGACTTAAAGAGATTAATTAAATAAGAGGGTATAAACTGTCAATTGTTTGATAGTTACACTTTAGACTATAAATCCTTATCCAAAGATAGGATGGACGATTTCTAGGGCTTGGATAAGCCAAATCGTCCATAGGGTTATCAAGGAAAGGATATGGATCAACTTAAAGTCTAAGTTATCCAATTAGGGTTAAAGCTGTAATCCTTAAGGAGTCTACAAGTATAAATAGACCCTAGGGGTGAGGGAATTCGACACACCATCTAAAGTAGAAATACTCTGGCCGAATTCCTCCCCTCTCCTCTCTCCTAAATCATCTTTCTTGCTATTGGTGTTTGTAAGCCATTAGAGGAGTGACATTTGTGACTCTAGAAGCTCCAAGACAACAAGATTAACAAGGAATTCAAAGGTATGGTTCTAGATCTGTTTCAATGTTGTTAGTTAACCTAATTAGCCATTAGAAGTCTTGGATTCATAGCATGTTTAATTAGAAAGCCTAGATCCGAGCATTAGGGTTTTGCATGCGCACATAGGAAAGTTCTTATAGCTAAAACCCATCAGGGATAACTTCATGGATTATACCAAAAATCTTTCTTTTTGCTAATCGAAAGTGTACTTCTCCCATACTAGACGTATTATTTATTAGACGCATTCTAAATGCAAGATATCACTCTTACGATATCTTCCGATATGTACCATGTAGTATCGTAAGCCTTCTCATTTCCTCTATTTACTCAGTTCACTACGAGTCTTCACCATGATGTTCTGCACACCAAAGCAATCATTAGGTGTATCAAGACTAGAGTAAAGATAGAGGAAGGTTTAGACATGTATTCCTACCTCGAAAAATGATATGTTAGTTCTAATATCATAATTAACCGTTTAGAAATCTGAACACATAAAATTTCCAGATCCAGTCGACAACAGACCATAGATCCGATCAAACGATAGCATAAAGCATCACAAATTATTAAGCACATAAAAGCATCTTCGACATCATCCCTAATTAAGCTAGTACTTATGTCTATTTAGGCGTACTTCCTAAAATATATTAGACACACTCCTAACGATCATCACTTAGCATTCTAAGTTCAAGTCTAGAAATAAATCCTTATTCCTAGTTCACCTAAACTCATGCTCTTATACCAACTGTGACATCCCCATTTTCACGACCATAAATGACCAATTTTGTTTACGTTTTATCAAAATCAGAGTACATCTTTTAATAAAAATGTTGCAAAATTTGTTGCTAGTAAAACATGATAAATACGTTATCAAAGCATTTCCGAAGAAAAGTATTTTTATACATTTTAAAACATTTGGGATGTCATCGTCAATATGACAACATAAGTATAAAAAGAACTTATATTCATTATCACTAGTGATTTATATTTTCTTAATCTCTCAGTATAATGTGGCTTCATATCTACACCTGTGATATAAATAAATTGAGTGGGTCAGGTTGAGAAACCTGGTGAGTACATAGGGTTTTCAACCCACAATAATATAGTTATTATGTTTAATCATCAAACAAATAAGCCAATTACCCATCCCAAATATCTTCTTTATTCTTAAGGGTCAACCCTAAGAATCGTTTATCCTACATTACTTCAATCCGAAGTCCATTGCTTCCAGGGTTTGTATGACCGACACTAAGTGCATAGCTGCCAATGCTCGTTCGTAAAACACTAATTCCATAGCTACTAAAGTTCATTCATCGGGTACTAAATTCATAGCTACTAGTGTTTATCTAATAGGTACTAAGTCGATAACTACCAACATTTATCTAACAGGTACTAAGTCCATAGCTACCAACGTTTATCTAACAGGTACTAAGTCCATAGCTACCAGCGTTTATCCAATAGGTACTAAGTCCATAGCTACCAACGTTTATCTAACAAGTACTAAGTCCATAGCTACCGGCGTTTATCCAATAGGTAATAAGTCCATAGCTACCAACGTTTATCTAACAGGTACTAAGTCCATAGCTACCGATGTTTATCCAATAGATACTAAGTCCATAGCTGCCGATGTTATTTATTAGGCACTAAGACTATAACTGCCAATGTTCACTCATATCATCTTTCATCTCTGATCATTCATCTTTCCATGTTTTACCTAACATATTCGTAAATATAATATATATATATATATATATATATATATATACACACACACACACACAGTTTATTTAAAACATGTATAAAATCGTTCATCCAGCATAGATAGCAAGTATACAGGTTATATGCACACATAGCATGTAATTTATATAAAATACTTCATATCTATGTGTAATATGAAAGTAACTATGCACTCACAAAACATAATTTATATTAAATACTTCATATCTATGTGTAAGATCAAAGGGACCATGCACTCGCAACACGTAATTTATATTAAATACTTCATATCTATGTGTAAGATGAAAGGGACCATGCACTCACAACATGTAATTTATATTAAATACTTCATTTCTATGTGTAAGATGAAAGTAACTATGCACTCACAACACATAATTTATATTAAATACTTCATATCTATGTGTAGATGAAGTAATAATGCACTCACAACATGTAATTTATATTAAATACTTCATATCTATGTGTAAGATGAAAGTAATTATGCACTCACTTGTTAATGTGATGATTCCAAACTTGGTCAGCGCTTCTCTTTTAACGATTCTATTTTTTTTCGACAAAACCTAGCATTATTATCGCTAAGATTTAATCTAATCTTTATTGAGACTAATTATTAGTATTGATTCATCATTAACTCAAAGTCTACTTTCATGATCTATCAAGTAAGGAACAGCCAGGTAGGATCATATCAGAGGTATGGTCTGTTTGGTATACGAAGTATATTGTTTGGAAATCCTACTTTAAACACCTCACTAAATCACAGCCTAGACATCATTCCCGTAAGTAGATCAATCGGTATAATGAATTTGAATCACTGATAAATCTTATTTCAAGGTTCATAATAAAGATATTATATTTAAACATAAGCTATATTTAAAGTGTGGTAGGCTTATTTCACTTACAACAGGTTTTATTAAAAACAGGGCTCCGCTGGAGAAGAGCTTCTAAGCCGAAAAACTATTTTTCTTGGATCCTTCATGCACTCCAGGGCTTTCTTCTAGCGCTAGGGAAGTTTCCTAGGTTTTAGGGGGGGGGGGGGGGTTTAGGGAGTCTAGATAGAAGTTAGAGAGAGAAAGAAATGCTTATGGTGTGAAGAAAATATGAAGAGTTCATCTCTTATTTATAAGGTTTTTATCGTAGAGTAGGCCCTAAGTTTCACCCGTATCTTCTGCGTACGAGCTCTATTTTCTACTTCTTTATATCCACGTGCTGGTATTTACGAGTACTTCAACTTTTGTTTAGACCCCGTCAGCTAATTCTCATTCTATCTCAGATTTACAAAACTGTATTCGAATTCGTCGCGCTTGAAGAGTAGAGACTAAGTTTCGTCCATATCTTTAACATACGAGCTCTATTCTCGACGTTATTTATATATACGCATTGGTATTTATGATTAATACAACTTTTATTTAGACCCCGTCGGCTAATTCTCTTTCTATCTTGGATTTACAAACCTATATCGAATTCGCCGCGCTCGAAGAGTATGGACTAACCTTCATCCATATCTTTTGCATACGAGCTCCGTTTCGACTGTATTTTTATCGTTTAACTCCTATTAATGATATATTCATTTCTCGTTTAGATTATTTTCGCTAAAAATCGACCGATCTAAAATTCGAATTTCCGGGTTGTGTACTGTTATGCTAAATCTCAGAAAAATCATAACTTCCTCATACGAAGTCAGATTTGGACGTTCTTTTTATGCACGCTCTCGGTTTAAAATATACCACGACTTTCATTTAGATCTCTAAGGCTAGAAGGTATTTTATCGTAAATTCACTTTTTACGATTCACGGTGTCGTGCCGGTTTTGCCGTAAAAGTTCGACGGGTCATAACTTCTTTGTTACAATTTAGATTTCAACGTTCTTTATATGTACGGAACTCTTGTGACATATACTATAACTTATTCAAGATCATTTATTCTAAATAATATGATATGAAAAAAAGTTATTTTTGACGCTTGTTGTTTCTAAATTGACTAGCCCGAATATGCGGGCGTTACATGAAAGCCTGAAATCTACCAAAATGTTTAAATCAGAAAGTGTATGTCTTCTGTGGCATTTGGGCTGAAACTTTATTGATGTATATCAAGTATTGAAATTGTTATGTCTCATTGGTTGTATATCTTTGAATCAAATCATTGATTGATATGGAAAACTTGTCACATGATTCACATATGCCTTTGTTGTTCCTTGTTCCTCTTTGCTTCTGTCATATTGAAGTATGTGTGTGTGTGTGTGTGTATATATATATATGTATGACATAACCTTATAACATATCTATTATTGAACTCACTAAGCATCACCGCTTACCCTTCTCATTGTTTAACAATTGCATGTAATAAGCATCCAATATAGTCTTATACAGTTGGAAGATTTAGAATAGTTTATATTATTACCTTTGTACTTGGGTTTATGTATGTATATGAATAATAGATTCCTGGGTAGTTATGTAATATATTAAAACTTAGTCGGTTTGTATCCAGTCGTTTGTAATCAAATTATCAATGTAAAATATTATTTATGAATATGCATGTAGCATGTTTTAGTGTAATTTGGAGTAACAATGTCAAGTATGAAAGTGTGGGTCTTTCATCCTTCATTTATTGGTTTTTAGAAAGCAAACACCAGAAGTCTCGTGTCTCTAATGGCTCACTTCCAAACCTTAGCAAGTTAGAGGCTAAAAAGGAGAGAGGAGAGGGAATGAGAATTTTTGGTTCTCACTTTTGTAGAAGGGTTGGACGAAACTATGAACCCTTAGGATGGTTTATATAGGTGACTAAGGGAACTAGGATAAGAAAGGTTTCCTTAGATAAGCATTATCCCCTTTTCTTACTCTCTATGGACTCCTAGGTCCTTATTGCCCAAGAAAATCCCTAAAGACCATCTAGAATTTGCCCCCCCTCCTAGGGAGGTTCTAGAATTTGCCAATTCTCCACTTTTGAACATTGTCACCTTTAGTCCTTCCACTTTTAGTTAAACCAATTAATCCTAAATTAATTCCAATTAATTATTATTAATTCATAATTAAATAATACTATTTCTAATTAATATAAAATATTCTCATAGTATATTAATAAATCATTTGTTTTGCTTTCTAATAAATTTATTAACTATATAATAAATTAATAAACCAGTCTCTCTCTCTCTCTCTCTCTCTCTCTCTCTCTCTCTAAAAAGAATTCCAAATAATTTCTAGGTTTGAGGGCAACCTAAAATGACTTCACTAATAATTTAAGATTATATTAATTTAGTTATTGGCTTAGACACCTTATCCAACAAATCCTTCTTCCATATTGCCACCACCTTGTTCTTCAAGATCCTACCTTCTAATGGAGAAATAAGCTTATAAATGATGCCAAGGCTCAAAATAAGTGAGAGGATGTTATATTTTCGAGTTAGAGGCTCAAGAGGGTGGTGGCTCATGATAGGAAGGACCCTTAAGGGGTTAGAGACCTTAAATAAGGTTTAAAATCATGAAATAAAGTTTTTACTCTGCAGTGGTATGCCCAACGTACCTATTACCCGCCACTATCACCCCTTCCACCATTATTCCCACCACCATCCATCACCACCCCACCCACCCTCCCACCACTACCAACACCCTCTTGCACCACTTATCACCACCACCATCCACCTCCACCACCCACCACCACTACCTACCAACCACCACCCATCACCACTAGCACCCACCACCACTAGCCATCACCCCATCACCAACACTTAACACCACCACCACCCACCACCATTACGACCACCCATCACCATTATCACCACACACCACCATCATCCCTACCACCAACCACCACCCACAACCACCGCCTACCAACATCATCACCACCAACCATTTACCACCACCATCCACCACTACCACCATACATCACCACATACTACCACTACCTATCACTACCACCCTCTATATCCTACTCATTAACATTACCACCAACGACGCACTAACCTTCCACCACCCTCGCCACCCCCACGACCACCCACAACCACCATATAACCAACTATCACCCATGACCCCCATCACCTACCACCCATCCACCACTACCAACACCCTCATCTCGACCACCATTACTAACCATCTCCACCAGACGACCACCATCTACTACCTACAACCACCAATACCACATGTGATTAAATGCATAGAAGGATATAAGTCATGTGTGGTTATATGTATTTCATCACATAAATCAGTTGTGATTAAATGCATTGAATAGGATAAATCACATATGATTATATGTATACAATCACATATAATTTATATGGACAATATTCGTTTTTCATTTTTGAGTCACTAGTAGTTCTCATGTATTTAATCACATGTAGTTATAAGTATTTAATCATATATGATTAATGTGCACAAAGATTTGTTTTCACATTCTTGATTTAATAGTTTTTCTCGTATATATAATTACATGTAATCATATATGATTAAATAAAAAGAGAAAAAATATTGAATCGAGAAAATGAAAATGAATATTGTTTAAAAAAATCGTATGTGATTATATACATATAATCACATGTGTTTATATGTATTTAATCACATTTGATTTATGTGGAAAATATTTATTTCTTATTTTCAATTCAATAGTTGGTCTGGTGTCTTTAACCAAATGATATTATATGTATTTAATCGCATATGATTTATGTGGACATTATTTGTTTTCTGTGTTCTTAATTTAATAGTTATTATTGTGTATATAATCACATGTGATATATATATATATATATATATATATATATATATATATATATATATATATATATATATATATATATATATATATAATCACATATGTGATTTATAATTCGAAAATGCGAAAATGAATCATTTCCATATAAATTATATGTGATTAGATACATATAATCAATTTTGATTAAATAGACGGGAACAACTATTGAATCGAGAAAGTGAAAATGAATTTTATCCACATAAATCACATGTGATTAGATACATATAATCAAATGTGATTATATGTATTTAAACACATACGATTTATATTAATATTTATTTTTGCGTTTTCCATTCAATAGTTGGTCTCATGTATTTAATCACATGTAATTATATGTATTTAATCATATATAATTTATGTGGACACAATTTATTTTTACAATCTCGATTCAATAGCTATGCTCATATACTTAATCACATGTGATTATATGTATCCAATCACATATGATTTATATGGATAATATTCATTTTCTCATTTTCGAATTAATAATTTTTGTCATGTATTGAATCAAATGCGATTAAATACATAAATCATATGTAATTATATGGACACTATTCATTTTTTCCATATAAATCATATTTGATTATATGTATTTAATCATCTATGATTTATATGGACAAAAATGAATATTGTCCATATAATTATATAATTACATGTGATTTTATGTATTTAATCACATATTATCTATGTGGGCAAGATTTATTTTCAGATACTTTATTTCCTTGTTCTTTACTTAAAAGTTATTATCGTGTATTTAATCGTATATATGATTAGGTGTGTATAATCAAATACAATTTATATGGATATGATTCATTTTAACATATGGTGGGTGGAGGAGGTGGATGTGGGTGGTGGGTTTAATCTTATGTGATTATATGTATTTAATCACATACAATTTATGTGGATAATATTTTTTTTTTCACATTCTCGGTTCATTAGTTGTTATCGTGTATTTAATAACATGTGATTATATATATTTAACCACATATGATTTATGTAGAGAATATTCATTTTTGTGTCGATTCAATAATTTTTCTGATGTATTTAGTCACACGTGATTATATGTATTTAACCACATGTGATTAATGTGATAAAAAATAACTATTGAATCGGGAATGCGAAATGAATCTTGTCCATATAAATCATATGTGATTAGATATATAATCACATATGGTTATATATATATATATATATATATATATATATATATATATATATATATATATATATATATATATATATATATATATATATATATATATATATATATATATATATATATATATATAGAGAGAGAGAGAGAGAGAGAGAGAGAGAGAGAGAGATATGTTCAAATGTGGATAGACAATTATTGTGTGGATGTATGAATTAATATTGACCAATCATTTCTAATATCAAGATAAGGGTAAATTTGTAATTTTAACTATTAATTAATTTTGGTAATTAAATCATTAATTCATTAATCACTTTTATTTAGGTAAGTTTGTTTAATTATTTGAAACCCTACACATCGATCAAGCCCTAAAAACGTCAAAATTCTTCTTTCTATTCTCTCCGCCTCTTCAGCCGCCTTCCTCCTTCCCCCCACTGTCTGATCAACGTCATTGCTGTAGTGGGAACCCTTGCCGCCAAGGTGTCCACTACCAACACCACCAAGGAGTACCAAGAAATCAGCCGTCTATGTATTGATGGCAGGAACAAAGGATTTGTTTGAAAAGTGATTTTACATGAATGAAGGTACTAAATCATTCTTTACTTCAAGTTTTAAAAAAAAATCAAACATTGTATCCTGTTAAAAGCAAATGATTATGTATTTTAGCTTTTGTTAGTATTTTGTTTTACTCTTGTATGCTATTTTCTTTTTCTACCTCGTCAGCTTTATAGAACTTTCAATTGTTTAATTAATTGTCTAATACATTTTTTATTTTAGATGTTCAAGGAATTGTAAATTGCAATTGAAGATTCGTTGGTTTATTTGGGGGTATCATATTGACAAAAGTTCATTGCTTAATAATTTTATAATATAAGAACTTAAACAATTTCTATGTTCTAGCACTTAATGATTTTATGGCTGGATTTTATAATATTAGAACTTAAGCCCACTTACAGCACTTATATATTTATATCAACCCTGTTCGCATTTTATTTGTGTGAATTGTGTAAATCTTTAATTAATACATAAAATTAGAATGAAAAATATTTAGCACTTATAGCAAAATGAATTAATAATTTGCAAAATTAATTAATAATTTGCATTTCATAGGATTTGATGAGGGGTCAATCCCTCTTAGCACTTTCTTTGGTGAGGGGTCATTATGCTAGAATTGAATCCAGTTCTGTCGGAATACAATCACGAATTTCAATTATGCTGGGATGAAATCATGATATTTCATCATTAATTTGTGTATTTTCTACAATTCTTGGTTATGGATTTTGGTGCAATTCACAGTTCTCCACATTTGTACAAAAGACTTTAGTTTTTTATTTTTCATTTGCTAATGTATTATTGGGTTTTAAACTACAATTGGATTTGGTTTCACAGATGCATGAAGAACAGACTGCATAATTAAAAGTGATTCTCAGCAATAATGTTGTTTTAAAATGTATTAATGTCTTTGTTAGATATGATTTTTTTTTCAATATTTACCCGTTCTTAGTTTTATTCTTTAACAATAAATGTAGTTTTTAGCGGTTGTTACCAATATTCTTTATGAATTAGTGTAATTTTTGTTTTTCTTCTTCAATTAATGGTTAAAGAATTTGTTATTTTTCAAAAAGTTCATTCTGTCAAAATATTTATTCTGTCAGAACATTTATTCTTTTATGGTTCAAGAATGTTTCAAGATACTCATAAACATAGTTCGTTAGAATGAACCGAAAAAAAAAAGAATTATTATCTATTAAAATCAGATTTTTCAAACTAAGAGAATTAATTCCCCCTAAAAATCCAAAATTTTCTTTTTTAATTGTATTTTAATTGACTATAATATCCATATACTAAAATTTATCTGATTATATAGTACATGATATCTTATAGTAATATTATAGACTCTCAACTAATGACCATTTATTCTATTAATTTATTGGTCCAGAATTATCTTTACGATCATACAATAGATGTCATCAATATTATAACCTAGCCCTATATATATATATATATATATATATATATATATATATATATATATATATATATATATATATATATATATATATATATATATATATATATATATATATATATATATATATATATATATATATATGAGACGACCTAATTTTGTGAGACCGTGAGACGCATTTTTTTATTTTTTTTTTATTTTTTTTAGTTAATTCAAGTTCCGAAAATAATATTTAAAAAAATGAATTTTTGGATTTTTCCATTTATTTTGCATTTTAAAATTATTTTTTAGAATATGTCAGTGTAATATATTCTATTAGAATGTTTCATGTATTTTTCAAAAAAAATGGAATTTATTTTTTATTTTTTTAGTTAATTCAAGTTCCGAAAATAATATTTAAAATAATAATTTTTAGATTTTTCCATTTATTCTGCATTTTAAAAT
Source organism: Lactuca saligna (assembly GCF_052625555.1). Lineage (NCBI taxonomy): Eukaryota > Viridiplantae > Streptophyta > Magnoliopsida > Asterales > Asteraceae > Lactuca > Lactuca saligna. Next base: position 110,212,458 of record NC_136420.1, on the reverse strand, counting down.
TATTTTTTAGAATATGTCAGTGTAATATTCTATTAGAATATTTCACTTATTTTAAAAAAACGGATTTTTTTTTTATTTTATTTAGTTAATTCAAGTTCCGAAAATAATATTAATTTTTTTTTTTGAATTTTTTCATTTATTTTGCATTTTAAAATTATTTTTAGATTTGGTCTCACGGTTTCACAAAATTAGAATGATCTCAAATGAACCTGAATATATATATATATATATATATATATATATATATATATATATATATATATATATATATATATATATATATATATATATATATATAAACACACATGATTTATATAGAAAATATTTATTTTCAGTTTTTATTCAACAGTTGGTCTTCTGTATTTAATAACATATGATTAAACATATTAAAGTAAAATTATCATAATTTTTTTATTATTAAAAATAATATTGTTTTATTAGTTTTTACAAATATTGACATATGATAGTTTTTATATATTATTAACTTCGTTGCAATTGTAATATACAATACAATTAAAATTTAAAATTAAATTAATCTAATTTTATTAATTATAAAATAATATTGTTTTGTTATCATGAACCAAAAAAATGCTCGAATATGTGTAGGCAAAATGAGATTTATAAAAAAAGTAAGTGTCTAAAATCAAAATATGTACAATAATATGTCAATCAATTAGGTGTATTAAATAATGTTAACAATTCCAATAAAATCACTTTTTAGAAAACATAAGTAAAGAAATTGATTACTAATAAAAGAATAGTTAAAATTTAGAGCAAAGTGTGTATTCTAACTTCATGAAGCATCTATTATAATTTATAATGTTTCCAAGACAAACCAACATATATTTTGACAAAATCACAACTGTATCATAGTATAGTATACGATTACATTAGCATTTTAAACATTATATCTTACTTGTATTATCATATATTCCAATTATTCCACTTTATAATGTTTTCAAGGCAAAACAACAATATCTTTGATAAAATCACAAACCAGCTCAAAGTATAAAGATTACATTAACATTTTAAACATCATATCTTAAAATACACCATCTGTAAAAAAAATTTGAATAGTCAATATTATTCGATTTCGGTAAACCCACATAATGGAGCATAATTTATGAAAGTTTCCTTCAATAACATGCTCCATTAGACCATTTTAATCCAAATCTTTAGTATACATCCAAATTATCTTCATTAAAAAAAATGAAGCCTTAATCTTTAAACTTAAAACATCAACTAAATGAATAAAGTAATAAAGAATAGTTATACTTTTTGAATTTGGATTAGACTCACCAAGAATGTGATTTTAAGACGTATATCATGAAGAAATCATACATCCTCTTCTATTTTTCGCTTTTATTGATGTGATATATAATTCGAATAGATAAATTCCCATGCATTACGCAATATAAAAGAATATTGTTAAAATGTTGAAATATATATGTTATTTAAAATTGTTATCTTATTGATATTAACTTTGACATAATATATATTACACTTATTTTAGATCTAATCTCAATTATTCGGAACAATATTATCCAATAAAATATACACGTAGTTTGCGTATAAATAAAATTAAATATAATAATCTTGATTAGTGTTATCTCTAGAAAGTGTTATGATTGATTAAATTAAAGTTTTACTTATATGACAATATTTTGATTTCGATGTTTATTTTAAATATAATAGTACTAAATGTAAGAACATCTTGGATGGATGACCATTTATTTTAGAGATTTTTTGTATCGACTCATCAATTATTTCCATTTAATAGCATATTTAATAGCATTGAATTTGATATCTTTTGTATATGTATACCAACCACTTAATATATATTGGGTAATCAATATACTATAACACTTTATATATCTAACCCCTTTTAATTTGATCATATTTTATTTTTACCACTTTAATTATAATTTAATTTTAAATATTTTCTATTTATTTAACTGTATAATTATTTCTATCATAGTTTTTTGTTCATAAAATGTTTATATATTAATTTCTAATGACAACGTTAATTTAAAATATTTCATACTAAAATATAATATGTTTAAAAAACAACAAAGAAATGGTTGTATGAAATATTTTAGATAGATGAAAATCAATAAGCAAAATTCATTAAAAAAAATTATAGAAAAAGGTTGACCATTGGAGGGGTCACTTAAATAGAGGTCAAAATAATTAGAATAATAACATGACAAAAATATTAAGTGATAGATTAGGTTTACAATTGAAGATGCTTTAAGGTTACATAATTTATATTTTGATTTTATTATTATTTATATTTATTGTTCATAATTTTAAAACTATTCTTTTATATATATATATATATATATATATATATATATATATATATATATATATATATATATATATATATATATATATATATATATATATATATAAAAGTTCCTAAGAAGTTGGCAAAATTGGCTCCCTATTTATTTGGGTATCTTCAATTCGGTAAGCTGTTGTTTTTTTAATAAATATGGTCAATGTCTTTACCTGTTTGTATATGTTCATCTTTCTTTTATTGGTTTTTCATATATTAGTCATTTTGATATACATCCGTGGTCAATGGGAATTTACTGTATTAATCTTTATATTAATAAAAGAGTAGTTCTTTTGCCATGTGTCACCATATTAGACATTGTAATTAATATGATGTTATTTGTCAATCTATTGATTCTCCATTTCAATTTTTAAATTTTTAAATTTAATTTTCTTATTTTAATTACATTAAATTAATAACATTCGAATAAAAAATAAAATAAAATTTATACAAATTATAATAAAATAAAATTTATACAAATTATAAGATGATATAATTTTATGTATTTATTTGAATCAACGATTATAATTTTATATATAACTAAAAATATGTTTTCTTAATTAATAAGTTGTTTAAAATAATTAATTAATAATTTTAAGTTTTTACTTAAAAAACCTAATTAATTTTGTAGCCGGATTATAAACTAGTTAATTAATTAATAAATTGTTTTATAAACACGTTTTTACGAGGCTTGAAATCAAAGCAGGACCGATTTTTACCGACCTTCTCTTCCAATCAGCTGCTAAGAGAAGCCACATGTTCTCCGATGTCGCCACCACTTATAGCATTTCAGGATCTAAATGACTAAATCCCCAACTGCCATTATTCCACTTCCGCTATTCCCACCACTTTGTTTTTTCTTTCTATTTGCCCTAATCCTGGTAATCGCACCGATAATTCATCTAGAATCCCCTGCCACTCCACCACCACCTACACTCGACTGCCGACTTGCTTCCTTCTTCAAAGAACCCAAGAATCGGTGGTGATTTCACGATCGCAAAGGCCACTGCCATCGCCAATGATCTGCTTCGATTTCCGGATCGGTGTAGAGGGTGAGCCATATGCCAACCACCACTTCTCATCTCACTTACCATCTTACTCTCCCACCTTCAACTTCCCATCGATCTGGAAGCATCGATTTACGATTTATTGTTCCAGGTATGTAACCGATTTGAACTATCCATTGATTTAAACTCATTTAGTGAGTGTATGTATGTTCGTAAAACCGGAACCGGTGATGGGATGGAAAGAAATTCAATGTCTAGTTGTTTTTTAGATTTTCAATTTTTGGTCTCGGTCTCCACCGTCGATGAATTTAGGTTAAAGTTGGGTTTACTTTCACTATTTATGAATTTTCTGATTTTGGTCTCAGATACGTATTCGATTCCTAACTTCCACTATGGATTGCTTGCCCCTTTAACAACACCGGCTTGCAAATATGCTCTATGTTTCCATTTTTAAGCACACCATTGTAGAAAAGTTGAGGTTTCATAAGTGAACTTTGAGAACTAAAATCATGAATGGTGCGACGAGAATATAGAAGTGAGAAGATTGATTATCCTAAATCGTGGGAGGTGTCAATGGAACTGCAAGTATGGATTCTATCCTGCAACTTCCAATTATAACAATTATAAGTCGTCACATTACATTAAATTCCATCAAGTTAACTTCTTCTCTAAGTTTTATTCCGTCTATTAATTTGTTGAATTTATGACTATCGAATCCTTTGTTGGCAGAATAATGTGTCATTGAGAGTAAAGAAAGGCAGATATGACATTCTTATAAAATTTTGTTGTCCCTGCTTCTTTGCACACCAATCTTATTTTCTTAATTTGGTAAGTTTATTCTCTTATCTCCTTTTCATTTGTTAATTTTTGCTAATATTTATGTTTTATTATATGAAATAGCTATCTTGATCTAATGAAATATTTATTTTCCTGTTGTTATTTCCATTGTTTGTAGTTGTTGGTCATATGACAATGACATTGATTTTTACTTGACTTGCACCATTTTGCTCATCGTCTTATTGTCTTTATTGCAAATCCAGTCGATTTTATCCTTTAAATATTTTCCCCCTGAATAATCAATATAACTGAAGGAGTGTATATGGTGGACGGTTATTGATCCACAATTTACGTCAACTATCGTATGGGTTGACTTTAAAACTCAGGTGTATTTTTTTTTTTTTTTTTTTTTTCGGGATGATTGCATACTGTTTATGTTTTTAGAGCCTTTGATGTTCCTATGTGATTTCTTCACGCCTTCTGTCGCATTTTATAAAACAAAACATTGTTACATTTACCTATTTTTTTTTTTTTCTTTTTGCATATTCACAATTGCATTATGAAGATTTAATCCAAAATATAAGCTTAAGCTCGCTTTGAAGAAGAAAATGAAGTTGAATGGACTCGCTTTCCGACTCAAATCATATGCTATCAACTCGGTTTTGACATTGGTGTTGTTGTAGCAGTTAATGAAATCATTATTCTTTTATCTAATTTATCATTTATTTTATTCGTTTAAAATCAGAAAACCACATACAATGGGTAAAACTGTAAGTTAGATTAAAAATGATCTGCAAAATAAATTTATTTTGTATAAACAAATTTAACTTAGATTAAAAATGATTTGCAAAATAAATTTATTTTGTATAAACAAATAGTTCATGAAAGAATATCTATAGAGAATAAACTGAACAAAAATTTCCACATCTAACCACGCAACGCTGGGTCACTCACCTAGTCTAGGTTTACAATATTTAAATTTTTTTTAACTACTTTAAACCTTTATTAACTACTTTCAAAAAAAGTATTTGAATACAATTTGAAGTTTATTTAACACTTTGATTTATATTTTGAATTTAACATAATATTTAAACTAACAAATAAGCCTACAATGTTTAATTTAACATTTCATTTTAATGTTATTTCTAACAATTGTTATGATCGATTAATTTAAAATTTACTTATGTGATCATCTTTTAAATTCGATTATGATGTTTAATTAAAATATAATCCTTTTAAAGATAACATTGTATAATTTATAATTTGTTGCTAATAGTTTTTCTGATTATTATTCATTAATTTTAAAACAATTATATATATATATATATATATATATATATATATATATATATATATATATATATATATATATATATATATATATATATATATATATAAAAGCTCGATGAACCTCACCAAGGATTAAATCGCGATTGCCTTCAAATGTAAGCTTAGCACCCTCAACTCAGCTGCTAATTGCTGTCACTATACCAGACCAACTATCAAGAAAAGATGATGATAGTAACAATGCCATCACTTCATATTCAAATTTAATATCAGCCGACATAAACCTTGATAGGATTGAATAAAGTTCATTAACATGATTAGTCATTGAGCTACCCTCCTTCATCTTCAAATTTACCAATTGTCGAATCAAGTGAACCTTGTTCGCTACTGAAGGTTTTTCATACATGTTAGATAGTTCCTTGATCAACTCATGAGTAGTCTTCACATTGAGAATGGTGTATGCTACATTCTTTGCTAAGGATAATCTCACCACACCAAGTATCTTCTGATCTAACAATTCTCAATCCTCCCACTTCATTTCTTCATGTTTACTTTTGGACAATGGTTCATGTAAATTCTTTTAGTAGAGGAAATCTTTGATTTGCATTTTCTAGAAACTGTAATCGTGCCCATTGAATTTGTCGATATTAACTCTCCCATATTCAACCATAGATCTTATACTAGTTTGTTGGGTGACAAAAAAACAAGTTAAGCACTTTAGACAAATATCAAAACAAACTTCAGTGAATTTTCAGAAATAAAAATTCTGAAAATGTAAATCAAATGAACACAATTTATAACGTGGTTCAATCAAGGTGACCTACATCTATAGGCGTACGAGAGAGAGGATTTTATTAACTTCCAAGAACAAATACAATCACACAAAAAGGTTACATCTTACTTGATCTCTCAAAACAAGAGAATCTCTCTTTCTTACTAATTACTCTAAAGGAGTGATCTCAACCTCACAATGATTACTCTCTTGAAATTTCAGCGCATATACAATGATGAAGATATAAGTCTATTTATACTTTAGGGATCAGACTTAAAACCGTAATAGGCCAAACCTATTGGCCCATAGGCCCATGAATGGTGACAACTTATCATATTCCGGCATGCAACATCTTCTGGAACATTCATTCATGTCATACAACCTATGAGCATCAACAACACACATGATGGACCACCTTGACCATAGTGGAGCATCATGATGCATAAGTGGCACATCATGAACACTAATGATCTAACATCCATCATGGTGGCACAACATGGTGTATTTCTTGAGTATGATCATCTTCTAAGCATATGTGGATCAACATAATCAAACAAAGGAATCAAGATGGCTCATCATGTACCAAGATGCTCCATGATGGCACAACATCTCCTCCATGGTGCAAGTTCCCTTCTTGATGGAACAACAACATCTTCATATCTGAATATCTCCTTGGCTCAACATCACCTTGGCGCAACTTCATACATGATGACTCATCATGCCATTATTTGGCACAACTGCCTTCTACTTGGCGCAACACGATGCTTTATGTTGCTCCAAATGATCCAAGTTCTCCTTGTTGCTCCAAGTGCTCCAAGTTTCTCTATGTTGCTCAAAGCCAGTCCAAGTTGCTCCAAACTACTCCAAGTTTCTCCAAACCTCCTTAGGAAGATTCGTGCCTTTTTCACTTGATCTGTTCCTTTGTCAGATGATCCAAAGCCATCTCAGATGATCCGTTCCTTTATCACATGCTCCATGAACCTCAATCGCTCCATTGAGTTCTAAGTGCTCCAAAATGAACTCAAATTGGTTCATCCAAGTGCTCCACTTGATTCTGAGTGCTCAATGTCGGACAAGACTTCACACTTCAACATGTGACAACTTCGACATGAAGGTATTCATGTGCCCTTCCATGGTTGCTTTCGATTGTGGATGCTCACATCTCCATTGTTGATATCCTGGCCACCTTTATCGAATCCATTTCAACCATCCTTTTATTAGAACTCCTATGATTAGGTAACTTTTATATGGTTGTTGTCAACATCACCAGAGCCTGTTTGCATAATTATTGATCCCATAAAGTTTTCTAAATGAGAATTCTATCAAATTGGTTCTTTAATCTTTACTTTTAATCCTTACAACATATGATGGGTTATATATTTATCTTTTCCAATAGATTTTGGAAAATAGAAATTACATAATAGATTGTTTATTGTTTCTTATATAAGACACATGATCCCTTTTCATTTTCACTAAATGTCACATTGATGAAGTGCTACATGGATATTGATTTCTGATTTGTGCCTATATTTATGATTGCTTGATACAAAATGCTCTCATTTAGCAAATAATTCAAGCTATTTCTAATGTTAAAAGGTCACCCAATTTAAAATTTATTGATGTAAAATCCATATCTAAGTGATGCTTTTTTTATGGACTGATGGTAGATGATATAGTAATCAATTCAATCCATTTCTAATGTTAAAATGTCACCCAATTTAAAAGTTATTGATGTAAAATCCATATCTAAGTGTTGCCTTCCGGTGTTTGGGTTTTGGAGAGCATAAATCTTGGATATGGATTGATGGTATATGATATAGTAGTAAGTGGTCCTTCTCTTACTCTTATTGGATCCTCCTTGCTCTATGTACATATGTAAATGTGGTTCGGTAGTTAAAATTTACGTGTTGTTCTTTTCAGCAACTGAAACTTATGGTTATAAAGATGGAGATTTTATGTAAGTGCATTTCATGTGATACAATTTTGTTTCCATCTTTTCATAAAGTGAAATTTTAATGATTTGGGACTTTTGAAAAATGTCTGATGCTTCTCCTGGTTAATCATCTTGGTTGTTTACTCAACAAGAGGATGTGGATGAGGTTCTTTTTTTTTGGGGGAAAAAACCATTTTACTTTAAGGATATATAAATTTAAAGGATTTAGAATGGGAGATTGCTTCGGCTACACATTTGGTTGACAAAAAGGACGGAAATGGATTCCATCGAATTCCCCAAAATCTATATTCAAAGGATTTCATCATTCCTAGGGAAGAATTGAAATTCAAGTTTTTATTTTTTCATTAAAAAGACCAAATAATATTATTTTTTCAATCTTGCATCATTATACAATTATATATATATATATATATATATATATATATATATATATATATATATATATATATATATATAGAGAGAGAGAGAGAGAGAGAGAGAGAGAGAGAGAGAGAACTGTATAATGGTGCAAGATTGGAAAAATAATATTTGTGTTGTAAGCATAAATTATTTTTTCTATTTGTAGCTATCTCCATTATATTTATAGTTAATTATTGTGTTAAATAATTTATTTTTCTTCATAAGTCACTTTTAATGTCATATTACTTTATTTTAATGTTTAGTAATGGAGGTAGCTACAAATAGATAAGTTTATATTTCTTTCTAATACGTAATTTACCTTGTGATCCTTTTTTTGTCCATTGTTATTTTATGGTTTAGTTTAATTCTCACATGTTATGTCCATAGCAGCACAATCTGATATGTCTTATCAAGGTTGTCCACCTGAGCCTATGTTATACGAAGAAGCTTCCTTAACTGACTCTTTTAATGCAAAATTGGTGATTATCTTCGATAGGTTGAAGTATCTTTGCAATATTGGTGGCCTCTCAAGAAACACGAGAGCTTAAGTAAGAATTAATTTTTGGTTTGCAATGCTAATTTTAATTTTTTTTTAACTTGTTTATATTCTAAGTTGTCTCTTAATTTAATTAACATTTTATTTATGATCAATAACATATTTATGTGATTTATTTGCGGAAAAGAAATTAGGACCTTTACTTTGGCATATAACTTCACAGTTTATAACCAATTCTTCTTTATCTCCTCATTTGTGTTTTTTTTTTTTTTTTTTTTTTTTTTTTTTTGGAAATTATAAGAATGTTGATGGTGCGTTCGGGAAGTAACGGGTTTTGATATCTACATCAATATTGAAGGTCTTTTTTCACTAAGTAGGTGTTGTAATCCAATGGTTGAGTTCGGTTGCATTTTCTGTTTTTTAGCTTTATAATGTATATATGTGGAAATTTATAGTTTTGGTTTATTGCTATTTTCAACTTCTGAAGTTCGAGTTAATATTCACTTGGAATGATTCAAGGAAATTATGAAGGTTCTTTAAAAAATGTAACTTTACTTATCTTCACGAACTAATGAAAATGGGTGACAAAGCACTCAAAGAGTATCGTTGTAAATAGGTAAATAATTTCACAACCTAATTTATACATCATGTTCTTTTGTTTCTTCCTTTTGATCCTGAAATTTGTTCATCTGGCTTCTTAATGAATAATATTTATTAATCAGGTAGTCAGTTATTATTCGAGAGCTGATATTATCAAAAAGATATATCAAAATTGGAATTTTTATTGAAAGATGAAACATGAGAATTATTTTGAAGAAAAAAAGTTCCTTTAAATTATAATATTTTTATTAATACCATTTTTCGTTCCTTCAATTTTTACTATTTTCTTAAATGGATGTCATTAGGATTTAGTTGTTGATTTAGTTGTTAACCTTTGGTAACTTAACAGTCGAGGTAGATTCTTCATTTTACCTTCGGTTAATGGCGAGGATCATCTACTTGACCTCTGAAGTACCACAAATGATAAAAAAAAATAGTTAAAGAGACAACTATGAAAATATAGTTCAACAGACAAAACAATAAACATCTTGGGGACATAAGTAATTTGAACCATACCACAAGGAACAATATTGTAATTTAGTGAAAATTATTTTGTATTGGTTATATGGCAACATGTTTGTAGTGTCTTGACTAAATCTTGAGTTTAACGAGTTTTTAAAGGATCTTATCTACCTTTTAAGTACACTTTATGTTCTTATTTTGATACTAAGTATTTTTCTTTTCTAAAAGTAAACCAAAATGTTTTCCTTCTTCTAAAAAACACTACACTTTGTTTAATTTAAATTTTTAGGTAATAAACTTAAATTTTACAATTTTAAGATAACACTTTCAAAATTTTGTATTTTGGAGTTTATCGTGTGTTATTTGTTTATAAAAGAAACAAAAAAAATGGGGTTTCCCAGGTAATAATCATTATGCTTGCGGTTAAATACGTAAGATTTGAATAAAGGGAACACACTTTATTCTTTCTACTAGTATAGGCAATGAACTTTACTTTTTATGCGTATAAAAAAGTTTTGTACATTGCCCATTTTAAACTTAGAATAAAATACGATGCTATTTACTACATACCCATAAAAAAAGGTTGCCATTTTCTAACATATAGTTACTAAGGTATGTACTTTTGACATATTGCAAGAGGAAGAAGGCCATAATTAGAGAAATATAAGGCTTCTTTGAAACAGAGTTAAAAATCATTTGGATTTCAACACGTGATGGCATCTCACAGGCATCGACATGAAGCCTTGTTAGCTGGAATATGTGGTGAAATACCAATGCACATTTATATTTTTATCGTGTATGTAAATAGGTGAATTGCAGATAATAGCAACATACTTTACTATGGCTATTAATTCAGGCAATATACTATTGTTTCACACAAAAGCAACATCTTTCAACCGCCACATTTGCGGGGGAATGCTTCTAGTTTAGTATTATTAACTTCTTGTTCTACGTTTACAATATTTATTTTGAAAAATATTATATAAATAAAATGTTTTTAATTCTATTCAATATTTTGGATTTAACATATTATTTAAATTAACAATATGGTATATTATAATAATCATTTTAAAAGTCTTTCAATAATATGATAGGAAAAATGGAAATTAGTATTATTAACATGTGGTTTAACATTTACAATATTTAGACGTATTTAATTAGGGATAATGACTTGAAAAGATAACGAACTTTCGACTTTGTTCACATCTAGTCACTAAACTTTTTTTCGTTATCTATTTGCCATTGAACTATTAAAACTGTTCACATTTTACCCTTATGACCGGCTGTTACCGGTCATAAGGGTAAAATGTGAACAATTTCAATAGTTTAGTGGCAAATAGATAACGAAAAAAAGTTTAGTGACTAAATGTGAACAAAATCGAAAGTTCGTTTCCCTCTAAAAAGTTCAATGGCTAAATGTGAACAAACTTCCTGTTGTATTATGTTTTAGCAAATTATTTATTTTTGTTTAATTGTAGCAACATTTGTTGATGAAGAAATCTATGAAATAAAAATACAAAATGTAACATCCGGATTTCCATGTATCATAATTTAAGTATTTTTCTTTTGAGTTAAGAAGAGAGACTAGATGAGTTGACGTCTCAACTCGTCGAGTAAGGTTGCGACTGATGACTCAGATTAATGAATGGACTCAAAGAGTCGGCGAGGCGACTCGACGAGTCCGCGTTGTTGGCAGAAACCATAAATCTTTGGGCCCGAGCCATATTTAAAGGCACTTATGGCCTTCAATTGCGACTACCTTTCCCATAAGTGAGAACCCTAGCGAGCTTGAGTGTGTAGAGTGAGAGGAAGAGCTATCTTGATCTTTTTGGTGTGATTTTGCAAGAAAGGAGAAGAGTTCCAGCAAGAGGGATCAAGGAATGTTATTGTTCTGAGTTATTCAAACAAGGAGCTTCATTATGAGGTACAAAAATGAACCCCTTTCCTTCCCTATTGTGTAGATTCCATTTTGGGGCTAGGGCTTGAATCACTTCATCTTTGGGGTTTTGAATGCCTCAAACTCTTCTTGCAAGTTTGTGTTATAGATCTGGACCATTCTAGGTCCAGAGAACCAAGAATATGAAGCTTTAGTAGAGTAATCCTTGGGGTTTGAAGTTAGGAATCTGGACCCTTCTAGGTCTAGAGAGCCGAGAATATGAAGCTGTAGTAGAGTAAACCATGGGGTTTGAAGTTAGGAAGCATTTATGGGATTTTTATGGTATACATAGTTACTTTCATCTTACACATAAATATAAAGTATTTTATATAAATTACGTGCTATGCGTGCATATTATTTGAATACTTGTTGTCTATGCTGGATGAATGATTTTATACATGTTTTAAAAATTTTAAATGGTATATTTATTTTATATCTACAAATATGTTGTGGATGAAACATGTATAGATGAAATAGTTGGTGTGTGATGAAATAAAATGATGAGAGATAGGTGATGATAGAAAGGTGATGATAATTAGGTAAATAGATGATGATGAGTAGGTGATATAGGATGAAATGAGATACCATAACCTTAACCGACAATGTGGCGATGTAGTCATCTACCAGAATATAGATGGCGACCACGGACTATTCTAGACAACCCAGTGGAAACACCAATCGGCCCATAACCTGTAGGTGATGAATTACGAGTTCATACGATGTTGTAACTACGTATTCATGCGATGATACTCTAACCCCTTAATATGAATTACGAGTTCAGACGATGTTGTAACTACGTATTCATGGGATGTCATAAATTCCGCATGCCAAACCAATGGTCATAATTCACATCAGTGAGAATGGTTCATTTTTTGTGGAAATTTTGATTTTTTATTTTGGAAAATGTCAAACCATTGGTTTTTTTTATTTTGGTTTCGGTTTTTTTTTTTTAATATATATATATATATATATATATATATATATATATATATATATATATATATATATATATATATATATTATTTAATAGATTTTTTCATCAACAAATGTTGCTACAATTTAACAAAAATAAATAATTTGCTAAAACATAATACAAGAGGAAGTTTGTTCACATTTAGTCATTGAACTTTTTAGAGGGAAACGAACTTTCGATTTTGTTCATATTTAGTCACTAAACTTTTTTTCGTTATCTATTTGCCACTAAACTATTGAAACTGTTCACATTTTACCCTTATGACTGGTAACAGCCGATCATAAGGGTAAAATGTGAACAGTTTCAATAGTTCAATGTCAAATAAATAACGAAAAAAAATTTAGTGACTAAATGTGAAAAAAATCGAAAGTTCATTACCCTTTCAAGTCATTATCCCATTTAACTATTTTGAAAAATAGTATTTGAATAAATGTTTTTAAGTTTATTTAATATTTTGGAATTAACATAAGATTTACATTAACAAATCAGTGTAGTATAATAATCATTTTAAAAGTCTATCAAGAATAAGATAATATTTTTCATTTAATAACATATTTTAAATTAATAGATTAATTATATTAAATTGGAAATTGAAAAGTAATGGAGGTCTCAAATGCATAATATGCTAGGAAAAATATTTCCTTTATATTATAGTACTGGGCGAATCATCGCGCGTTGCATGCGAATATAATTATTTAATTAAAATAATAACTTTTAACATATTGCAATTTAGTATTTTTATGTGAAAAACCAATGTCAGTAGCAAAACAAATCCAATGGTTAACCCATTAGTTTTATTAACTTTAATAAGTTTTATATCATTGGTTATTTTACTATTAATTGATAATTTTATAGACCATTTTATGTTGTGTAAATTGTATATCAAATGTATGTTGATTTCTATAAATAACAAATAATAAAGTATTATAAAAAATACTACAATTTTTGATGATTTTATAGACCGATTTAAGTTGGGTAAATTATATATAAAACGTATGTTCATTTGTATATAAAACAAATAACAATTATTATGGAAAAGTATTTTATATTTTAATAACATAAAAACACTACAACATCTACTATAACATTACATCAAACAAAACTTATTAAACACTTATAAATTATTCAAAATCAATATTTAGAAATCAAGATACATCTGATATATATACATATTTTTATAAAACAAATCACGTTGAAATAACCACTGATTCGGTAAAATTCATGTTTCAACTCTTTCATTTTTAATAATATAGTTAAACTGTCTGTAGAAAATAGAAAATAAAAAGACATTGTATATTAATAACCATAACTTAAAAAACCTATTGAATATAATGAAAAATAAAAAGGCATCATGCATTAAAGTAGATTTGAAATGATAATTACATTTAAACTAGGGAAGAATCCCGCGTTGCGGGTTTGGATCCATAAAAGAAACTCTTAAGTTGAATTTCAACATTTGACTATGGCAGTGTTGTCATGAGCTATAAAATTCATACACAGATAAAAGCGACCAAAAGGATGCAGACAAAAGCCTTCAAAGTTTTTTAATCCGTTTGCATTTATTATTGCTAATTGCATAAACAAATAAATACAAAATTCCGACAATTAGGAACATTGCTTCCTTTTGGAATTCCTTCTTAGTTGATTGCTATTAAGAAGCATGAAATATTAGTTAAATAGGTCAACATTGATAACTCTGTAGTTATACAATCTTCCAAATGAATGTCATTAGTCATTTAGATAACATGGAGATATAATAAATAAAATATACTAATGTTTATAATGGGGCCTTAATAGTTAGTTTTGTCGATAAATTGAAATAAATTGGAAAAAACATATGACTTCCATGTTCTGTTTACATCCGTACAAACAATTTTACTCTTCAACTATCAATGATATTTACTGTATTAATAACCAAAAAATGGAAAATGAACCTAATAGCAATGTATTTTGGTCAATGCAAAGTACGTTGCTATTTAGGACTTTTTACTCCAAAAATTGGAAAATGCACCTAATGGCAATGTAGTTAGGTTTTTGGAAAAAAATCAAAAGAAATTAAAAAAAAATAGGAAAAAAATGTGTAAATGCAAAGTACATTGCTATTTACTTCATTTACTATATGAATATGGAAAATGCACTGAATGGCAATCTACTTTGGTGTTTGGTAAAAGAGTCATATAAAAAATGCAAGGTGCATTGCTATTTAGTGGATTTACCACCTATATATAGAAAGCGCACCAAACAGAAATTGTAAAGTACCATATTGTCTCTATCATATCAAGTTGAATAATAACATATTAAATTACCATTTCCTCCTCATCTTTCTGACTCTTTATGACATATAAAGGCTACTCGCTAACCATCTTTTCAAGTTCATCGTTCATTATGAATCCTTCTTGTAGCTTCGCTAGAGCTGCTTCTATGAGATCTTGGACCTCTCGGATATTAAAGTAATTTAAAAACAACAAAAAATAAGAAATATAAATCAAAGTAAGAAATAACTTTTTAAAAAATAAGTAAAAAAAACAGTTTTTTTTTTTCTTCTGAAAATAGTTACTGAAATCACAAATGGCTAAGCTCACATGCTAGATACTACCCTCATGATTTCATATAATTGGGTTGCGATTTAGCCTAATTTTCTGCCTATGGGTTGAAAAAAATGAGTAGCTATAAAGGTTTTTTTTTTTTTTTTTTTTTTTTTTTTTTTTTTTTTTTTTTGCAATTCCGTATCATTAAGGGCAACCATGAATGTATTGATTTTTTTTATGTTCAAAATTGCAGACCAGATGCTACAAATTGTACTTAGAAGATATATAATAGCCTATTCTTTTAGATTATAGCAATATCTACGGTTATTGGTACAAAAACAATTGAATTTTAAGGGCTAAATGTACGAAACAGTAACATACTTTCCATGCCAATTCCTCATGTTAAAATTGATGAATGTTATGGAATATGTTTTTTTGAATGCAAGGGTAAAATGATTATTTTGTATGACTATAACACTTTATTCAGTCTAGAAAACAACAAAAAAACATTTGGAAACTTTTTATTTCTTTGTCAGTTGTATTTCTTTACCACCTATAAAGTCACTTTACTCATATCGGACTTAATTGCGGAAAAAAGAATTATTGTTGAGTATAAAAAAGAAGAAATCTTACTTGTTGCAGGGTATATTGAGAAAAAAAGACTGAAAAATATTAACATACTGCCAGAGGTTTGACAATTCTTACAGATTCCTGAAGTGGGTCGATGGTTAATATTTGGGTCGATGGTTAATATTAAACTTTGCTAGTTTGAATGTAAATGGTTGCGAATTTTAGATTTTGCGTCATTGTTTTTCCTAAAAAATCATTCTTGCAACAAAACCAATTTCATATGTAAGTAATTTAATATATAATGATTTTGATTAAATCAGATACATCAAAAAAGATAAATCTTGCCTCTTTAATTTTAGAAAATTTTGTAAACAAATCATCAAGATTTAATCAAGTGTTACAATTTTGTAAACAAATCATCAAGATTTAATCAAGTGTTGTGTACTCCTAAATATAGAAATGAAAAGGAAAGTGGTCATGAAAGTTGATGATCAAATGAACATGAGAACATCCAGATAATAGAAAACCCTCTAACACAAAAGCATATTTATTAGTGTTTTACCAAAACAATAGAAGATGATACCCTTTATGCGTTGTTAACTACATCCGTCACGTATTTACAGAGTATAAGAAGTTTTTACCTTTTCAATTTCATTAACTTTGAAGGTGCATGATGTATGTAGCGGTTCCGTTTTACAAACTGACATCAGTTAGAATTCCTTAGGTGATAAAGTTTATCCACATGTAGTACAAACAATAACAAATCGAACTTACAGAGAGTAACCAACTAAGAAAACCCTACCTGTGTCGATTACCTCAAATATCTGCAGAAAAAAGTGTAAATTAATCCTAAAAGATGGAACTACGGAACAAATAACAAATAAATAGAACATGAGAAGAGGCATCTGAAGGTATAATAGTCTTCAATTAAGGAATGGTCATTTCATGAAAATCATCGATGAAATTGGAGGTCGTGCAGAGTTCAATGGGAATTCCAGGTTTTGGAAAGTAGAAGCGCAAGCGAAGACCAACCCTGACACCGAGGAGGGGAAATCGATGACCACACAATTATTTGAGGGCTGGGAAGTAAGCAATTAGTGTAAATAGAAGACACGGAAGGAAATATCCCAAATCAGTGAAGAGGCACATGGAGAGAAGACGTACACAGTTGGAGAAGAACGAGAAGAAGATCCAACGGAAGGAGACGCGTTTCATAGCGGCTAAAGAGAAGATGTGTATAATTCATATCTTAGACGGTTGGAAGACCGATGAAGTATATGTGTATCTGTTAATATTCGATTGGCTAACAATGGCGGTGATAGGGGTGAGTTTCGTGAGGAGACAACATATGAAAAAAATAGGGTGATGGCTAGTGAAGCGCTTTTTTGAAAAGGATCTAGAGATGGATTGGAAGAGGGAGAAATAGAGGGTTTCTGTGATGAGGACTGAAAATTATAAGTGTTAAGAGTGTGAGGATTAGAAGCTGATGATGGAAGTGGTGGACCGATGGAAAAAAGAAGCAGAGACGGTGAATCCAAAAGTGATGGGAAGCATGGAGAAGAATCTGCACATAAGTATCGGGAAGAAACCCACTGATTGAAAAAGCAAGAAAAAAACTGATTTTGGTCCAATAGGAACAAAATATTGTTCCTAAAAGGGGTTGTCATTTAATCTATATATATATATATATATATATATATATATATATATATATATATATATATATATATATATATATATATATATATATATATATATATATAAAAGCAGAAAACTTCTGAGTTTAGTGGGTGTTCCAAACTCTTGATTGTGCGCAATAATGTAATATAAATATTTACAATTATACATAATAATAATATTATTATTGACATTTATCATTGATATAATGATTTTTATACTCATTTGTAACTAATATTATAATTATTTTAAGTATACAATAAGATATATATAATAAGTTGGGCTTGAATTGAATTAAATAAAAATTTTGATATCTTGTTATTTTTAATATTTTAATTAATTTAGAAATGATGTATTTGAATATTTTTTATTTAATTTATTAATAATATTAATATTAATATTAATATTACTATTATTATTATTATTATTATTATTATTATTATTATTATTATTATTATTATTATTATTATTAATTCAAATAACAACCATTTTAATACAATATAATTTATTTCATAGATTTATATTATTTAGAACGATTTTTACTTGTACTTAATTAAAAATATTTGTTTGAAAAATATTAATTATTTTATTTAAAAAATAATTCGTACTTTAGTACGGTACTTTTAATTTTGTCTGTAAAGTTATAAAATATTGGAAAGAAATGAAGGGTTCAAGTAAAACGGTAATTTGTAATTCAAAATTATAGTAATGGTTAAGTACTAAGACTAATCTCAAAAAAAAAAAAAAAAAAAAAAAAAAAAAAAAAAAAAAAACCATGTTAAGAGTGGGTTAGGGGTGGAGGGAATATTCTACTTCGTTATGAAAGTATTAATATTTTCTTTATTTTACTTTTTCCTTATGAAAATCTTCAGAAAAGTCCCAATATTTACGGAAAAGTTACACTTTAGTCCCAAGATTTTTTTTTTGAACGAAAAAGTCCTGAAAACCGGCAAAAATTTGCAGTTTGACCCTTTTTGACCGGTTGAAACCGGTACCAAACTAATTTGGGACTATTTCGTAAACTAATCCAAAATATTGGGATTTTTCAGTAAACAAAAAATATTAGGACTTTTCTGTAAACAAAAATATTAGGACTTTTCTATAAACAAAATCTTAATTATTATTATTGTTATTATTATTATTATTATTATTATTATTATTATTATTAAAAATATAAATAAGAATACTATTTTTTGAACTTGTTATTTTTAATATTATTACTAATACATATAAATGCATTAAATGAAAAAAATATTATTAATAACATTGTTTAAGGGTGGAGGTGGAGGAGATGGTGATGTTTTTAGTATTGAAATCGTGAATGTCTACTTGTATATTTTTACTTTGTATATGGTCATTTCATATTTGTTATTA
Organism: Lactuca saligna; assembly: GCF_052625555.1. Taxonomy (NCBI): domain Eukaryota; kingdom Viridiplantae; phylum Streptophyta; class Magnoliopsida; order Asterales; family Asteraceae; genus Lactuca; species Lactuca saligna. Next base: position 110,193,305 of record NC_136420.1, on the reverse strand, counting down.
TTGTTTTCAATTCAGAATATTAATATTTAACAATTTGAAAGAAGTTGCATATTAATAGTTTAAGGTAGTAGAGTTTCTCATTTTGTATATAAAATTGTTTAAGGTTGAAGAATTACTTTCCAAATCCAACAAATCCACTACAAACATCTACATAAGTAACCTATATTAAAATTCGAAAGTATTAATTACAATATTTTGTTTAACAAAAAGTAATAGGAATAATTCAAAAGTATTATTCAAAATTCAAAAGTATTAATCCAAAAAACATGTCCTATTACTTTTTATTGAACAAGATATTGTAATTAATATTTTTGAATTTTGATATGGGCTACCTATGTAGATATTTGTAGTGGATCTGTTGGATTTGGAAAATAATCCTTCTACTGTAAACATTTTTATATACAAAGTGAGAAATCCTTCTAACTTAAACTATTTATAAAGAATTTTACAAATATGCAATTTCTTTTAAATTGTTAAGTATTATTATTTTTAATTGAAAACAATAACAACAAATGTGAAATGGCCATATAAAAAGTAAAAATATACAAGCAAACATGCATGATTTCAATGCTAAAGGCAGCAACATCTCCTCCACCTCCACCCTTAAACAATGTCATTAATATTATTTTTTCATTTAAATACATTTATATGTATTAGTAACAATATTAATAATAACAAGTTCAAAAAAAAGTATTCTTATTTATATTTTTAATAATAATAATAATAATAATAATAATAATAATAATAATAATAATAATAATAATGATGATGATGATGATGATGATGATGATGATGATGATGATGATGATGATGATGATAATAATAATAATAATAATAATAATAATAATTATAATAATAACAATAATAATAATTAAGGTTTTGTTTATAGAAAAGTCCTAATATTTTTGTTTACAGAAAAGTCCTAATATTTTTTGTTTACTGAAAAATCCCAATATTTTGGATTAGTTTACGAAATAGTCCCAAATTAGTTTGGTACCGGTTTCAACCGGTCAAAAAGGGTCAAACTGCAAATTTTTGCCGGTTTTCAGGACTTTTTCGTTCAAAAAAAAAATCTTGGGACTAAAGTGTAACTTTTCCGTAAATATTGGGACTTTTCTGAAGATTTCCCTTTTCCTTACGATGATGAAGAACAAATAAGAAAAAAAGAAACTGACAAATGTAATAAGATAAAATAGATTACTTATTTTTATTACTATAAAACATTTTAAAAATATGTAATTTCATATAAGTTTTGGGAGAGTATAAAAAATATATTTTTATAATACAAAAATAATATTTGGTTTTCATCAATAAAATTATGTCATATTTAAAATCATTCGTTCTAATTTATAATTATCATCAATACTTTGGAATAATAGTTGTAAACTCCTTTTATCCGAATCAATTATTAAACATCCCACTCATGTTATTTACAACAAAATAATAATGTTCTCTTGCAAAGAAAAACAATTTGTCTTAATTTGAGTTTATTGCATTTGCATTTCGAAAAAAATGCAATTGCTCTCTTATATCCGTTGAACCACTCATATAACTCTTCAAACCCTACCAATATAATCCATCATTTTGTGTTGACATACATGCAATATGCAAGCTACAATGTTATTATATAAGATAAATATTTCATTTAACTCATCAATTAAATAGCATGATATAAAGAGTTTTGGGAGTTACAAATCACAACAATTCAATTATTCATAAATTAAATTGTATAAGTTGAATAGTCTTAAGAGTTTAAAATGAATGAGGTTAAAAAAATGCTTACTTTATAAGAAACAAGGCGAATATCCACGCGTTGTGCGGAATAAAATTATATAGTTAACCTTTTAGTAATAATATGTCACTCAAAATACTTTTGTCGTTTATATTAACAAAAAATAATTGTTATTACATTTAGACATTTAGTTAATGTAACATTATAATCAATTTGAACAATAAATAATATAACACTTATTAAAATCGAATCGCTTAATGGTACATATTCATGCTTTACGAATGTATAAAATTAGTTATATTTCTTATCTATTTTATTAACTAATGAAATGATTTATTAACTTTAAAGAAAAATTGACGACATTTTAGTTATGTTATTTTAACTGTTATTATTATAAATTAAGTTTAAAAAAACTTAACTGAGTTTTTATTTTTATAAAAAATAGTTTTTGGAGATCTTTTAGTTAATTTTACTTTTAGATTTATGTCCTTTTACGTTTATTATATGTAATATATTCCTTTTTAACTCTTGAAAAAAATATACATTGAGTTTTTTTTATTTGATATTTACTTTATGTTTTAAATTTTATAGTATATTTTTACGTTTGTATAATATATTAATATTTGTTACGCATTTATCGAAGTTATCGATAATTCAAGAAGTCTTCCATTTATGATAATATTTATAATTAATAACATATTTAAGTTAGAAAATATATCATAGGAAAATATGAAAAGTTACGAGTTTCAAATTGATGTGGTGAAATGAAAAATGCTTCATTTATAAGTATAGTATGATGATGATATGATATGATCAGAACACTGGTTTATTTTGTTTAAAATGATATTCGCTGCTTGCATGTCACTATGTTGTTTTTGTTTATTTGTCACGGTTTAATTCCATATTCTTTACTTATGTTTCTTAAGTCATAAAAGTAAAACATCTTTTGAAATGACGTGTTTAGATAATTTTCTCTATATGGTAACAAACTATATCAGAAAACATTGTTTATGATTAAATTTCATATGTGTAATAGGTATGACTAATAATTCCTTTTAGTCTAAGTACATGACACTCTCTTTACTCAAGATCCGTGGTATCCAAACAAATAATGAATCAATGGAAATTTCGGGGATGTAGAGTTATAGTATAGCTATTATTGCTTCATTTAACGAAAATCGGGTATCACTGGTTACCTGAACCCAAAGATTGGGGTCATTTGAAGACTGACATGACCTTTGATTATTTCCTATAGAACCTTTTCAATATCACAACAAAAGAAAACACATCACTTTATACCAAAAGTCAAACAAACTTCAACATAACATTACACCAATAACAAAATCAACAAAAAAACCCATGTAAAGTTCAAGTAAATAGTTAAACATTCAAGTTTTGAAAAGAAAATACCATGAGAAACAAGTTCATATTTGTTTGACCAACAAACAAGCACTATACTATAGGCAATGCCTATTTGTATAACTGCTTCAAAATTTCCATTCGTACTTTGTCCATCAACACCATCTTGATCTCCGATTGGTCATCAGAGGCCTTACCTTTAGGGTTGTGATGAACTTGCACTTAATGCAAGAACCACATCCCTACACATAGTAAAATGCGTAGGATAGTTATCACAAGTGAGTGACACGACAACAAAAAGATTGCCACATTTCATGCACACAAGTTCTTTGTTGGTTCTAGCATTTGAATAATGGAACCGAAACTTGCAACCAGGACACTTGGTCCAAAATGTTTGTGCAGCATGCTCAAAGCTTCCAATAAATTTTTAAAGGCTCCTTCAGCACCAATCACATTATTTCTATAGTCCTCAACTTTGGCATGTAGCTTATAATAATTAGCGCATATTTCTTCAAGGGTTAAAGGTTTACTGATCAAATGTAGAACCCCATACCAATCTCGTTCACCATTTTTGAATTTTTGTCGTGAGTTATAAATGTTGTTAATGGTGATAAGTGGTGACTGTAATTAAAGGCCGTAAATTCCCTAATACATAGAAGCACCAACTTTTAAACTAAAATATTCAATTACAAGATTATAACAATAAGAAACATAATTAGAAATCACCTGGAAATCTTTGAGATAATCTTTTTTTTTCTGATAGACATTGAAGAATACAAAAACATTTAAAACCCTTCAAGATGAACAATGAAACAAGCAAAAAAAAAAATGCTGTTATATTGTTTTGGGGAATACATGAATCATATATATATATATATATATATATATATATATATATATATATATATATATATATATATATATATATATATATATATCACAACTCATATATTGTCGCATCAATGTACATTAAAATTTTCATTTAATCATAGTAACAAAGTCAACCTCCTAAAATAACATTTAATTTCGTCACACCATGAGATTTTGTAAATCCTAATGTAACACCCTAAAGATATGGCTAGATGATTAAAGAATAATAGGATAACTAATATTCACGACAAAAAATAGCTGTGTTCAATAGAAGATTATTTAGGGAAAATAATCAAAATTAAAGTCTTAGTATTTGTAAATGTGAACTTGAGAAAATAGGGAACATCCGTATGTGAATTCAAAAGGGGAAGTTGTCATTTTTCGAAAGTTTTAGCATAACTGTGTTAGCACAGTGACCGTAATTCAAACTAGTCGATTGTTAGGAAAAACAATCTAAATGTGAGTTGAAGATCTCGTCAATACCTATCTGTCGATATAAATATAGTCAAGAACAGATGCCGTATGGAAGAGTTATGATTTTTACACGGACTTTAAGAGTTTGGGCCCGTTAAAAATATTAATTTAAAAATAAAATTAAAACTAGCCAACATAGTCTAAACGAAGTTTCTAGATCTAGTCGATAGATATGCATAGATATAAATAACATCGAAATTGGAGTTTTTATGAAGAATATATGATTTTATGAAGTTTTCCTAGAAGCGCCACACGTAGGTAGGGTGCACGGACCACACAATCTGGGCGTGTTGCATAGGTCCTTACATGGCCCTATAAATAGCCAACAATCCTCATTTTTTTCCACACTTCCCATTCTTCTTTGTCTGGAGTTTCCTTCTATTTTGGCCTATATGCCCCTTGTTTTTATCTTCGGCAAAGGCCTACCATCTCTGAAGTAGTAGTAACTATCAAGTAGAAGCACTGCTAGAGCAATTTCCAAAATTCTGTCAGGAAAACCTATCTTTGAAAATTGCAAACGCGAAGCACTGCCCTAACTTCAAGTCACCTACTTCTATCAAGTGAGCGAATAGTTACTTTCAGATTACATAATGAGATAGAGTATTCTTAAATATTATACGTACCTATACCTGCGTTCTTGAAATGTGTGTTATATGCGATAAAGTGATATGATTTTACTTATATAAATTGATTTATGATATTTAAATTACATTGGGGTAGTAAGGGTTTTAGGAAATAAATAACAGTGAGAGGCCATGCTGTAACATCCCAAAATTTAAGGCCAAAAATTTCTTTTAATAAGAGTAAAACCATCATCCAAAATGTATTTATAAAACCATAAAAGAAAATAATATAATGTCAATAATCATTCAAGTACATAAAATCAAGAAAGTGCAGATCAAGGTGGTGTGTACAATACGATCATCCCGAGTCTTTCCCCTTTGATCCGGAAGTACTTGAAACATAAATTGAAAACCGTAAGCACGAAGCTTAGTGAGTCCCACAAAATAGCTCATACCATAAATGTTAGATTTTTGTATACTAATACATCCTATGGTGCACATACAACCCTAAATACCTTGGTTCTATGTTTTCACTAATTATACATGCAATGACATTCCAAGGTATTAAGCTTATAAGTAGCATGCAATTGTCATATACCATACAAGATACTAGTTAGGGTAACATACATTTTGTGTAGGTGGAAGTCTTGATGTATTTTTCTTTAATAGCTTAGCCCCAAGAGTGTGGAAGCTTCAAATGAAGCCACAACACATCATGGACAAAGGATGAAACTTGAGAGAGAATTCATACACCCTAAAACCGTCCATATCCTCCAAGAATACATTAGTGGTGATTTTGGCTATGAAGTAACATATTTATATGTGGAATTCCAAAGGTCATGGGTATAACCCACATGGGTATAACCCAAATCCATACCCATGGGTGTTATGATCCATGGTTCATGTGACCCAACTCTTTATGTATCCCTACATAAACTTGGTCCAACATGGATCATAAGCCCAACACATATAAATATAACTAATTACCATAATTAGTCCCCATAATTTAATTAGTCTCTTTTGATCACAAAATCAATTCCAAATTAATTCTTTATCAATAGTAATTAAAACATATGATTTCATATTAATATATTATAACTTATAATATATTAATAAATCATATATAACCTTCTCTCAAGAGTCCATCCTAACAAATTGACTTGATGATATGCAACCCAAATGAACCATGCTACTCTCGGGTCAAGTATATACAAATAATAGTTATGGGCTTAGACATCTAATCCAACAATACATATCAAACATATAATGGGCCATACCCAATAACCATCGGGCCCCACCCAACATCGATCCCCGCTTGGAACATATCTGTAAATAATATAAGATAGGCCCTGCCTCATCATATTCATCAGGTCCCGCCTGTCATTGGGCCCCGCTCGACATTCATATAGACAAAAAAAGAAATGAAAGAATCACTAAGACAAATCGCATACAATATATTCATTAGAACTTGCCCGGTATACGTATCTCATACTACACATGCAAAAGTTATGTAAACAACTAGCATCCTAATCATAATAAATCATGGGCCGACATTGGTGCCTTTGGCGCATTAAACGCTTTGGGGAGAATCAGCTCAGTCTGCTGAAAATCAATAAATGCTCGGAACGCTGATATGGAAAATCCCTGTGATAATCAATCAAAAAAATACCCTAATTAATAATTAGTTCAAAATCCATATCGGCATCCCCGTCCCAATACTCTGAAACTCTAGGGTAAAAGACTAATTTGTCTTTTCCCTAATTGGACCCAACTAAATAGCTTGGAATAATTAGCCTATAATGGTCCAAGGACCAAAATACAGCTAGGCCCAAAGTCCAAAGGGAGTCCATGTCCAAAAGAAGGCCCAAAACAAAGAAGCCCAGTCACAACTTACACCATACGTACCTTTCGTACGCACTGCGTACACGCGTTGACCCTAGGTTACAACCTGTTGACCCAGTACGTACAGCGTACCACATTGTACGCTCGACGTATTGGCCAGAGTCCCAAAATTCAAAGTAGGGTCTTATTCCCTTAAGACTTTTCGTCCAAATTCATATCCTAGCCTTGTGGAACTTCTGAATCCGTAAATTCGTGACCTTGGAGCCTTTGCATGGCTTAAGAGAACCCAACTTTAACATTCAACATTCACCAAGTGGACCTAAACACTTTCATGGTTGATTCACAAACATCAAGATGCTAACTTTATGGACTAAGGATCTCAAAAACATTAAGAGAAGCAACTCCTAACTTTTGGAGTAAAAGAAAACCACTAGATCTCATCATAGGACTAAAAAGTGACCGAAAATTCTTAAAGACTATATCTAAGCATACAAGGATCAAGTTCCAAGCTTTATACCTCAATGAGGCTGGAGATAATGTGTGAAATTTAGATCTACAAGCTCCCCAACACACACTAAAAACCCACCCAAGAGGGTCAAATATATTCAAGAGAGGATAGGGTTTTGAAATGGGACTCAAGGTCTATGAAGGCTGAAAAATAATAGGATCAAGGTTCATTAAGTTTTTTAAATTGGGTCCAAACCCTACATTTTAGGGTTTGTTCCCTGCATGCATACACCCCATGTTTGAGGAGTACGTGCCCTGTACTACATGTTTTCTAGAAGGAAAAACTGCCCCTTAGGGACCATATCTGCAAAGTATCTACATACCAAGTGTCAAAATGAAAAGTACCTCAAATCGAGTGTTACAATTCTCCCCACTCGAATCAAACTTCGTCCTTGAAGTCTGCTACCACAAATAACTCTGGGTAATGCTCCCCCGTCTCTTCCTCAGGCTCCCACATCCATTCAGACCCCTTACGGTGTTTCCACTACAGCTTCACCAGCTCCACAACCTTGTTCCTCAAGGTTTTTAGCTTCTTGTTAGGGATGGAAATCGATCTCTCAATATAATTCAGGTGATCATCTACCAGAATATCCTTTAATAGAACCACCACATAATCATCAACCAAACATTTTTGTAGCTGAGAGAAATGAAACATGCTATGGATCTGACTAAGCTTCTTGGGAAGATCCAAGCGATAAACAACTCGAACCAGCTGGGCCAAAACCATGAAAGGACCGATGTTATGGAGCCTAACTCGCCCCTCTTCTTGAATCGGATGACACCTTTCCACGGTGACACCTTTAGGAGAACTATATCCCTAAACTGAATCTTTAGGTCTAATCGAAGCTTGTCGGCATAACTCTTATGCCGACTCTGTGCCATCTGAAGTCTACTTTGAACCTACATAATCCACTTGGGGTCCTGCATGTCCTCCCATTAAGCATCTCAAATGGAGGTCAATCAATGCTGGCGTGATATCTATTGTTATACAAAAACTCTGCCAAAGGGAGATACGTATCCCAACTCCCACCGAAATCCAATACACATGCCCGAAACATATCCTCCAGGGTCTGGATAGTCCGCTCACTTTGTCAATCAATCTATGGGTGGAAAGCCATGCTGAAGTGCATTCGAGTACCCAACTTCTCGTGAAAGCTCTTCCAAAACCTGCAAGTAAAACGGACATCCCTGTCTGAAACCACTAAAACCGGCACCCCATCCCATGCCACAACCTCCTTGATGTAGATGTCAGCCACCTTCTCTACAGAGATACTCTCCTGGATCAGAATTTAATGCATGCTCTTGGTCAATCGATCCTTGATGACCCATATCGAATCCAACATGCATTGTCTGTGGCAACTTTGTGATGAAATCCATAGTAATCTCTTCCCATTTCCAAACGAGAATGTGTAACAGCTGTATCTTGCCGTGAAGTCGTTGATGCTCGACCTTGAATTTCCTATAAGTCAAGAACTTCTCTACATACTAAGCTACATCTCGCGTCATACATGGACACCAACAATCGGTACTAAGATCTCTATACATCGTTGTCACTCCAGGATGAATAGAGAATATCGAGTTGTTCACCTGTTCCATTAAAACCTGCCGTGCATCACCCTAGTACGGAAACTACACCCTCCGATGAAGGGTCAATAACCCTTGTCTATCATATTGAAGGAAACCACTTTACCCACAATACGGTCACATTTTTGGTGCTCTTCCTTTATAGCCTCAATCTGAGACTCTCGGATCTACTCCAAGAGTTAAGTCATCACTGCCATCCTCAAGCATACATCTCTGATTAGATTCGCAACCACCTTGCGGCTGAGAGCATCGACCATAACATTGGACTTCCCTGGGTGATAAAGGATATTACAATCATAATCCTTCACTACATCAACTACATATGCTGCCTCATGTTTAGATTCGATAGATTCATCAAATACCTCATGCACTTGTGATCCATGTAGATAGTACAAAGGAACCTAAGGAGGGAATGCCACAAAATATTGAGGGCGAACACCGCTGCCCCCAACTCCAAATCATACGTCGGATAGTTCTCCTGTTAAGGTTTCAACTGCATTAAAGTGTAAGCAATAACGCGACCCCCTGCATCAAGACTGTTCCTAAACCTATGATTGACGCATCAAAATAGATAACAAAATCCTCAACACCCTCCGGTGGGGTCACAATCGACGCGTCATACAACTTCTACCTCAAGGTCTCAAAGCCTGCCTACTGCTTAGGCCCCAACAGAAAATTACAGTACTATTTGTCGACTGAGTCAGATGAACCGTGTTGGATTAGTGTCTAAGTCCATAACTATTTTGGTATGTACTTGACCCGATGGTGCATGATCCTTTTGGGTTGCCTTCACCAAAGCAACTTGATAGGATGAATTATGGAGAGAAAGGATTAAATATGATTTATTAATATATTATGGGAATAATATATTAAAGGAGAAATCATATTGTTTAATTAATATTAGTCAATAATTAATTGGTAATTAGTTTTGTGACTAAAAGAGATTAATTAAACTTAAGGGAATGGAATTGTAATTATAAGATAATTGAAATTTGGGCCATGGATTTCCTTATATTATAAGGTGGACGAATTCTATGGGAGTAGCCCATATGAAATCGTCCAAGGCCATAAGGAAAGGGCTCCATGGGTTGCTTAGGGCTTAAGCATCCAAATTAGGGTTTCCTTGTTAGATAACCCTAATTGCCTCACTATATATAGGATCCTTAAGGCTCAAAAACGTGGCTAAGACTTCTCTAGGGTTTGTAGACGGTTTTGGGCAGCCTTTATCCTTTCTCCTCTTCATCCTCTTGCTTATGGTGTTTGTGAACCATTAGAGGAGTGACACTTGTGACTCTAAGCCTTCCAAAGTCAATACAAGGAGATTTGGGATTGTTATTGCTAACAATCAAGGTAACATTATAAACCTATTCTCATGTTAATATGATTACTTAAATGCTAGAATTAGGGTTTATAGTCTTGGATAACTTGCATGTACAATAGAGAAACCTAGATCCGAGCATTAGGGTTTGTATGAGCACATAGGATGTTCTTATGACCAAAACCCATCAGTGGTATCAGAGCCTAGACTGGTTTCATTGTATTGATGCATTACATGTTCAAAAAAATTTGATTTTTGATGTTCTGGAGGCTGGACTCGCCGAGTCCATAGCTGAACTCGCCGAGTCCATGCAGACTCGACGAGTCCAAGCTTGACTCGACGAGTCAACTCGTCAGATGGAGCATATCTCAGGAATTCTTGCTGTTTTTGCTTTGGGATAGTTACCTTATCATATTAGATCAATATAAATCCGATTTTATGATATATTTGACTATATTCTTGAGCTAATTGAAGATATTTATCAATTAATAAGATAATTGTTTCCTTATGTGATAATTGATTTATTATTTTGACTAAATTGATAAATTGTTTTGCAAGAAATCATTAAATAAATCAAATATGGATAATTATGTGATTAATTGTTAATTTAGATTATTTGTTATTTGATCCTTGTTGTTATGAAAAGTTTCATATTTTCCCCTTTAGGTTTTATAGTTTAAATTTGAACCCAAAAGTTTTGTAGTTTTGAAATTTAAATAGTTAAAACCCTAATGTTTTGAAAAAGGTTTCAAAACTTGCCCTCAAGTTTTGGAATTTAAAAGTTGATTAAAAGTTTAATTAGGAATGTTAAATTCTAAAACCCTAGTAATGTTTTGAAAAAGTTCAAATCACACCCTTTTGGTTTTATTAATTAAATAAGGTGTATAATTAGAAGAAGTTTAATAAATCCATAAAAAGTTTAGGTTTACAATTTAATTGAATTAAAAGTATAATTGTTAAATTAGACCACCTAGTATTTTAAAGTGTAAAATACACCCTATACTATATATATAACATTAAAAGTCTAACATTATATATATATATATATATATATATATATATATATATATATATATATATATATATATATATATATATATATATATGTATGTATGTATGAGTAAAAGTTAGTCTTACCGTTAGTAGGCATCATTCACGAAGCTGGTCTATAAGGGGTGTTTAAGGAAATTGCCTATAAAATGGCGATTGAATGGGTATCCACTCTTACCCACCGCACTCTTGACTAGTGGAGGGTCGTTAGCCGAACGGGTAGGATAGGACAAAAACCTTCCATTATAAGTATAATGAAGTACAAAAGTAACTAAATGTTTTTCAAAATCCCAATCTTAGTTACTTAGGCAAAAGTGAATTGATGCAATTCCATGAAATTACACTTTGTGCCCTTGCGAAGACGTTAGTGGAGCGTGTGTGGTTTACCGGCACACTAAATGGTTCTAAGCAAAGGTAGCAAAGGGTGACTCAATGTTTGTCATAGTTAGGTGGAGCGTGTGTGGTTTACTGGCACATTGAATAGGTGACAGTAACATGTGAGGGCACCATGTAAGTTTGCATGGTTATTCACACCCGCTTTGTGATCCTCGCATCCCAGTCACAAACAAGAGGGGCATATCGAGATTAAAACATGCCATTGAAAGTTCAATGAATCTCAAAGGATCTAGGAGTTTTCATAGATTTAAAACTTAAATTTCTTTTTCGTTTTTCGTGGTGGAAATTAGTGAATCGTCATTCACTTACCTTCAAATATTCTGCAATTAGGGTTACGACATCCCTCTCCTGAGTTGTGGAATATTGTGTTGGGTCCTAGCCTTAGTATTTCATTTGGGTGATTTACTAAGGACTCAATCTATCAACTAAATTGAATTCGTTTTTCTCCTGTTTTCTAGATGTCAAACTTCGACAACTATGGTCTTCCCAAATCCCGTGGAACAAGAATTCCACATGAAGATGGTATTCCACGATTCGATTGAGGAACAAGAAATCATACTTCACTTCCTCCACCTCCTCCAATTGTTCTCCCTAACCCACAAGATCGAAGAATTGAAAGGTTCAATATCACTAAAGCCCTATTGGAAATGAAACATGAAGATTGTAAATCCGTGTGTGCCCACGTTCTAGGAATGAAATCACACATTGATAGGTTGATAATGTTGGGTGTGTCATTCCTGAATGAGTTGGCTATAAATTGGGTTTTGCAGTCACTTCCTGAATCATATAATGAGTTCAAAAGAAAGTATTATATGATGCATCATCATGACAACCTCATTGACCTAACTTACATGCTTATTGCTGCTGAATCAAAAATGATTTGGCGAAGCAATAGAGCGTATTTGTTGGGAAAGTCAACCGACCATGCTTCCGGGGACGTTCTAAGAGAAGCGACCTGCGTTTGCTACCAAGAGAAAGGGCATTGGATGGAAGTCTGCCTCAAGATCCTGAAGATTCCAAAGATGGGAGAGTCAAAGAGTATGGCTGGGTTTCAGGTAAAAAAAATCCACTATCTAACTCCATTAAGTTCCTATTCGTTGATTCTTAATACATGATGTGATAAGATTGCATTTGAATGTTTTGCAGGATCGGTGAAAGGAAACGAAGCTTGATGAAAGAGCAAGATGAGTCTAATCACAAAGAAATGGATCTCGATTGCATGGACTTGAAGATTAGATTTTGAGCTTATGTATTTATGATAGAATTGTTAGGAATATTCGACTACATAGTTTTCAATGGATTTTGCATTGTAAGCACAAATGTTTTCCGTTGCTTTTATAAATAAAATAAATTTTGTTTGACTTATTTATTTATTTGTTTATTTCCTTGCAATGAAATCGTTATGAAAATTGATGTCTACATATTTCTACAACGAATGGATATGATTCTTATTTATGGAAATGTCGAGAATTTATCAAATAGGGAGAGCTTCTCATCGCCCAAAATTTCAATTGGACAAAAATTTGGAATCACGCAACTTGGTTGCATGATGAATGAGAAATTTCATATTTGGAAATTAGACTAATTCGTTGACAAAGTGTCAAGTGAAGGACTAGGAGATCGAGCACACAAAGTCGTGTGTTGATCAAGTCCACCATAAGAGTAACAAAGATATTCGTCATGATTTACTAAAGGTTTAGTAAATATGATTATACTTATATGATTGAGTATAATTCGGAATTGATTACAAAGGTTTAAATCAATAGCAAAACAAATAAGAAGAATCAAGTAGGCAGAAAGATAAAAGTTTCTCCAATCTAAGAAGAAGGGAGAGTACCTTTTATGCTTTATGATAGGTCTTAATGATTAAGACCCATATCTCAAATGATCCTCAAGTGAGTCTTAGCACAATTGTATGTCTAAGAAGAGGAATCAAGAATTGAAGAAATGGTTAAATCAAAAGGTCAATCATACTTCGTTCCAATAACAAGTCTTAAAGTTAAGATTGTGACCATGAGTGAAAAGTATTAAGAAGGTTTATAACATTCATAAAATGTGGAAAGTTGTGATGTCTTGGATAAGACAAAGGCCAACTAGGACCAATTTATGAAGTGTTTTGATAAAAGCTACACTAACTCTTGAATATTTGTTTTTTCAAGAAATGGTTATTGACAAGAGAATCTTATATGTCAAGGAGTCAGTGGGAGTCTTAATGGTCTTGGAAGGTTTCAAGAACAAATCAAATAAACCTTATCGATCATCACTAGCACACGAGTTGAGGTTTACAACCTATCGTGTTGACACTATTTTGTTTTTTATGCCATTCCAATTGAGTTAATTGTGCATATGAGTCATATGAGTTCTCGTTTGAATGCATAAAAGGCAAGGACCTTTATCAATGGAAAGTATTTTGATAGGCAAAGGTGAATTGCTTAACTACTTGGAAGACATGGTGAGCAGCTGTGCTACCATAAGGCAAGAAGTCAAGATTAAAAAAGTTCGGTCCATATGAGTTTGAATTTGTTATAAACTTTGGTTTTAACAAATTCACATGGATAGGAACACATACACCGTTTAAATCTAAGTGTCATAAGATTTCCCTCTTCATGAAAATGATTGTGAGGAAATGCTTTCACTAAGAAAGATTTAAAAAAGATAGTGATTGTAAAATTGCATTCTCAAATTCGATTATGGTTACGGTATCCCTTTCCATGATTTGAATTGTGAGGTTTGGCAATTAGTCTTAATTGTTTAGACACACATATAAGCTATCTAAGGCAAAGGTGTATAAGTTTAAGAGGCCTTGATAAAAGATTATTAAAGCATTAAGTATTAGAAACATGGACTTAAGAAATTCAATAGGTATTTTTTTTTTAAAGTTAAGATGTTTATGAATACATGTGAAAGCTAGTGGGAGCATAAGTGTTATGTTTATAATAATCATCATGATAGTGGGAGCATAAATGTTATGATTGTATGATTATTAAGGCAAGTATTGCAAGTTGGCGATATTAATTATAGAAAACAAGAGTCATTCTTTGCAAAGTCGTATGGATGGAATAGTTGTTTTGCTATAATTAAGGGAGAGAATATTATGCTTCATTTCAAATATAAAGGCTTAGGTTGTGGAATGTTAATAACTTAGTCAAAGAAACATAGTGTATTCTTAAAATTTCGATTATGATTACGGCATTCCTCTTCACAATTTGAATTTTGAGAACATAGCAAATAAAACATTATGCATCGTGTCCCATACGCTTCGGGTAAAGGATCGATTGCAAGTGCTTTAATATTTGACCATTCTAAAATTTTCCAAATGTCTAGCGCATTTAGAGGAAAAAGGGACTAGAATTGGTTTTGACTAAAATAATTAAACAATTATCAAAGGACAATCCAAAATTCGACGAGGATTGGTTGCTTGTGAGTAGTTGGAAGCATGGTATTGAATGGACCATATCGGCGTTATTATGAATAGGAAAGATTCTATTAAGAATGAGTTGTCATATGGAAATTATGGAAATGTTTCCACATTGGATGGACCATATCGACATTATTACGAATATATAAGATTCTATTAAGAATGAGTTGTCATATGGAAAATATGGAAATGTGTCCATATTGGGAAATTGAATATTGAAAAATCTATGACTAGATTAGAAACCTTTACGCAAAAGGATGTTCAAAGGAATGTACTTTGAGTGAGAGACAACGTATCTAAGGAATTGTCTTGTAACAATCTCCGTTAGAGGACTTTGTAATTTCATTAACAATAGTCTTTGTGACTTTGGTACAGTGACATTACGAAAGGATCATTGCATAAAATGTTAGAATCTAGCATATTTTATAAGTAACAAGAATTTGATATTCTTACACTTATGAAAAGGATTTGGAGTTGTGAAATGAGAATGATTGGAAATGTGTTCAATGTGATCTATTTCACAAAGTAAGAACCATAGGTGAACATTGTGTGCATGATAGGAGCATGGGACAAGTGTTGTAATTGAAGTAAGAAGTTGATTACCCGAAACGACAAATAATGAGTAATCGATATGGTGATAAATACAAGGAGTTTTATTTATACTCAAAGGTTTGAGGCCATATGGGATTAGCATTATTCTTGTGTTTCACTTTGCATGTTTTGACTTCCTGAATAATTTAATTGGTTAAGAACAGTCAAATTATTTGAACGGGCCACAGTCGTTCATATGTTGGAAGTAGATATGAATGAAGACTGTCGTGAATTGGTGTGTGGATTGTCTAAAAGGCATTAGACATAAGCAAATGTTTGCTGCAACATTCATGAGTGCTTATGAATATGAATTTGAGCATTGGATTAAACCCACGCTCACTTGGATCACTCCATGAATTGTATCACGAGTGATTGGTGAGACGATGATATCTTATATTCTTGAAACCGAGATGTGTGAGTTGTATCTTGCTAATCGGTTACACATTGATAATATGTAAACGCACTAGTAACTTGGTGTTATAAAACATATTGTTGTGTGTGATTCGGTGAGTGAGTGCAAGCAAGCATTGTATTAAAGTTTATCCATTCCTTTTATCATAAGAAGAATAAAAGCGATATCTTTGGGCCCTCGATGGTTTAGTGATGACAAACGTAAATGCTCGACCAGGCTACGGCTGATTTGATTTGTTCAATTAGTCAATCGTTATAAATCGGGAATCGAGAAATAGTACAAAGAGAATGATTAGAAATCATATCTCATACGATATCTAGAATGGAGGAATATATGATCCCTTATCTAAAGGACACGCGTACCTGATAGGATCAGAGTTAACAGCAGCTTTGGAAAGCTACGATTGCAGATCAGGATCTGAAGTCATATGCATAATAGTTATTAGACTTATCCAAGTGGGAGACTGTTGGATTAGTGTCTAAGTCCATAACTATTTTGGTATGTACTTGACCCGATGGTGCATGGTCCTTTTGGGTTGCCTTCACCAAAGCAACTTGATAGGATGAATTTTGGAGAGAAATGATTAAATATGATTTATTAATATATTATGGGAATAATATATTAAAGGAGAAATCATATTGTTTAATTAATATTAGTCAATAATTAATTGGTAATTAGTTTTGTGACTAAAAGAGATTAATTAAACTTAAGGGACTGGAATTGTAATTATAAGATAATTGCAATTTGGGCCATGGATTGCCTTATATTATAAGGTGGACGAGTTCTATGGGAGAAGCCCATATAAAATCATCCAAGGCCTTAAGGAAAGGGCTCCATGGGTTGCTTAGGGCTTAAGCATCCAAATTAGGATTTCCTTGTTAGATAACCCTAATTGCCTCACTATATATAGGACCCTTAAGGCTCAAAAACGTGGCTAAGACTTCTCTAGGGTTTGTAGACAGTTTTGGGTAGCCTCTATCCTCTCTCCTCTTCATCCTCTTGCTTATGGTGTTTGTGAACCATTAGAGGAGTGACACTTGTGACTCTAAGCCTTCCAAAGACAATACAAGGAGATTTGGGATTGTTATTGCTACATAACAATCAAGGTAACATTATAAACCTATTCTCATGTTAATATGATTACTTAAATGCTAGAATTAGGGTTTATAGTCTTGGATAACTTGCATGTACAATAGAGAAACCTAGATCCAAGCATTAGGGTTTGTATGAGCACATAGGATGTTCTTATGACCAAAACCCATCAAACCGCTATCTTGGAGAAATCATGAATGAATCTATGATAATAACCTGCCAGAGCAAGGAAACTCCGAATCTCAGTTGGAGACTTCAGAACTTCCCATCTGCTCCTCCTAGGGAGGCTCTAGAATTAGTCAATATTCAACTTTTGAACATTGTCACCTTTTGGTCGTTCCATTTTTAATTAATCCAATTTATCCCAAAATTAATTCGAATTAATTTCTGGTTAATTCATAGTTAAATAATAATATTTCTAATTAATATAATCTTCTCATAATATATTAATAAATCATTTATTTTAATTTCTAATTAATTTATTAACTATATAATAAATTAATAAACCATTCTCTCTCTCTCTCTCTCTCTCCAAAAAGCATTTCTGTCAATTTCTAGGTTTGAGGACAACCTAAAATGACTTTGCTAATAATTCAAGATTATACTAATTTAGTTATTGGAAAAGACATTAGGATGTTTACCTTGGCATACAACTTCATAGTTGATAACCAATTCTTCTTTATGTCTACATTTGTTTTGTTGGAAATTATAAGAATTTTGATGGTGCGTTAAGGGAAGTTACGGGTTTTGATATCTACATCAATATTGAAGGTCTTTTCGCACTAAGTAGGTTTTGTAATCCAATGGTTAAGTTTAGTTGAATTTCTATTATTTAGCTTTATAATGTATATCTGTGGTAGTTTATCGTTTTGGTTTATTGCTATTTTCAACTTCTTAAGTTTAAGTTAATATTCAATTGGAATGATTCAGGGAAATCATGAAGGTTCTTTTAAAAAAATGCCACTTTACTCATCTTCAGGAACTAACAAAAATGGGCGACAAAGCACTCAAAGAGTATCGTTATAAAGAAGTAAATAATTTTACTACCTGATTTATACATCATGTTCTTTTTTTTCCCTTACTTTTGATCCTGAAATTTGTTCATCTTGCTTCTTAATGAATACTATTTATGAATTAGGTAGTCAGTTATTATTCAAGAGCTGATATTATAAAAAGATATATCGAAACCAGAACTTTTTATTGAAAGATGAAACATGAAAATTATTTTAAAGAAAGAAAGTTCCCTTAAATTATAATATTTATATTAATACCATTTTCCGTTCCTTCAATTTTTATTGTTTTCTTAACAGGATGTCATTAGGTTTTAGTTGTTAACCCTTGGTAACTTAACATTAGGGGTAGATTCTTCATTTTACCGTGGGTTAATGGCAAGGATCATCCACTTGACTTCCGTGGTGCCACAAATGATAAAAAAAATAGTTAAAGTGATAACCATGAAAATATAGTTCAACACACAAAACAATAAACATTTTGGGGACAAAAGCGTGTAATTTGAACCATACCATAAGGAACAATATTGTAACTTAGTGAAAATTATTTTGTATTGGTTATATTGTTGGATTAGATGTCTAAGCCCATAACTATTATTGGTATGTATTTGACCCGAGAGTAGCATGGTCTATTAGGGTTGCATGGCATTGGAACAATTGGATAGACAAATGAGAAAATGTTATTTATGATTTATATTAATATATTATAAGTTCTAATATATTAATATGAAATCATATTATTTAATTAGTATTGATGAAGAATTAATTTGGAATTAATTTTGTGATAAAAAAGACTAATTAAATATATGGGGGATTGATTATGTAAATATTTCATTCTTATATATGTGGACTTGTGATCCATTGTCCCTCCTTTTGGGTTTAACCCATAGATGCTCCATGGAGGTTAAAACCCATGGGTTATGAAGGAAATGGAAAGTCATGGGTTTACATGGTGTAACCTTAATGAGCCACACTATATAAAGGACCTCATGGTTCATGAAATTGGCACTGGTGTATATACAAAAGAGGGCAACCGAATTTCATAAATGGTGAAACAAATAACCTTCTCCTAAGTTATTCCAATTGTTGATGGTGTTGTGTGAACCATTTGAGGTGCAACACTTGGGGCACTAAGCTCTCAGAGGTTGAAGACTTGAAGATCCATCAAAAG
Organism: Lactuca saligna; assembly: GCF_052625555.1. Classification (NCBI taxonomy): domain Eukaryota; kingdom Viridiplantae; phylum Streptophyta; class Magnoliopsida; order Asterales; family Asteraceae; genus Lactuca; species Lactuca saligna. Next base: position 110,173,916 of record NC_136420.1, on the reverse strand, counting down.
GTATGTTACCCTAACTAGTATCTTGTATGGTTTATTTCAAATGCATGCCAGTTATAGGTTTAATGCCTTGGAAACCATTTGCATGTATAATTTGTGAAAACATAGATCCAAGGTATTTAGGGCTGTATGTGCACCATAAGATGTTGTAGTATACAAAACCCATCAGAGCTATCAGAGCCTAGGCTTGGTTTTCAATTATACTTGATGCAATTGCTGACACAATCGATTTTATGGTTTTCTGGGCTAGGGACTCGCCGAGTCCATTGATGGACTCACTGGGTCCATGTACAAATTCATCCAACTCGCTGAGTTTTTTTCCTACACTCGACGAGTCGGAGCCCCTGAGTGCGTATTTTCGATTTTTTTGGCCGGTCTATAACGGGGGTATAATGTTACTGCCTATAAAATGACAGTTTAATGGGTGTCCACTCTCACCCACTACTTCCTTGACTGGTGGAGGGTCATTAGCCAAATGAGTTTGACAAGACATTAATTATCCAATATTTAAAAGTATAATGATTAATATAAAGTAATTAAACCTTATTAAATTCCCAATCTTAGTTACTTTAGGAAAATATGAATTTGGTGCTAACCCATGAAGTTACACTTTGTGCCTTACCAAGTCGTTGGTGGAGCGTGTGTGGGTAACCGACACACTACCATGGACTAGTGTGAGTGGCAAATGGTAGCTTAATATTTATCATAGATTGGTGGAGCACGTGTGGGTAACCGGCACATCGATTAGATGATAAAAATTAAGGGTACCAAGTTAATTTGCATGGTTATTCACACCTTGTTTGTGATCCTTGGCATCCCAATCACAAACTTGAGAGGACACAACTGAGATTTAAACATGCCATTGAAAAGTTCAATGAATATCAAAAGATCTAGGATTTTTAATCCAATTAAAACCCTATTAGATTTTCATGGTGGAAATTGGTGAATCATCATTCGACTACCTTCAAATATTTTATAGCTTTGATTACGGCATCCCTCTTCCAAGTTATAAAATATTGTGTTGGGTCCTAGCCTTAATATTACATATTGGGTGTTATATTAAGGACTTAAATAAGCTAACTTGAATTTCTCCCATTGTAGGTATCTAGGTTAGAAAATTATGATCTTTCCAAATCCCTTGGAACAAGCTCTCTTAATGAAGATGATATCCCACGATTAGATCATGTAAATCATACTTCTCTTCCTCCACCTCCTCCAATTATTCTCCCTAACCCACAAGTTCTTGAAAAGTTCAAGGTCACTCAATCCCTATTGGCGAGCAAAGTCTATATGTGCTTACATCTTGGATATGAATTTCATATTGACAGGCTGGGAGAGTTGGGTGCCGAAGTCTCAAGGTAGCTGGCTGTTGACTTGGTTCTTCAGTCACTTCCTAATGACAGATCACGACATGACCCTTAATGATCTTACTTATTTGCTTGTTGTTGCTGAATCAACAATGATATAGGGCATTGGTAAAGAAAATTTGATTGGAAGATCTACTTCCCAAACATAATTGGACATTAACAATGGATACATTGGAAGTCTAGAAAAGTATTCTCTTCGAAATGTAAAGGGATCAGCCATAGTCAACCCAGTTGACCAAATGGTAAAGAGAAAGGCTAAGTATGAGATTGTACCATGTACCATTACTAATGAATCCATATGTTTATATTGCCAAAAGAAGGGGCATTAATTGAGAAGCTGCCCTATTTACCTGAAAGATGATAAGGATGGTAAAGTCAAAAAGTTTGACTCTACTTTGGGTAAAGTCCAATATCTAACTCTACTTTGCGTAAAGTCCAATATCTAACTCTATTAAGTTCATATTTGGAGATTCTTAATACATGATGTGACTAGGTCGCATATTGATGTTTTGTAGAATCAAAGAAAAGATAGGAAGCTTATAGGAAGAGTAAGCTGATTCTGATCGCGAAGATGGTTTCTGATCGCATGGTTCGATGATCAGAATTTTGAGCTGCTACTTAAGAGTTATGATATATTGCTTAGGAATATATAAAAACATGTTTTTCATATGCATTTGCATTATAAGGATAAGTTTTTTCTGCAAGTTTTAAATAAAAGGAATGTTTTGATTTTATTTTAAATTTCCTTACAATGAAATTTGTGAAAAAAAATGGTTGTTAATATGATTCCATTGATAGCAGTATTGAAAAATTTATTTGATTCTTTCGTTTGTGGTAGTGTCATAATTTACTAAATAAGGAAAGATTCTCATCACCCAAGTTTTAGTTGGATAGAAACTTGGAATCATGCAACTTGTATTGTATGATGAATGAGAATTTCCCATCTTTGGAAAATTAAGACGAATTCCTTGTTCACATGTATTTGTGAGTCAAGTGAATGACTAGGGGATCAGGTACACTTGGGTGTGCGCTGAACAGGTCCACCACAAAGATAAATAAGATTATTCATCATGATTTACTAAATATGTTTATACTTACAAGTTTAAGTATAATTCTGAAACATTGGAAAAGTTTCAATGTATGGCAGAACGAATGAGTAGAATCAAATTAGGTAGAAAGATAAAAGTTTCTCTAATCTGAAAAGATGGGAGAGTACTTTAGTATAGTGTTTTATGATTATCTTAGTGATTAAGAAACCATATCACAATTGATCATCTAAGGACATCTTAGTGAATTTGTATGACTAAGAATAGGAATCGTGAATTGTTGAAATGGTTAAAATCTAAAACTTTACATGCACCCAATTTGAGTTTACTTGCATTTGCATTTCGAAAAAATGCAATTGCTCTCTTATATGCATTTAACCACTCATATAAGTCTTCAAACCCTACCAATATAATCTATCATTTTGTGTTGATATATATGCAGTATGCAAGCTACAATGTTCTTATATAGGGTAAATATTTCATTTAACTCATCAATTAAGTAGCATGATATGAAGAGTTTTGGGAGTTAAAAATCAAAACATTTCAATTATTCATAAATTAAATTGTATATGTTAAATAATCTTGAGAGTTTCAAATGAATGAGGTTCAAGGAAAATGCTTACTTTATAAGATAACTAGACGAATATCCGTGCGTTGTGCAAAATTATATAGTTAACCTTTTAGTAATCATGTCATTGAAAATATTTTTGTCATTTATATTAACTAAAAATTTATTATTATTACATATAGAAATTTTTTTGGAAAGGGAACTTCCCTAACGAGGGTTTCCGGGCCAGCTTTCACGTACCGACTAATCCCCAGCTGCAAACATGAGGCTTTGCTTCATGTCCTAGAGTTACTGCAGACGAACTTTCATGGCCACAAGGGCTCCATGTAACATTATAATTAATTTGAACAATAGATAATATAACACTTACTAAAATCGAATCATTTAATGGTATCTACTCATACTTTATGTGTGTATAAATAAGTTATATTTCTTATCTATTTTAATTAACTAATGTAATGATTTATTACCTTTAAAGAAAAATTGACGACCTTTTAATTTCATCATGATACTTATTTAAATTATCAATCATTGTTTGTGCTGTAACATAATTTAATTCATTATTTTATTTTATTTTAACTATTATCATTATAAATTAATTTTCAAATAATTTAGCTAAGTTTTAGTTATTATAAAAAATAGTTTTTGGAGATCTTTTAGTTAAGTTTACTTTTAGATTTATGTTCTTTTACGTTTTTTGTATTTAATATTTTCCTTTTAACTCTTGTAAAAAATATACATTGAGTTTTTTTTTTTTTTTTTTTTTTTTTTTTTTTTTTTTTTTTTTTTTTTTTTTTTTTAACTTTAATTGATATTGTACTTTAGGTTTTAAATTGTACACTATATTTTTAAGTTTGTTTGATATATTAATTTAGGATATGAATTTAACACTATATTGAAGTCATTGATAATTCATGAAGTATTTCATTTATGATGATATTTATAATTAATAACATATTTAAGTTAAAAATTATATTATAGAGAAATATGAAAAGTTGGGAGTTTCAAATTTATATAGTGAAAAGAAAAATGTTTTATTTATAAGTACAGTCTGATAGGCGAATATCCACACATTGTGCGTAATAAAATTATATACTTAACATTTTAGTAATAATATATCAATGAAAATACTTTTGTCATTTATATTAACTAAAAAATAATTATTATTACATTTAGAAATTTAGTTAATGTAAAATTATAATTATTTTGAACAATAGACAATATAACACTTACTAAAATCGAATAATTTAATAGTATATAGTCACGCACTTTACGTGCGTATAAAACTAATTATATTTCTTATCTATTTTAATTAACTAATATAATGATTTATTAACTTTTAAGAAAAACTGACCACAGTTTAATTATGTTATTTTAATAGTTATTAATATAATTTAATTTTTAAAAAAAACTTAACTAAATTTCCATCTTTATAAAAATAGTTTTTGGAGATCTTTAATGAATTTTACTTTTAGATTTATATCATTTTACGTTTATTATATTTAATGTATTCCTTTTTATCTCTTGAAAAAAAATATACATTGAGTTTTTTTTAAAACTTCATTTGATATTTACTTTATGTTTTAAATTTTACACTATATTTTTAAGTTTGTTTAATATATTAGTTTTGGTTACACATTTAACATTATAATAAAGTTATTGATAATTCAAGAAGTCTTCCATTTATGATAATATTTATAATTAATAACATATTTAAGTTAGAAAATATATCATAGAGAAATATGAAAAGTTAGGAGTTTCAAATTGATGTGGTGAAAGGAAAAATGTTTCATTTATAAGTATAGTATGATGATATGATATGATAAGAACATTGGTTTATTTCATTTAAAATGATGGTCACTGCCTGTATGTCGCTATGATGTTTTTGTCTATTTGTTGCAGTTTAATTTCATAACCTTTCCTTATGTTTCTTAAGTCATGAAAGTAAAACGAATTATTTTTAAATGACGTGTTTAGATAATTTCTCTATGGGGTAACAAACTATATCAGAAAACATTATTTATGATTAAATTTCATATTTGTAATATGTATGACTAATAATGCCTTTTAGTCTATGTACATGGCACTCTCTTTACTCTAGATCTGTGTTATCCAAACGATAATGAATCAATGGAAATTTTGGGGATGTAACATTATAGTATAGCGATTATTGCTTGATTTAACGAAAATGAGGTATCACTAGTAACCTGAACCCTATGATTGGGGTCATTTGAAGACTGACATGACTGTGGGTTATTTCTTAGAGAAACTTTTCAATATCACAACAAAAGAAAACACATCACTTTACACCAAAACTCAAACAAACTTCAACATAATATTAATCCAATAAAAACATCAACAAAAACCATGTAAAGTTCAAAGTAAGTAATTAAACATTCAAGTTCTGAAAAGAAAATAACATGAGAAACAAGTTCACATCTGTTTGACCAACAAACAAGCACTATGCTGTAGCCAACGCTTATTTGTATAACTTCTTCAAAATTTCCGTTCGTGCTTTGTCCATCAACATCATCTTGATCTTCGACTGGTCATCAGAGGCCTCAGGGTTTGATGAACTTGCATTTAATGCAAGAACCACATCCCGACACATAGTAAAATGTGTAGGATAGTTATCACAAGTGAGTGGCACAGCAACAAAAAGATTGCCACATTTTACGCACACAAGTTCTTTGTTGGTTCTAGCATTGGAATAATGGAATCGAAACTTGCAACCAGGACACATGGTCCAAAATGTTTCTGTCAGCATGCACAAAGCTTCCAATAAAATTTTAAAGGCTCCTTCAACACCAGCCACATTATTTCTACCTTCCTCAACTTTGGCATGTAGCTTATTATAATTAGTGTATATTTCTTCAAGGGTTGCAGGTTTATTGATCAGATGTAGAACCCCATACCAATCTGGTTCACCATTTTTGATTTTCTGTCTTGAGTTATAAATGTTGTTAATGGTGATAAGCGGTGACTGTAATTCAACGCCGTTGATTCCCTAATACATAGAAGCATCAACTTTTAAACTAAAATATCCAATTACAAGATTATAACGATAAGAAAAATAATTAGAAATCACCTGGAAATCTTTAAGACAGTCTTTTTTCTGGATAGACATTGAAGAATACAAAATCACCTGAAACCCTTCGAGATGAACAATGAAATAAAATTTTGATGTTCTTCACAAGCAAACAAATGCTTTTATATTGTTTTTTTTGGGGATAATGTGAATTATATATATATATATATATATATATATATATATATATATATATATATATATATATATATATGTTGTCGCATTAATGTACATTAAAATTTTCATTTAATCATCGTAACAAAGTCAACCTCCTAAAACAAAATTTAATTTCGTCACACCATAAGATTTTGTAAATCCTAATGTAACGCCCGCAAGATATGGCTAGATAATTAAAGAATAATATGATAACTATTCTTTATGACGAAAACAGGTGTTTTCAATAGAAGATTATTTAGGGAAAATAAACCAAATTAAAGTCGTAGTATTCGTAAAAGCGAACTTGAGCAAATAGGGAACATTCATATCTGATTTCAAAAGGGTAAGTTGTGATTTTTCGAAAGTTTCAGCATAACTGTGTTAACACAGAGACCGTAATTCAAACCAGTCGATTGTTAGGAAAACAATGTTAAGGTGAGTTGAAGATCTCATCAATACCTATTTGTCCATATAAAGACAGTCAAGAACATATACCGTATGGAAGAGTTATGATTTTTACATGGATTTTAATTGTCTGGGCCCGTTAAAAATATTACTTTAAAAATAAAATGAAAACTACCCGACAGAGTCTAAACGAAGGTTCTAGATCTTATCGATAGATATGCGTAGATACAAATAACATCAAAAATGGTGTTTGTATGAAGAATATATGATTTTCTGAAGTTTTCCGAGAAGCATCATACGTAGATAGCGTGCACAGCCCACACCTTCTAGAAGGTGGTATGTGGACCACCATATTTTGACATGTGGCAGAAAAACGGGAGGATCAACATCTCAGGTGTGCGCGGCGCACACTGTCTGGGCGTGTTGCGTAGGTCCTATTTTGACCCTATAAATAGCCAACCATCCTCATTTTTTCCACACTTCCCATTCTTCTTTGTATTGAGTTTTCTTCTATTTTGGCCTATATTCCCTTTATTTTTTGTCTTCGATAAAGCCCTACAATCTCTGAAGTAGTAGTAACTATCAAGTAGAAGCACTGCTAGAGCAATTTCCAAAATTCTTTTAGGAAATCTATGTCTTTGGAAATTGTAAAGGTGAAGCGCTACCCTAACTTGGAGTCACCTACTTCTATCAAGTGAGTGAATAATTATTTTCATATTACACATAGATATGAAGTATTCTTAAATACTATGCGTACTTATATTTGTGTTCTTGACATGTGTGTTATATGCGATAAAGTGAAATGATTTTACTTGTATAAATTGCTTTATCATATTTAAATTGCATTGGGGTAGTAACGGTTTTAGGAAATAAATAACGGTGAGAGGCCATGTTGTAACATCCCAAAATTTAAGGCAAAAAATTTAATTTTAATAAGAGTAAAACCATCATCCAAAATGTGTTTATAAAACCATAAGAGAAAATCATAGCATGTCAATAATCATTGAAGTACATCATATCAACAAAGTGCAGAACATGGTGGTGTGTGTGATGCGATCATCCAGAGCCTTTCCTCTTCGATCCAAAAGTACCTGAAACATAAACTGAAAACCATAAGCATGAAGCTTAGTGGGTCACTCAAAATACCTCCTACCATATATATCAAACATACAATAGGTCGTTCCCGATAACCGTCGGGCCCCGTCCGACATCGATCCCCGCTTGGAATAAATTTGTCAATGATATAAGATGGATGCTGCCTCATCACATTCATCAGGCTCCACTCAACATTCATACGGATAAAAAAAACACATGCAAGAATCACTAAGAGAATCAACATACAATACATTCATCATGCCTCACCCGATATATATGGGAAAATGTCACTATAGTCCCACTAACTTACAAGTTTTGGTTTAAAAGGTCCCTTATTTTATTTTTTGGCTTTAGAAGGGCATAAACTAACATTTAACCGGCTAATTTGGGATTTTGACCCAATTCAACCGGTTTGCTTGCCATGTCATCATCCAAGTAAGCTACTAAGTCAACTCAGACGACTCGGTTTACACGTCATCAACTCACCACCGAGTTCACTTACTTAGGCACTAAGGGTTAGGTGGTCCCGTACTATATAAATGGATGGTCTCTTGGATAAAACCCTAAGACTTCGTTACCACTTCCGGCCAAACACAACCTAACAAACAAAAATAGAATACTCGTGTTCCCTTCACTGTCTTCCATGGAGCCTACCCCACCACCATCACCAGATACTATAAACTCCAACAACTCGATTAACTCAAGAGACGGGATATACTTGAATGATTTGCACACGATTTTCTGCGACTGTGGTGATAAAATAGCCGAGAAAAAAGGTGAGGTGGAGCGCATGAAGGAGGAGATGGGTCGCGATTACCTTCATTCCATGGTTGATCTCCTGAACATACAACAAAGGTTCGAAAAGGTTGAGAAGCAGATTCAAGCTATTGCATTGTTGGTTGTGGTTCTTTTCGTGGTGATGCTCCTGCTAATGATTTTCATCATTCACATGATAGTCAGCAAGTGATTTTCAAGGAGGTGAATAGTAGTGGTATGATAATCTAGTGTTCGTTGTAATCGTCTATTATGTTTAAGGTTTTTGTTGTAATATATGTTATTAGGATTGTGTGTGTTCGTTTGTGTTTGTGGTAATCATGTATGATGTTTGTGGTAATCTAGTGGTGTTTGTTTACGGATGTTTTTTGAAGTCTTGGGAACATGTAACAGGCATTTTGATTTGTTGGGATCAGTGTTCTTGATTAAGACTAACGATTTGGACACTTGGTTGGCTTAATTAATGAAATTTAATTGTTGTTGGTGCACCAACTGTGACAGATGTTAATGAGGTCAAACATTGGGGTAATTTTGTCAAGGGGTATTTTCGAAATTTACAATTTAAGAACTTACTTCCTTACTCGGCTGGGGTATTTTCATCATTTGCTCTTTATAAGTACTTTACTTCCTTTACTCGGCAGTACATCCCATTTCTTTGTACATGTTCATGTTTGCATTTTGAAGTATCTCAGAAATAACGAAGCAAAAATGGTGAAATGCTCATGTGGATGTTTGGCTATAATCAGAATGTCTTCCACTCCATCAAACCCTGGAAGACCATTCTATGCTTGCCCCATTAAGGTTTGTTTGACTTTCTTTATCAGGTCACTGTAGACTTAATTTATTTGTTTTTATCATTGCATTCTACAATTCTAACTTCTAAATTGATTTTGTTAGGGACCTCGTAATGGTTTTATTTGTTGGGTAGAAGAAGCAGACACTAAGAATAGGAGTGCTGAAGCAGTTATGATTGCAGGATTGGCTAGGTCAAAAAAGAAGCTTGAATCAAAGATTTGGAAACTGAAGATGTCTTTAGTTCTAAGTTGGATTATTTTCTTTAGCATAATTGTGTACAAGTTGTAATTCGTATGTAGCAGTTTTTTATGTCCTTGTCTGAAATACCCCAACTTTCGTATTTATGAAAGACCTAAACTTTCATACTATTTTAAAAGATTTCTTAAGTTACTTCATCAAAACATGCTACATGCATATTTATAAAACAATATTTTATATTGATAAAGTGATTACAAAAGATTGGATACAAACCGACTAAGTTTTATTACATTTCATATCTACCCAGGAATATACTATTCATATACATACATGAACATTAAAATACAGAGAAATACTATTAATTATTCTAAATCTTTCAGCAGTATAAAACTATATTGGATACTCATCACCTGCAATTGTTAAACATTGAGAGGAATAAGCAATAACGGTTAGTGAATTCAATAAATAGATACAATATAATCTTATGCCTTATATATACTTCAATGTGGCAAAAGCAAAGAGGAACAACAAGACATATGTGAAATCATGTGACAAGCGTTCATATCAATCAAAGACTTTAATCAAAGATATACTTTTCAATGAGACATAACGATTTCAATACTTGATATGCATCAATAAAGCGTTTGCCCAAATGGCACAGAAGACATATAAATTTCTGATTAACATTTTGGTAGATTTCAAGCTTATAGCCCTGTCTAACCATTTGCCAATACCATAGAATAGAGTTCATTCTATTACAGAGTCATGCTCTACATGGTCAGAGGCTACATATCATTCCTATCAAACCTTATGCCAATGCCATAAAATAGAAGTCATTCTCTTACGGAGACATGCTCTACATGGCCAGAGGCTACGTATCAGTACCAATGTGAATCTAAGTCCTTTCACTGATCACATGGTCAAAGGTATTATATTTGCTATAAACATAGCGAATAAAATAACATGGAAGAATAACTCAGAATAATAACACTGAGAAGCATATAGCACATATAACACATAACATACAATTGTTCCTACATATTGAACTCACCTTAAGTTAACCGGGGTTAAAGTAGTAATTTCGACAGCATTTCGGCTTTAAATATGACTTTCTATGTTGAAAACCGGAAGCTTAATTGAAAATCGGGCTCTGTGAAGGTAGGGCTTCAAAACCGAAAAGATAAAATTTTCAGGTTTCTCGGGGGTCTCGGGGCGTGTTTCGGGTGCTAAAATTGATACTGGGGCTTCGGGAAAAGTCAAAATAGTGAAAATATGGAAAAAGGGGCTAAAATTGGAAATTTTCAAATTCCAGTCGGGAGGGTTCGCACCCTCCTATTTATAGGCGAGGGTTCGGCCGAGAAGGTGACTCAGCGAAGACACGCGGCAGTTGCGCAGGGCTCCAGCAAGGCTCGGACGGAAGGGTGACGAAGCAGCTCGGTGGCTCGGCTCGCAGGTAAGCACGCGTCACATCCGGATTGGCTCGCACTTCGGTCCACTTAGCATGCGACACACGATGCTTTTCGGAACGGCCACATCTCCGGTGACGCTGCTGCTTCGTGCGAAGTGACGTGGCAGCGACGAGGGTCTCCGGTGGCTGTACTGTTCATGCGAAATTCTCGGATTTCAAGCCCCGAACTTCTAAAATCCATAACTTTCGCATACGAGCCCCATTTTTGACGTTCTTTATATGTACGTGTAGCTAAAGCTACGCTCTACAACTCTCATTTAGACTTTGTCGGCTAATTTTGATTTTATTTTTAATATTATTATTTTTAACAGACCGGGACAGGGAAATCCGTTAAAAATTCATAACTTCTTCACCCGACATCCGTTTTTGTCAGACATTTTACCGTTGTACTACATATGATGAGACCTTCGATTCTCGTTTAGGATGTATCAGTCAAATATCACTCGATCTAAAATTCAAGTTTTTAGCTGTCTACTGTTATGTTGAAACTTCGAAAATTATAACTTCCTCACACGAAGTCAGATGTTGGCGTTCTTTTTATCGAATTTTTCGGTTTAACGAATACTATGACTTTCATTTAGATTTCTAAGGCTAAAAAGTATTTTATCAAAAAACTCACTTTTTACGTCATTCGGCGCCGTGCCGGTTTCGTCGCGGATCTTCGGTTGGTCATAACTTCTTCGTTATAACTCGGATTTCGACGAGGTTTTTGCGTACAAGTTTCTAATGAGATGATTTACAACATCAAATAATAAAATTTTACTTATTTAAAATTTTATGTTTTCGCTAAATTTCACTATTTGGCTATTAATTGGAATCTCATAAGACTTCCAATATTTTATGAGTGATTCTAAACATAGTTTTACTTCATTTCTAGTAAAAACTAGTTGTTAGAACTCAACACTCAATTTTATTCACTTTTAATAATAACAATACACAATTTCAGAACGTGTATGTTACAAATACCTCCTCCTTTTGAGGATTTCGTCCCCGAAATCATAACGATTAAAACAATTAGGGATACTTCACTCTTATTTCATTCTTATTTTTTTCCCAAGTATAATTTGGGCCTCGATGGTGTTTACACTTGAGAAGTACCAACTTCAGTTCTTTATTACGTAGATTAGTCGTTCTTTCATTTACAATCTCTTCTACTTATTATCCAGTTTCACCTCGGATAATAGAACCATTTCATCATATATGCTTAACCTTTACACAGATAGCTCACATGAAACACTTCATGAATATCTGTCAAATCTTCAAGCAATTCCAAGCAGTATGCTTGCTTACCAACCGTTCTTTCTTCCAAAGTAGTATAACGTCTTTTCATGAAATACCTTCAGTATTACTAAATCATCCACCCGGAATTCTACGGGTCATCTTCTCTTTTCTACATAGGGAATTTATTGATCCTGGGCCGCTTTCATTCTTTCTCGGAAAATTTGTATCTTGTTAGTGATGTCTTGAATCATTTTAGATCCTCTAAAGATCTTCCGTCTTACGTCACGCCAACATATTTGAGTATGACATTTATGCTCATACAGTACTTTATTATATACCTTCAGTATATTTTCTACTGTTTGGATTGCTCTCTTCTTTTGATCAATTGTCTGAGGATGATAAGTTGTACTAAGAGCAACTCGAGATCCTAATTCATGCTTTATTCTCACCCAAAAGTGAGGAGTGAAATGAGTATCACAGTCGGAAATAATCTATAGTGGCGCATCATGACTTGCCACAATTTTGTCTAAGTAACTTACACATATTTCTCCAATGGAGTCGTTTCACGTGTGGTGAGAATATATGCACTCTTCATCAGCCGGTCGATAATTATCCAAAGGTTATCATTCACAGTTTTCTTCTCCTCTTTCAAGGTATTAACTGTATAAGCCGGATATGTAGAATATCCCTTCGACATAATTTACGAGTTTTTAAGAAAGAAATTTATTACTTTCACCGTATACATAAATAGGATCTTCCTTTTCGATAGGGATGCATATCATCTCTTTCAAGATCAAGAGCTTTGCATGGTTCTTTAACAACCAATCCATGTCGAGAATAATATCAAAGATAGGAATTAGGTTAGCAGGAAGATTATAACTTTCAATTCCTATAACACTAACTCTATAGGCTTTATCAGCAAGTAATGATATATTTCCTATGTTATCTATATGAAATGATTGGACAACTGCGTAACAAGCAATTTGAAAAGAATATGCGAATTTATAAGACACGAAAGAATCTGAGGCATTGAAATCAAATAAGATGTGAGAAGATCTAGAGTTTACGAGAAAATTACTAGTTACAACATTTGAGTTTTAACTTACTTCCTTTGTGGTAATCTAAAATGTATGATATTTAACTTTTAGTTTGCCAAACGATTGTCAAATTATTCAAACTTATTAATTACTAGCGGTGCTCAAACCTGCACTCGCTCATCATTCTCTATTGGGCTTTCGATCCTAATCTTTGAGTTAAAACTCAATTCTCATTGCAGACTCCTGCTCCTTCTTGGTTTATAGATTAAACCCATGATAAGGTCTTTACTTTTGCTATAACAACAACTCGAATGATTTTATTCTAATGACATTTGTATTTATAACACACAAGACACATAACGAACCAAATTCTTGTAATAGAATCATATCAAATAAATCAAGCTGATGGAATAAAGAAAATGAAAAGAGTTTGATCAACATGTAGATGCTTTGGAACATAAAGAATAACACCACGTATCTCTAATTTGTGCTTTCGGACCTACACATCTTTTAGCTTTTGGCACCTCCTCCTTTTTAGTTGGAGTAGTCTTTGATTTTTGAACGGAAACTTGACTCCCCGTCATTTGACTAGTAAGAGTAGGGCAGAATCATTTTTTGTGTCCAGTAACACCACATAGCAAGTCACATCTCTGGCTAATGATTGCTCAACTCTTTAATGAAGATCGTTATATTTCTATCGACTACCTCGACCATTTACTTCTTCAGTATTCCTACTGATGTTTTGTCACTATATAAGACACGGTTCTCTGAACCAATTAACTCCTTTCGCGGATTTATACTAATCAGACTCGATTCTTTATAACATTATGATTTGAACGATAATTATCTTCTTAGTCATTACTGAAACGAAGGTAACGACACACATGAATAAAATGAAATCATTTACTAGCTTCTTGGTAACCTTGTGACTTTTTCCTGATCCAAGTGTGAGTCCTGTGCTTCCAGTAGTATAGGCCTCTACTACTATTCACACCTACTCATACTCGTCCCAAGTATTGTCTCGCAGTTCCCAAGTCACCATTAAAAAGTTTTCACAAAGCAACTTATCACACATGAACGTGTTTAAACAAATACATACATTAGTTTCTCTTAGAGTCAACTAGGGTTTTCAGGTTTTTATCAAACATATATTGGATTACCTATGCTCGCCTTCTAGGATTCTTCTCATGCATATGCTCGATTTAATATATCCTAATACTTTTCCATAGGTCGATAGAAATTTTACTTCTATTTCTTCATACTAATTCTTTCTTGAGTAGTGTCTACTCTACAAGATACACTATTCCAAAATTTACTTTAGCAGCATGGAGATAAATGGTCTTCTACTACCTGCATCATCTTCTAACTCATGCAATCCATCATGCACTTTTGTTTATTTCATTATTCTTCCTTGACATCGTTAATCTTGTATCTGAGTAAGTCTAAGTCTATTTCATAGGAGTCTATCCTGAGAAGTTTGCATCTTAGCTGCATTTCAGCAAGCTTTACTAGCTTCCACTTGGTTCTCTATCATTCCTGACTACAACATCTCTTCATACAATACTATGGGTGTATTTCTTCTTCAATTAAGCATTCTACCTTACTTAAACAAGTAAGTTGCTTAACCATTTACCGCTAAATGACTCAATTCACCATCCCAATCTTGTATGTTAAAGTCGGCTTAACACACAATGGAACTTTATATATCACAAAGTCTTGTCCTATTGAGTCTGAAAACTTCATTAGCCTTTCTTTTGATCTTCATTTAATTCTTCTAAATCTTGCACAACATTCATTGTGATACTGCCGAAGTATTGATCACCATCTTCGGTTCTTCCAACTTTCTAAACAATCACTGCTTCAATCTGAACAGCGTTAGAACAACTTCGTGGATTTGTACCAACTCATTTATCTTGTCCAAACGTGTTTCAAACGCACATATTTCTTCCAAAGATTTTATTATATATCAAACATACTTTAAATGTATATTACCACTCTATTGGTATTTATACACTTATTACGATAATAATTCATATTTATTATTTTACGATATCTCGCGATCGTTTCTTTATAAACTTATCGATGTCAATTATCATAAGTCTCTTTATCACTCTGAAAAATTCTATTATGAAAATTCTTAAAATTTTCTAAACCAAGGTCGGCAACAGACCTTAAGCTTTCTGACTTAATAGAATATAAGACATATCTCTTCTCTATATTCATTTATCATTTAGCACAAAATAGAATATAAGGCATATCTCCTCTCTATATTCATTTATCATTTAGCACATAATAGAATATAAGGCATATCTCCTCTTAATATTCTAGTGCTTGCCTCCATTAGGTATTCAACCTAAAATATATCGTATCATCTTTATTTAAAAATTCTTGTTTAAGTTTAGAAATTCTTAAAATTTCTGGTTCACTTAAACTAATTTTCTTAAAATTCTGAAGTAACTTAATATCTTAGAATACTAGGGTTTATCATTACCCAATCCCCCACTTAAATATTTCCTATGGTTTGTATCCATATACTTATTATGAAGCAGCTCATATATTGAGCTTCCAACAGTTTAAGTCTAAATATCAATCCGTGATATTTAGTTCACTTAAACCATTGCTCTGACACCATGATTGAAAGACTCCAACTATCGTATTTATGAAAGACCCAAACTTTCATACTATTTCAAAAGATTTCTTAAGTTACTTCATCAAAACATGCTACATGCATATTTATAAAACAATATTTTATATTGATAAAGTGATTACAAAAGATTGGATACAAACCGACTATGTTTTATTACATTTCATATCTACCCACGTATCTACTATTCATATACATACATGAACATTAAAATACAGAGAAATACTATTAACTATTCTAAATCTTTCAGCAGCATAAAACTATATTGGATACTCATCACCTACAATTGTTAAACATTGAGAGGAATAAGCGATAACGGTTAGTGAATTCAATAAATAGATACAATATAATCTTATGCCTTATATATACTTCAATGTGGCAAAAGCAAAGAGGAACAACAAGACATATGTGAAATCATGTGACAAGCGTTCATATCAATCAAAGACTTTATTCAAAGATATACTTTTCAGTGAGACATAACGATTTCAATACTTGATATGCATCAATAAATCTTTGGCCCAAATGGCACATAAGACATATAAATTTCTGATTAACATTTTGGTAGATTTCAGGCTTATAGCCCTGTCTAACCATTTGCCAATACCATAGAATAGAGTTCATTCTATTACGGAGTCATGCTCTACATGGTTAGAGGCTACATATCATTCTTATCAAACCTTATGCCAACGCCATAGAATAGAAGCCGTTCTCTTACGGAGACATGCTCTACATGGCCAGAGGCTACGTACCAGTACCAATGTGAATCTAAGTCCTTTCACTGATCACATGGTCAAAGGTATTATATTTGCTATAAACACAGCGAATAAAATAACACGGAAGAATAACTCAGAATAATAACACTGAGAAGCACATAGCACATATAACACATAACATATAATTGTTCCTACATATTGAACTCTCCTTAAGTAAACCGGGGTTAAAGTAGTAATTTCGACAGCATTTCGGCTTTAAATATGACTTTCTATGTTGAAAACCGGAAGCTTAATTGAAAACCGGGCTCTGTGAAGGTAGGGCTTCAAAACCGAAAAGATAAAATTTTCAGGCTTCTCGGGGGTCTCGGGGCGTGTTTCGGGTGCTAAAATTGATACTGGGGCTTCGGGAAAAGTCAAAATAGTGAAAATATGGAAAAAGGGGCTAAAATTGGAAATTTTCAAATTCCAGTCGGGAGGGTTCGCACCCTCCTATTTATAGGCGAGGGTTCGGCCGAGAAGGTGACTCAGCGAAGACACGCGGCAGCTGCGCAGGGCTCCAGCGAGGCTTGGACGGAAGGGTGACGAAGCAGCTCGGTGGCTCGGCTCGCAGGTAAGCACGCGTCAGATCCGGATTGGCTCGCACTTTGGTCCACTTAGCATGCGACACACGATGCTTTTCGGAACGGCCACATCTCCGGTGACGCTGCTGCTTCGTGCGAAGTGACGTGGCAGCGACGAGGGTCTCCGGTGGCTGTACTGTTCATGCGAAATTCTCGGATTTCAAGCCCCGAACTTCTAAAATCCATAACTTTCGCATGCGGGCCCCATTTTTGACGTTCTTTATATGCACGCGTAGCTAAAGCTACGCTCTACAACTCTCATTTAGACTTTGTCGGCTAATTTTGATTTTATTTTTAATATTATTATTTTTAACAGACCGGGACAGGAAAATCCGTTAAAAATTCATAACTTCTTCATCTGACATCCGTTTTTGTCAGACATTTTACCGTTGTACTACATATGACGAGACCTTCGATTCTCGTTTAGGATGTATCAGTCAAATATCACTCGATCTAAAATTCAAGTTTTTAGCTGTCTACTGCTATGTTGAAACTTCGAAAATTATAACTTCCTCATATGCAGTCAGATTTTGGCGTTCTTTTTATCGAATTTTTCGGTTTAACGAATACTATGAGTTTCATTTATGTTTTTAAGGCTAAAAAGTAGTTTATCAAAAACTCACTTTTTACGTCATTCGGTGCCGTTCCGGTTTTGTCGCGGATCTTCGGTTGGTCATAACTTCTTCGTTATAACTCGGATTTCGACGAGGTTTTCGCCTACAAGTTTCTAACGAGATGATTTACAACATCAAATAATAAAATTTTACTTATTTCAAATTTTATATTGTCGCTAAATTTCACTATTTGGCTATTAATTGGAATCTCATAAGACTTCCAATATTTTATGAGTGATTCTAAACATAGTTTTATTTTATTTCTAGTAAAAACTAGCTGTTAGAACTCAACACTCAATATTATTCACTTTTAATAATAACAATACACAATTTCAGAACATGTATGTTACAAATACCTCCTCCTTTTCCGTTAATGCCCTTATTACCCCTCCCTCCTTCCTCATCTGTCACACCTTTTTCCTTCTTAGCACTGCTTCCCTCCCCATCAATAACATATGATCTCTTCTTTTTCCTTACCTTTAGTTTTGTTGGCTTTTCAGATTTAGAACATGTAACCTTGTTATGTCCTGCTTGTTTGCATACACTACACATAATCTTTTCCCAACCTCTTATACAGTATGTCTAGCACCCCTTTCACTTGAATCCTTTCTTCTATTAACTTTAGGTCTACCTAGAATTTTTCTTTTCAATGGTGGCAAAGGTGGAATGAATTCAGTAGGTGGCCACATGTTGCTACCATTCATCCCACGCATAGGATACTTGTAGGTGTTCTTATAAATTGCTCCACAGTACATTGGATCCACATAATTACCAACATCACTCTTAAGGTATGAGATTGTTGCAACTGAATGCACATGTCCATACCCATTTAGTTGCCACACTCTACATGAACAAGTCTTCTTATCTACATCCACAATGTAAGACTCTGCCAAATTCCTTGTTTCAAACTGGTTTAAACCAGTAGGTAAAACCTGCCAATAACTGATGCAATGGTATAAAAGTTAGGGTGTATAGTGGAAAAACTAAATAAAGTATTAATAGAAAAGAAAAAACCTTTGATCTCTTTTCAACTGATTCAATAGGATTGTAATGGCTAGGCATGGTTTATAATCAGACCATGAACAACCTTTGATGGTGAGATTGAATTGCCTCTCCATAACATACAACCTAATTTCTTCTAACATTGTGATTATTGGTTTTTTCCTTGCATCTCTAATGACATTGTTGAAGCTTTCAAATAATCCATTTTCAATTGCATCACACATCCTCCCCTCTTTAAAGAAAGCTCTACACCATGATTTTGGGTTCTTTTCCATAAGGTAGTAAAATGCTGTAGGATTTAGTACTTGTATTTCCTTCATTGTTGCATTGAATAAAGGTTCAGTTGTTTCTTTGCAAGCTTTCCAAAACATCCTCTCATGATGCACACCACTGAACCTTTTCCTAAAGTTGGCAACAATATGCCTTGCACACTGTCTGTGTTCAACATTAGGCATTACTTCTTTCACAGCCTCCAATAACCCCTATACAATTTAAATTCATATGTTAAGAAAATGGAAATTTATTAACAAGAAATATGAAGTATAATAAGTGATTTACCTTATGTTAATCTGACATCAGGGTGATACCACTACTATCATCAACTTCTAGATCATCTTGAATATTCTCCAAAAACCATTTCCAATTTTCTTTATTTTCCACACACACAACTACCCATGCTATTGGGAAAATATGATTGTTAGCATCTCTTCCTACGGCACATATCAATTCTCCACTACATAATCCCTTTAAGAAACAACCATCCAGATTTATTACTCTTCTACAACTTCCTTTCCAACCTTGTTTCAACCCCTCAAAGCATATGTAAAACTTACTAAAATATGTCTTCCTATCAGGCATACTGTTGACATCCAATTTGACAGTTGATCCTGGATTGGATCTTCTTATCTCTTCACCATATGACCAAAGCTTGGCATAATGCTCAACTAGTGTACCTTCAATAAGTTCAATTGCATATTTCTTTGCTCTTCTACACTATCCGATACTCACATCAATCCAAAATTTTGTTTTACTTCTTCCTTTAGTAGCCTAACACTCATTTTTTGTTTTTGTAAAAATTTGGATGTGAAATGGCTACAAATCCATGCATAGCTTACAATTGACCCCATTTAAAAATTTCTAGCACAATTATGGTCATCTATAAGAGACTTAATCTGAAAAGATTTTTCCTCACTCATCCATGAAGCCCACAATCTAAACTTGCATTGCCTTGAACAACATTTAACTAAAAGCCTCCTACTATCATTTTTTTGTAGCACAATTGATATCCTTTAGCAACAACATATGTTTTAATTGTTTAGGATTTTTCAAATCTCATTCCTAACATAGGTTTTTGTTTTTTCCAATGAACATTTCCATTAAAAGCTGTTACCTCCTCATGAATTAGGTCGTGTTCATCCATCTGATCAAATGGATCTTCATGAGCTGAATCCTCTTGAGGTGGAGTGTCTGGGGTTAGCTGCTCCTTGGGGCAGAGCTTGTTCAAAAATACATCATTCAAGGTCTTGTTCATGAGGATGCAATCTCCATCTTCAATGTTATCGTCCAAATCACCTTGCACTTGTACTTCATCTAGGTCAATGCCTTCTTCTGTCTCAACATGCAGCTCTTCTACTACTTCACCTACATTAGAAAACTTATCCTCGGGTATGCATACTTCAGCCATATCATCAACAATCCATTGGTGAACATGAACACCAACATGATCCATGTACCTAGAAATTACACAACCAGAATCATACCCTACTTTGATAAACTCCTGGTAGTCTTTCTCAGTTGCTATTATCCTCAGTCCTTTAGGGCACTCAATATCGGGCATGCAAAAGTACACATCAACACATGTCTCGTTTGCGAATCTCTGAATGAACACTAGAAATTCATTTTTTTCCATTCCAGCAAAATCCACATCCTCAAACCTTTGCTCCACTCCATCTGAGTAACTGATCACTGGATACCTCGTAAACAAACCAGCAAAATGAAGATCTATCTTCATGTAGACGGCCATAGAAAAAATCTAGGTTTGATTTTCGGATAAATAGTAGAAGAAAAAGGAAATATTGGTAGATGAAACCGATTAAAGACGGAAATTACTTGGAGAGGAAGGGTTGGTGTCATTTATTGATACACTAACACGTGGCATATAATTTAGTTTAATGACCTGGCTTTCTTTTAATGACATGTCCAAGAAATAATGCTGATTGAGATTGGGGTCACCGGGTGACCCCTTCACTTTATAAAAAATGGCCTAATTAGCCGGTTAAATGGTAGTTTATGCCCTTCTAAAGCCAAAAAATAAAATAAGGGACCTTTTAAACCAAAACTTGTAAGTTAGTGGGGCTACAGTGACATTTTCCATATATATATATATATATATATATATATATATATATATATATATATATATATATATATATATATATATATATATATATATATCATACTACACATGCAAGAGTCATGTGAACAACTAGCGTCCTAATCATAATAAATCATGGGTCGGCATTGGTGCCTTTGAACTGCTAAAGAGTGTGAGGAGACTCACCTCCGTCTGCTAAAATTCAATAAATGCTTGGAATACTGATCCGGAATATCCCCGCGATAATCAATCAAAAAATACCCTAAATAATAATTAGGTCAAATTCGATAATTGGGTTCCTCAACCCAATATTCTCAAAGTCTAGGTAAAAGACTAATCCACCTTTTCCCTTATTGGGCCCAACTAACTAGCTTAGCCCAATTATCCTATTGTGGTCCAAGGCCCAAAATCTAGCTAGGACTAAAGTCCAAAGGGAGTCCAAGTCCAAAAGAAGGCCCAAAACAAAGAAGCCTAATCACATCGTACGCCCTACGTACCCTTCGTACACACCGCATACGCGCGTTGACCCTATGTTACGACATGCTGACCCAGTACTTGCAACATACCATGGAGTACGCCCGACGTACTGGACAGAGTCCCAAAATTCAACTTAGGGTTTTATTCCCTTAAGACCTTTTCGTCCAACTTCCTATCCTAGCCTTATGGAACTTCTTAATTTATAAATTCGTGAACTTGTAGCCTTTGCATGGCTCAAGAAAAGCCAACTTTAGCATTTAACTTTCACCAAGTGGATCTAAACACTTGCATGGTTGATACACAACCATCAATATGCTAACTTTATGGACTACCTGATGGGTTTTGAGCATTCTAACACTTCCTAAGTGTACATGCAACCCTAATAACCTTGGATCTATTTTTGTCTAATTATCATGCAAAGTTGAATTCCAAGGTTATATTCCTATCTAGCATACATGGGGAACAATTTTATCATAAAGTATAGATAGAATAACTTACCTTGTTGTTGTTTGTGTTCCTTGAAACCTTGTGAGCCTAGCACCCCAAGTGTGATGCCTCAAATGCTTCACACAACACCAAATGCTCTTGGAAGAACTTATGAGAGAACACACACTTCTTCAAAATCGGCCAAGCCCTCTTATTTCTTAGTGTAGCCGATTTTAGGTGGAGAACATGTTACTTATATAGTGTTGACACATCTAGGGTTAAACCCTAATGTGTCATGACTCTTCATTTCCATGACCCATGGGTTTGTAACTCCCATGGAGCATCCATGGAGCATCCTATGGGTGGAACCCAACTTGATAGTCCATGGAGCCTTTTAGCCCACTATACAAGATATGGAGGATTTACATAATCAACCCATATATTTAATTAGTTATCTTTTGATCACTTAATTAATTCTAAATTAATTCTTGATCAAACTAATCAAATAATATTATTAATATATTAGAACTTATAATATATTAATAATCTCCAAGTGTTATTTCTCTCATTTAGTCTATCCAATTGCATGGTGCCATGCAACCCAAATGGACCATGCCGGGTCGGGTCAAGTACATACCAGAAATAATTATGGACTTAGACACCTTATCCAACAGTCTCCCACTTGGATAAGTCTAATAACTATTACTGCAAGTATGACTTCAGGAACCGATCGGTAATCGTAGCTCTTTACAAGGTTTCTCGAAACTGAGAAAATGATGGTACGCCATTTAAGATAAGTGATCATATAATCCTCTGTTCTAGATATCAGTCGGACAAATACATGGAACAATGTCTTACTTATTGTCCAACAATTTGTTTCCCGATTTCCGATTTGTTTGACAAAGAACTTCATTGAACACATCAATTTAGTTCTGACCGGGCCCGGTACATAGGTCAAAACAAAATCATCGAGGGGCCCAGATATCAGCTTCTAATCCAAGAAGGAACAGATAAACTTCGACTCATATGTTTGTTCTACTACTCATTGAATTACACACAAGAGCGTGATTTATAACATCGAGTTACCAATGCATTTTTCGTACAATCAATGCATAACCAACTTGTAAGTAACAAATCATATCTCTAGGTTTAAAGACTTATATGATATTACCGTCTCACGATCACTCGAGATAGAATTCCATGAAGTGATTCCAGTGAGCGTGGGTTGAGTCCAATGCTCAAAACTTATGAGCACTCATGATTGTTGTAGCCTTGTCCCAGACCTCTACAACCAAACATGACAGTCTTGATTCATACCTACTTCCGACATATGACCGACTGTGGAGGTTTGAATAATATGTTATACCAAACAAAATTATTCTGGAAGTCAAAACATGCAAAAGAAATATAGTAAACGATCGACAAGAGATAGTAACACTTTACTCATAAATAAAACACTTTTATTCATCATCAAATGTCAATTACACTTTACAAATTTCGAGGTTATCTAACTACTAAATCTAATATCATCCTTCAGCCCTATGCTCCGAGCATGCTGGAGATGCTTAACCCGAGTCAGTCCCTTCGTGAGGGGATCTGCCGGATTCTCATCTGATGATACCCTCTTTGCCACGAGGAGTCCTTCTTCGATCCGATGTCTGATGAAATGGTATTTTTTGTCGATGTGTCTGGATCTCCCGTGATCCTTTGGTTCCTTGGCTAAGCCAACAGCACTTTCACTATCACAGAAAATTTCCATTGGCTCTTTAATAGCTGGTACAACTCCAAGGTCTCCAATGAAGTTCCTCAGCCATAATGCCTCCTTTGCCGCCTCGCTAGCTGCAATATACTCTGATTCACAAGTAGAATCTGCCACTGTCTCTTGCTTGGAACTCTTCCAAGAAATTGCTTCTCCATTTAGGGTAAAGACCCAGACCGACTGAGAATGGAAGTTATCCCTATCAGTCTGGAAGCTAGCATCACTATACCCTACAACTCTCAAGTCATCACTCCCACCGAGGGTAAGGACCCAGTCCTTAGTCCTTCGTAGGTACTTGAGAATATTCTTTACCGCAGTCCAGTGTGCCTTGCCAGGGTTCCCCTGAAACCTGCTAACCATGCTCAGGGCAAAAGCTACATCAGGTCGAGTACACGTCATAGCATACATGATCGATCCTACAGCCGAAGCATAAGGTACTCGACTCATTTCTGCTATCTCAGCCTCAGTGCTAGGGCTTTGTGTCTTACTCAATTTGGCGTTACTCTGGATGGGCAACTCTCCTTTCTTGGAGTCTTGCATTCTGAATCTCTTCAGAACCTTCTCCAAGTAGGTACTTTGACTAAGTCCAATTAGTCTTTTACTCCGATCTCTCAAGATCCTTATCCCCAAAATATAGGCAGCTTCACCAAGGTCCTTCATAGCGAAACACTTTCCAAGGCAGGACTTTACTTCCTGCAGGGTTGGAATGTCGTTTCCTATGAGTAGTATGTCATCCACATACAATACCAAAAAGCTAACTATACTCCTACTAGCCTTGACATATACACAAGATTCATCTTCACTCCTAGAAAAGCCAAATTCCTTGACCTTTTCATCAAAGCAAAGATTCCATCTGCGAGGTGCTTGCTTTAATCCATAAATGGACTTCTCAAGCTTACACACTCTATTAGGGTACTCGTTGCTGACAAAACCCTCTGGCTGACTCATGTAAACATCTTCAGCCAACCTCCCATTAAGGAAAGCGGTTTTGACATCCATTTGCCAAATTTCATAGTCATGAAATGCGGCTATGGCTAACAGAACCCGAATAGACTTAATCTTGGCTACCGGAGAAAAGGTCTCATCATAATCCACTCCAGGAATTTGAGAGAAGCCCTTTGCAACCAGTCTAGCCTTATAAGTGTGTACTTTACCATCCATGTCGGTCTTCTTCTTGAAGACCCATTTGCACCCTACAGTCTTTCGACCTGGTACATTCTCAACCAAGTTCCAAACTTGATTGTCATACATGGATTGTATCTCGCTATCCATAGCCTCTTTCCATTTAGCAGACTCGGGGCCTGCCATGGCTTCCTCGTAGCTGTTAGGGTCATCTTGAATTACTAGTGTCCCATCACTAATAAGTGTCTCACCTTCTGCAGTAATATGGAATCCATAGTAATGCTCAGGTGCACTCCTAACTCTCGTGGAACGCCTCAGAGGTACAGATTCGTCAATTGGCTCAACAGGAGTTTCCTCTTCAAGTTGAGGGCTAGAGTTTGAAGTTCCTTCACCACTTGACTCTTGAATTTCTTCAAGATCAACTTGCCTCCCACTGTTTCCTTGGCTTATAAACTCTCTTTCTCGAAAGACTCCTCTTCTTGCTACAAAGACCACATTGTCACTAGGTCTGTAGAAGAGGTAACCAAAGGATTGCTGTGGGTAGCCGATGAAAATACACCTCTCGCTTCGGGGTTCGAGCTTATCATGAGTCTCGCGTCTCACGAAAGCCTCGCAACCCCAAATCTTGATGTGGTCTAGTTTAGGTACTTTACCAGTCCACATCTCGTGAGGAGTTTTGGCAACTTTCTTTGTAGGGACTAGATTAAGGATATGGGCGGCAGTCTCTAAGGCATACCCCCAGAATGAGATTGGTAGCGAAGCTCGACTCATCATGGAACGAACCATGTCCAACAAGGTTCGATTACGCCTCTCAGCCACACCATTCAACTGCGGTGTCCTGGGAGGTGTCAATTGTGAGACAATCCCACATTCCCTTAGATAGTCGAGGAACTCTGAACTAAGATACTCACCACCCCGATCGGATCGAAGCATCTTAATGTTTCTGCCCAATTGATTCTCGACTTCCTGTTTAAATTCCTTAAACTTCTCGAAAGTCTCTGACTTATGCTTGATTAAGTAGACATATCCATATCTACTGTAATCATCAGTAAAAGTCAAATAATAACGATTAGCATCCCTTGTGGCATGTTTGAATGGCCCACACACATCCGTGTGTATAAGGTCCAACAAACCTTCACCCCTTTCACACGAGCCTGTGAAGGGTGACTTTGTCATTTTTCCAAGTAAGCATGATTCGCAACTATCATTTGACTTTAGGTCAAACGACTCCAAGACTCCATCCTTTTGGAGTTGGCCTATGCGTTTCTTGCTTATATGTCCAAGACGACAATGCCATAATGATGCTTTATCCAAGTTATTATTATTAGTAGAATCAATACACAAAACATTATTTCCTAAGTTATCTACAACAGATACAGCTTCATACACACCATCACAAGGTAATGCTTTAAAATAAAGTACATTATTAAAGAAAGCATTAATCGAACCAACTTCATTATCAAACGAAAAGGTGAAACCTTGTTTGTACAATGCATGAAAGGAAATAATATTTCTTGCCATTTCTGGCGAATAACAACATTTATTCAAATCTAAATTTAACCCACTACTTAGCGATAAAGTATAAACTCCAATCTTGGTGACAGGTGTAACTTTCCTATTCCCCATGATTAAGTTTATTCTTCCTTGCTCCACATTCTCACTTCTTCCTAGTCCCTGCAAGTCACAACAAATATGAATACCGCAACCGGTATCAAGGACCCAAGATTTCGAATGGGGTGAGTTATTAGAAATGATAGTGTAAATACCTGCATGGTTGGGTTTGACTTTCCCATCCTGCTGGTACTTTGGGCAGTTCCGCTTCCAATGAGCTTTTTCATGGCAATAGAAGCATTCAGCCTCTTTTGGGTCAGAAGAAGGAGTAATGAAACCTTTCTTGGTTCCACTTGAAGAAGAGCCATCAAGGGTCCGAGCCTTGGTACCCTTCGAAGATCTCTTTCTCTTCCTCCCTCGACTTTGCCCGATTGCCAAGACCGGAGTTGAGTCTGGAGTAGGAGTGATAGCAACCGACCTCCCTTTAAGACCTGTTTCTGCGGTCTTGAGAAGTCCCTGAAGTTTGCTGAGGGTGACTTCTTCCTTGTTCATGTGATATGTCATGCGGAATTGATCATAGCACGATGGTAAGGAGTGCAAAATGATATCTATTGGAAGCTCCTCAGGGAAGTTCACATTAAGCTTCAGCAAACGATCCACATACCTTTGCATTTTCTGCATGTGGCTCGTGACGGACTCTCCGTCCTTCATCATGGTTGTTATCATGGAGCAGATGACTTCGTACCTCTCTTGTCGTGCACTTTGATGGTATCTTTCCATCAAATCTTGGTGCATTTCATAAGGGTAGAAGTCCTCATAAGACTTTTGGAGTTCAGCTGTCATTGTGGCCAACATGATGCAAGCCACCTTGGTTGCATCTCTTTCATGAGTATGAAAGTCAGCGATCTCCTGGGGAGTTGCAGTGGACTCATCAATTTCCTTAAGCTTCTTGTCAAGGACATATTCTTTGTCCTCGTAGCGGGTAATCATCCTAATGTTTCTGATCCATTTATTGAAGTTGGATCCATCAAAGGTGACTTTCCCACACAAACTCATAAGAGTAAAGGAGCCATTAGGATTTGAGCCAGAAGCATTATTTGAAGACATCTGAAAGAGAAGAACAAGTTTAGTTTAGATTTAAGAGAGTCCTTAATAAAACACCCAAATGTAATATTAAGGCTAGGATCCAATCACAATATAATATAACTTAGAAGAGGTATGCCGTAATCTAAGCTATACCATATTTGAAAGGTAGGTGAATGACGATTCACTAATTTCCACCACGAAAACCGAAATATTAGATATTTAGTTTTTATTGGTTTTAGAAATTCCTAGATTCTTTGAGATCCAATGAACTTTTCAAAGGCATGTTTCAATCTCGGGAGTGCCCTCCAGGTTTTGTGACTGGGATGCCGAGGATCACAAAATGAGGTGTGAAGTAACCATGCAAATCACTTGGTACCCTTAAAGTTTATCACTCAATCGATGTGCCGGTAAACCACACACGCTCCACCGATACTATAATAAACCTTAAGTCACCCTTTACCTACCTTGTTAAGTCCAAGTTAGTGTGCCGGTTAACCACACACGCTCCACCAACGACTTAGACAAAGTGTAAAGTGTAATTTCATGGATTAGCACCTTATTCACATTTTCCTAATGTAACTAAGATTGGGAATTTAATAAACATTTAGTTACTTTATTATATTCATCATACTTTGAATGAGAATTTATAAGTCCTTGTCTTACCCGTTCGGCTAACGACCCTCCACCAGTCAAGCAAGCGGTGGGTGAGAGTAGACACCCATTAAGTCACCATTTTATAGGCAACAACCTTATACCCACCTTATAGACCGGCTTCGTGAATGAGGCGTACTAGCGGTAAGACGAATTTATTCTTATACATATATATATATATATATATATATATATATATATATATATATATATATATATATATATATATATATATATATATATAATTATTAAATCATCATAATATAAGTATAAGGGTTGAATTTTAACTTTTAAAATTCTAGGGGTTGGAACTTAAAGTTTTAACTTAACTTTACTTGTTCCAAAACTTGAGGGCAAGTTTTGTAACTTTCAAAACTTTTCATTTCTTGTAACTTATGAGTTTAATAGAGTAATAAAATGAAGACTCTTCATTTTTCTAACTCTTGTATTTGTTTTAATGGTTTTAACTCAAGTGTGACTCTTGGTTTTCCATAACTTAAGGATAAGTTATGGACTCCATTAAAACAACTTATGATCAAGAATTAATCTACCACATAGGTTACAAATAATTCCTATGATCATCTAAAACATCATAAGAACAAGAACATGGATATGAACACAATCAAAAAATTACATTTAAAACTTTGTAATTTTGATAACTAGTTGTTGTAAATGAATTAGCAAAGACATTACACCACCAAAAACAAGTTTTCAATTACCAAAACAGTTTAGGGTAATGTTTCTAATTCATTTCCAGCAACTGAATCGAAATTCTGCAGTCAGTCGACCCTACTCGCCGATTGCATGAACTGACTCACCGAGTTGGTTGAAGATACTCATGGACTCGACGAGTCCCCCCTATAGACTCGACGAGTCCATTCGCAGACAGCAAGATTTCCAATTCTGTTTTCAACTTTTAAGCACAAATAAGAGCAAACAAGCCTAGGCTCTGATACCACTGATGGGTTTTGAGCATTCTAACACTTCCTAAGTGTACATGCAACCCTAATAACCTTGGATCTATGTTTGTCTAATTATCATGCAAAGTTGAATTCCAAGGTTATATTCCTATCTAGCATACATGGGGAACAATTTTATCATAAAATATAGATAGAATAACTTACCTTGTTGTTGTTTGTGTTCCTTGAAATCTTGTGAGCCTAGCACCCCAAGTGTGATGCCTCAAATGCTTCACACAACACCAAATGCTCTTGGAAGAACTTATGAGAGAACACACACTTCTTCAAAATTGGCCAAGCCCTCTTATTTCTTAGTGTAGCCGATTTTAGGTGGAGAACATGTTACTTATATAGTGTTGACACATCTAGGGTTAAACCCTAATGTGTCATGACTCTTCATTTCCATGACCCATGGGTTTGTAACTCCCATGGAGCATCCATGGAGCATCCTATGGGTGGAACCCAACTTGATAGTCCATGGAGCCTTTTAGCCCACTATACAAGATATGGATGATTTACATAATCAACCCATATATTTAATTAGTTATCTTTTGATCACTTAATTAATTCTAAATTAATTCTTGATCAAACTAATCAAATAATATTATTAATATATTAGAACTTATAATATATTAATAATCTCCAAGTGTTATTTCTCTCATTTAGTCTATCCAATTGCATGGTGCCATGCAACCCAAATGGACCATGCCGGGTCAGGTCAAGTACATACCAGAAATAGTTATGGACTTAGACACCTTATCCAACACTACCGACCTCAGAAACATCAAGAAAATCAACTCCTAATTTCTAGAGTGGAAGAAAACCACTAGATCTCATCATAGGACTAAGAAGGGTCCAAAACTCCATAAAGAATAGATCTAAGCATACAAGGAGAAAGTTACAAGCTTTATACCTCAATGAAGCTGGAAATGACGTGTGAAATATGGATTTACAAGCTCTCGTTTAATCAAGGCTCCTTCTTCTAAACTCTTCTTCTTCAAATCTCACAAACAAACACAAAAGGGTCAAATTTCTTCAAGAAGGGGTAGGGTTTCGAAATGGGACTCAATGGCTATGGAGGATAAGAAATGAGAGGATCAAGGTTCATTAAGTTGTTTAAATGGGGTCCAAACCCTAAATTTTAGGGTTTGTCCCCTGAATGCATAATCCTCACATATGAGGAGTATTCCCCGCGTACTACAAGTTTTGGAGAAATGGAAAAACTGCCCCCTAAGGACCAAATCTGCAAAATATTTACATATCAAGGGTCAAAATGAAAAGTTACTAAAATTGGGTGTTACGATTCTCCCCACTTGAATCATAATGTTTCCTCAAATTCCTTTTCCAAAAATAACTATGGGTAACGCTCCCTTATCTCGTCCTCAGGTTGCCACGTCCATTCAGACCCCTTCTGGTGGAGTATTTCGATGATCGTTATGCAGCCCTTACTGAGGCGGCTGGCGCAACAACCACCATAGCTGTATCAGCGACAGGGTTGGGAACTGGCTTAGTTTTTTAGTACTGAGACTTTGACAACACGAAGCCCCCGACATTTGATGGTATGCAGGATCCGATCGTAGCCATAAGGTGGCTATATGATGTGGAGGGATGTTTCTTTACATGTTATTGTCCTACTAACTAGAAGGTTAGGTGTGCTCTGAACCTGCTAAGGTCTGGAGCAAAGGATTGGTGGAGGTTGATTACTGGGTCATATTAGAATGAGCAGCTTGCTGAGGTTACTTGGGATTGATTTCGGGATATGTTCCAGACCCGTTGCGTCCTACAGTTTGAGACGGAGAGGCTAGCATAGGAGTTCTTGGATCTGCGATAGGATTTAGAGTCGATGATGGAGATCACTCGCATGTTTACTGAGAGGGCGGTGTTTTTCCTCGAGTTTTCTTTGGAGCAGGCTCAGATGACCCGATATTTGAGTAAGCTCAAGACGGACATCAGGTAGTTCATGTCCACGTAGATATGTGATACCTTGCTAGAGTTACAGGAGGCCGCCAGGCGGTGTGAGCTTGAGATTGAGTTTCAGCTGAGAGAGTAGAGACAGGCGCCAACGCAGTCACAACTTGCACCGAAATGATTTCGAGTCACTAATTACAGACAGGAGAGTCAGAGGGGTCTCACTTGTGGAAAGTGCAGCAAGGTACATGATGGGGTTTTCCAATCTTCTTCAGGATGCCACAAGTGTGGCAAGGATGGTCACATCGAGAGGGATTGTAGGGAGCAGACTCCAGGGGCTGGTGTCAGACTTTGTTACCATTGCGAGCAGGTAGGCTATATGAAGGCCCAATGTCCCCTACTAGCTGCCAGGCCAGTACCGGCGCCAGCACTAGCTACCCTGAGGATTATTAGTGGGGGTCAGGGTAGAGCAGAGCCTCTGAAGGCTCAAGGGTGTGCCTTTTAGATTACGGCTGAGGAGGACAGGGCAGTACCAAAGGTGGCAACTGGTATGTCTTTTCTCCTATATTTCTGTTTATGATTGTATAATCAGCTTTCGTTTTCTTTCTGCACAAATTATTAGAACATAGGAGTTGCTAGAGAGATTTTAGTGTAAAGGGATCGTAGATGGTTAGGATCCAAAGATGCATTCCAAAATAAGAGATAGGAGAGAGAGTCACCAGTTTAGGGTGAGAAGTTGTAATTCAGGATTCAGAGATCATCAGCGGGAATTCGGATTCTTTGAAGTTCGTTACTTCATATTGGGACAATTAAATCGCATATCAGCTCACCACCAGTAGGTAGTGCTTAGTGCTCTAAGTGGGGTAGAATTGGGAATTCTCGGGTAGGACGTTAGTTTTGGGAGATGTTGTATGTTACAGTTCGGATAACGATTTCCAAAGTGGTTGGGTTAAGGCAGTCCAGGCATACTGAAGACTTCGTATGGGTTTTCTTATATATGATCAGGTTCTTAATATATATATATATATATATGTGTGTGTGTGTGTGTGTGTGTGTCTGTGTGTGTTATGGGGTAGTAACTTGTGCTACAAGTGGATAGTGTAGCGAGTGGTTTCAACATTGTGACACTTGTTGGTGTTGTGAAGGACATTGATTAGGACTTCTACGGGCAATGGAGGAGGTGAGTACTTCCAGGATGGAGTATTGGATGTCGGAAGGGATGAAAACGGTGTCGATAGGTTAATGTCACACCCCAAAACCATGAATAGTGGAAACATTCTGGGGCCTAAGACATCATGTACAATATCACAACAATGAATAGTAGTAAACAAGCAACAACATCATCCATTGCATTAATAATATAATTTCATACATGTGTGTTCTGTCAAAGTTATAGACACTAAAAATAAACATATCAAAATAAAAGATTAGTCTTGAATGAACTCCATCTTCTCAAAAGCTTGGCACCTGTACCTGTCTAGTGGTGACTTGAGAATACAAGTTATTTTGAAAGTGAGTATCAGCTTAATTCTGGTGAGATCATAAGTATATGAATGTCTGAGTTTGTATGAAAACGTTTGTAAGATGTTTCTGTAAGATGTTTTGTACAATGTTTTGTATAATGTTTGAAATCTCCTAGAAAACCCTATGTTTACTACTAACTGTAGCCTTCCACCAAGGCATCTTGTGTCTGTGTGTATGTCTCTTGTTAGAGTGTGTGTTTTCCAAATTCTGACTATCATTAACCAAAAATATAGTTTCTACATTACTGTGCATCGTGTCAATATTCACGAAGTGAATGTAATGGGAAAATATTATCGTATCGTAGTATTTGTAATAAGTGACTACCGTGGTACTAACTACCTTAAAACAAAGGTGTTCCAAGTAACATATGATTGACCTATATCCTGTAACCGACTTTAGTAAAACAACAATGTAAGACGCCGTAAGAAATGACATTTGGCACCCGTAGACTTGCAAGTCCCACTGTAGCGAGCAGCAAGGTGTAGGATAGTCAATCCAGTATAGATCTATACGCAAACTCATATGCTCCCCAATTAAGGAGATTCGGGATACAAAAACGGTTATGGCAGGAAGTGCCATGACCCGCTTAATGGTTCACATAACTGCATAAATGTACATGTAATGAATGTGCTAACTGAAAAGTGTACTCTTTCTCTGTCTAGCCTGTATGTACTGAATGTTCTACGTGTGCTAGCTGTAATGTATGTTCTCTCTATCTAGCATGTATAGTAATGTACTGTGTGTACTAGCTGTAATGTATGTTATCTCTCTATCTAGCATGTATAGTAATGTACTATGAGTACTACTTGAACTGACTCATGAATGAACTGACTCCTTGTATGTTTCATTTTTCTAGTAATAGTATTAGTATCCTCCTATGCTACCCCTATGGTAATTTACTAGTGATGTAACTGGTACGTATGAACATGGAAGAATACCCTTGCTACCCAAGGATATTAAATGGACTGGAAGAACCTTTATGACTATATATGTACACATGATATATAACCAATATTTAAATGACCTTCAAACGGGTACCTGATACCCCACCAGACCACATCTCAACTGCGAAAAGGAAATAAGGCGGGCATGCCTTCCTAAGCCTTTTAAACATTGCTTATATAACTATACATACATAGACATGCAATTGATAATAAATATAATATAGCTTAAGTAAATGTATTTGATAAGTATAAAAATTGGTAAAACAGTTTGAAGCAAAACAGTTTGATAAACGGTTTGAACAGTAACAAAATCACTGGTTTTGTAGTCATTAATCACATGTGATTGATGTAATAACTATAAGTATTCAACTTGTATTCCCCCCATCCCCCATAAAGCATTTCAAAACATTTAAATCATTGATTAAGGGGTATGAACTCACCTGTAGTGAGTGGTACGGATGAACTGAAGATGTAGGATTGCTAGGTGTCAAGTGATGTCTTGAACACACTTTATGATCCTAGTTAACATATAATACCACATATACGTATCCAATTAGTCTTAAACTATTAATTAAAAATGTCAAGACATCCTAGAACATGATAAACACTTTATATAAGTGTTATAAGCCTTAAGGATTTCATCTAAGCTGTTGTAGGACAAGGCTAGTGGGTTTAGGGTTCCAAAGGACCCCATTCTTGAGTTTACTCCCCAAGAACAAACACACAAGGAGTTTACGGTCGTAAACCCTTGAGTTTACGGCCGTAAGCTCCTATGCCTTAGGTTATTTGGTGCTTTGAAGCTTTACATGTTCCCTAGAAGCATTTCTACTTGATGGATTAATCCTTGGAAGGGTTTAAGGCATTAATACACTCCTTTGAGGAGTTTACGGCCCCAAGGCCATTTCCTTTTGGGTTTACTATTGTAAACCCATATGGAAAGGGGTATTTTTATGTCTTCAAGTCCCATGCTCATCTAGGATAGGTTTTTAGATAATTATCTAAGACTAATGAAGGCCTTGGGCACACTTTGGTACCCTTATTTGATGTTCATAGCCCAAGAACCAAAACCCTTAGAGATTACAGCCGTAATCTCTCATGGTGATGGGTTTTTGGTGATTTCAAGTCCCTAAATTAACAAGGAGTAAATTTAGGCTAGTGTCCAAGGCTTTTGGAGGGTTTAAAACACCTTTTGGCCCTTGAGTTTGGAGTTCACGGTCCAAGAACTTCTTGGGCCGTGAACACCTTACTCTTGGTGTTCTTGGGTGTTTTCTAGTCCTCAATACAATAAGATATGAGTCTAGGCCAGTTTCATTGCACAAGGAAAGGACTAGGCACTCATTTGTCCTTAAA
The DNA here is from genome assembly GCF_052625555.1 of Lactuca saligna. Taxonomy (NCBI): domain Eukaryota; kingdom Viridiplantae; phylum Streptophyta; class Magnoliopsida; order Asterales; family Asteraceae; genus Lactuca; species Lactuca saligna. The sequence goes on along the minus strand of NC_136420.1, from coordinate 110,138,977 downwards.
AGAAGGGTTTACGGTCCAAGATGTTCTTGGGCCGTAAACTCTTTAACCTTGTTGTTTTGATATGATTTCTAGGTTATTAAGAACATAATAAGCTCTATAATACAACTAAATGGAAGTACTCACGTTTTGGGACGAAAGTCCGAAGATCCGTGAGAGAGAATTCGGCTTTTCTCTAGTTGAAAATGTAACAAATGAAATAATACGGCTAAGAATCATATATATACTCCTGGGATTTTTGGCAGAAAATATTTTATTCAGGCATTGAACTCTAATATCATGAAGTTGTGGAATAACAGAGTTGCACAAAACGCAAGTGCATCCTCTCTCCTGATATCTCTTTAAGTGTAAATCCTGAAATACTCAAACTTATACCAAAAGTTTGAAAATTTACTGCAACTGTTCTAACTTCTATTGACTTGATATTGTTTGTACATAATAGAAATTTCGGGTTGTCACATCATCCCCTCCTTAGAAGGAATTTCGTCCCAAAATTAGAATTTAAGAAAATAAGTAGTTACAAATAACTAAGTAAAAAGACGAGGATATTTCAGTTTCATATGATCCTCACGCTCCCAAGTGAATTCCGGTCCTCGCTTGGCGTTCCAGCGAACCTTCACTATCGGGATACGACTTTGTTTCATTTGCTTGACCTCTCGGTCCATAATCTCTACTGGTCCTCCACAAAGTTGAGGCCCTCGTTGATCTCGATCTCGTCGAGTGGAATAACAAGAGTCTCGTCGGACAGACACTTTTTCAAGTTCGATACTTGGAAAGTAGAATGTACGTTACTGAGTTCGCATGGTAAGTTAAGTTTGTAAGCTACAGGGTCGATTCTTGCGAGAATCTGAAAAGGCCCGATGTACCTTGGATTTAGCTTTCCACACTTTCCGAAGTGTATCAAGCCCTTCTAGGGTGAGACCTTCAATAGAACGCAGTCACCCACCTGGAATTTCAACGGTTTGATTCATTTATCAATGTAGCTTTTCTGTCGGTCTCTGGAGGCTTTCAATCGTTCACGGATCTGAACGATCTTCTCCGTCATTTCCCGTATGATCTTCGGACCTGTGAGAGTGCTTTCAGGAACTCATCCTTTAGCTAGCTGGGTATCACCCACCTCAGCCCAGCACAGAGGGGATCTGCACTTTCAGCCATAGAGGGCCTCGAATGGAGCAACCTTTATGCTTGTGTGATAACTGTTGTTATAGGAGAATTCAACAAGGGGTAAATGAGTATCCCATGCTTTCCCAAAGTCGATCACACAGGCTTGCAACATATCTTCCAAGGTTTGGATAGTTCTCTCACTTTGCCCGTCTGTTTTTTGGATGGTAGGTTGTACTCATGTCCAACCTAGTTCCTAAGGAACTTTGTAGTGACTGCCAGAACCTCGAAGTGAATCTACTATCTCTGTCCGAGATAATGGATAAGGGAACACCGTGCAGTTGTACAATCTTGCTAATGTAAGTTCTTGTAAGGTTCTCCATCTTGTCTGTTTCTTTAATCGACAGGAAGTGTGCAGACTTGGTCAATCTATCGACGATGACCCATATGGTATCAAGTCCACCCGTTGTCTTGGGCAACTTGGTTATGAACTCCTTAGTAATTCGCTCCCACTTCCATTCCGGTATCTCTGGCTGTTGTAGTAGACCGGAGGGTTTCTGGTATTCGACATTGTCCTTGGCGCAAGTAAGGCATTTACTCACAAAGGTAGCAATTTCCGCTTTCATGTTAGGCCACCAGTCTAACTTTTTAAGATCTAGATACATCTTATCTGAACCCAGGTGCACGGAATAACGAGTGTTGTGTGCCTCGTTCATGACCAAGTCTCTAAAACCACCTAGCTTTGGGGTCCAGATCCAGTCCATGAAATAATGAGCTCCGCCACCCTTAACCTCCAAGTTCTTATCCATCCCTCTCAGGGATTCACCCGCCACGTTTTCAGGCTTCAAAGCGTCGAGCTGAGCCGCCTTAATTTGTGTGGACAAGTGTGAATGGATAGTCATAGTCAATGATTTGACTCTACGACCAGAATATTCTTTCCGACTTAGGGCGTCAGCTACTACATTCGCTTTACCCGGATGATAACGAATTTCGCATTTGTAGTCACTGAGTAGCTCGACCCACCGTCGTTGTCTCATGTTGAGCTCCTTTCTGGTCGAAAATATGTTGCAGACTTTTGTTGTCTGTAAAGATAATGCTCTTCGTACCGTATAGGTAATGTCTCCAGATCTTCAGAGCAAACAAAACTGCTCCTATTTCAAGATCGTGGGTCGTGTTGTTGACCTCATGTGTCTTCAGCTGTCTCGTGGCGTAGACGATGACCTTACCTCGCTACATCAGAACACACTCGAGCCCTTGATTTGATGCATCGCAATAGACTACGAAGTCTTCTATTCCTTCAGGGAGGGATAGTACCGGTGTGGTGCATAAGGCTCGTTTTAGCATTTGGAATGCTCTGTCCTGCTTCTCTTCCCAGTCAAAGGCCATGCCCTTCTGGGTTAGTGTTGTAAGAGGTTTCGTTATGCGGGAGAAGTTCTGAATGAACCTGCGGTAGTAGCCAGTGAGGCCTAGAAATTGATGAATTTCTGTAGGCATCTTCGATGCTGACCAGTTCTCAATAGCTTTGATTTTGTAAGGGTCCACGTGTATTCCCTCTTCGCTAACCACGTGCCCTAAGAATTCGACTCGTCGAATCCAAAATTCGCATTTCGAGAACTTCGTGTAGAGCTTCTCCGAACGCGATGTTTCGAGGACTTGTCGCAGATGTTGACTATGCTCCTCCTTACTACAAGAGTAGATAAGTATGTCATCGATGAAGATAATGATGAACTGATCCAAGTAAGGAAGACACACTCGATTCATTAAGTCCATGAATACTGCGGGCGCATTTGTTAATCCGAACGACATCACTACGAATTTGTAGTGCCCATAACGAGTTCGGACGGCTGTCTTCGGAACATCCTCCCCTAGCACTCGTAGTTGGTGATATCTGGATCTTAAATTGATTTTTGAAAAGAAGTTCGCCCCTTGAAGTTGATCAAATAAGTCGTCGATCCGAGGCAAAGGATAACAATTTTTAACGGTAAGTTTGTTGAGCTCCTTGTAGTCGATGCACATACGAAATGATCCGTCTTTCTTATTGACGAACAAGAATGGAGCTCCCCAGGGTGAGAAGCTAGGTCTTATAAAGCCCTTGCTAAGCAGTTCGTTAAGTTGACAGGACAATTCTTGCATCTCTGCAGGTGCTAGACGATAGGGCGATTTGGCTACTTGGGCAGCCCTTGGAACTAAGTCGATTCGGAACTCGACTTGACGTTGCGGAGGTAATCCTGTGAGTTCTTCTGGAAAGATGTCGGGAAAGTCGCGTACTACTGGAATGTTTTGAATGTATTTTGTTTCTTGACTCACATCGACCACATGCGCAACGAATGCTCGACATTCCTTTCGCAAGAATTTCTGAGCTTGAATGCTCGAGATGATACGAAGGTTCGTGCCGTATACTGTTAGGGTTTCGCCATACGGTAGATTTAGGTGAATAGCCTTTTCGTAACACATGATGTCGGCACGATGAGAACTTAACCAATCCATGCCGATATTAACGTCGAAACTTTTAATTGAGACCGGCATGAGATCGATTGAAAATGAATGGTTATCCAATGTTAGGGTACACCCTATGAATATACTGTTAGTTCTCTTTGTCTTGCCATTAGCCATTTCTACAGTGAATGGCTCTTTAAGTGCTCATGATTTTTGCTTAAGTAATTGAGCAATTTTTTGGTTCACGAAACTTCTCTCCGCTCCACTATCAAAAAGAATGCATGCATAAGCGTTATCGAGGAGAAACGTACCAGTGACCACTGTGGGGTCGGCAACCACTTCCTCATGGTCTATGGCCAGAACTCTTGCCGCTCCACCGACAAACCCTGCCTTCAGGTAGTTTATTTTGAAGGGGCCTACCTCGCCACATCCGTAGCAAGTTTGGCCCACTCCAGCATCGGGGGCTTAGTTGATTGGTTTCACTGGAGCTTTATAGAAATGGGTTGTGTGCCCCTTCCCGTTGCAGTTCAGACACTGCATCTCCCGGCAGGCGCCGACGTGATGGAAGTTGCACTTGTTGCACTTAGGCAAGCTTCCAGCGTACTGCTTTACCGGAGCAACAGCGGCAGGTGCTATTGCAACATGTACTGCCACGACCTGCCTTTTCTTGGCAGCCTTGGCCTTCTTCTTGTCATCCCAAAACTTTTGCTTGGAATCAGCGATTCTTGCAGGTTCTGAGATGGCCAGGGTAGTTGTTGCGGTCGGGGTACGAACCCCATGGTCTATGAGTCGCTGTGCCAATCGCTTGGCACTATCAAATGTAGTGGGGTGTGATGCCAAAACATTTCCCTGGTATGGGGGCACCAGTCCCCATATGTATCTCTCGATATTCTTTCCCTCTGAAGGAATCATGTTGGGACAGAGGGCCACCAGTTCACAGAACCTAGCGGTGTAGGCAACTACGTTGGATCCCTTTATGGTCAGGCTCCAAAACTCTTCTTCCATCTTTTGGATCTCACCCCTCGGGCAGTATTCCTCAATCATGAGGTCTTTCAAAGTTTCCCAGCCCATCGCATTAGCCACTATAAGAGATAGTGACTTAACATGGCCATTCCACCATGTTAGGGCTTTAGTTTCGAAGGTGTAAGCGGTGTAAGCAACGTACTTCACCTTGCTCTCCTCGGGACAAGAGCATATTTCAAAAACCGATTTGGTTTTCTCGAACCATTGCGAGAGGGCAATGACTCCGCCAATCCCTTTGAAGGACAATGGCTTGTAGTTCGTGAAGTCCTTATAGGAGCACTCTCTCGAGCGGATAGGATCTTTAACTTGAATAGACTGAACAGGGATTCCTCCTCCAGTGGAACTAGATGAATGATATTGAGCCATGGCTGTAGCCACAGCCGCAGCTACGGCAACATTTAGAGCTGTCGTGTCGAACTGAGGAGTAGGTGGTTGAGGAGGTCGAGGAGGTGGTGTTTCGTTATTAGGATTTCTCCTTGGATTTCTGCGAGGTGGCATCTTTGATCTATAAGTTTATGAAGATGAAGGCATTGATAGGAATTCAATGGAAGAATTTATGAGAATGACTCATGGACTAACTCCTCATAGCCCAACAATACGATTGAATGTAGATCTAAAACTAATAGATGATCACATTTGGATAATAATTCCCATAAGATTAGGTACTTGTCAATATTATTGGGATTACAGATGTAACAAGTTCGGGAAAAACAACCTACAATAAGAGCCCTTACACAAACCAAAATGGGAAAATTTTGATAGGATTACAACCTAACCAAGACCTAGCAGGCCTATGATTTACAAAGATAGGGAATTAGATCAATGTTTTACATAACTAGCTTATATTCAAAAGAGAGAAGTTGATGAGAATCTATCGGCGACGAGAACTACCAGAGTGAGTTCTTGATCCCGACAGGAGACGTTCTATGTCCCACATGCGCCTATCAGCGCTTGCTTGCTGAGCTTGAAGTTCTCTGACTTCAGCTCGGGTTTCAGCGAGTTCCCTCTAAAGAGATGCATTGTGAACCAGAGCCCTTTCATGAGCAGACTCTAGTTGGCGAATGCGGACAGTGTTAACGTCGGAGTTGGCGTCAATCTCCAAGACTCGATTGATAGTTGATTGACCCAGTATCGTGTTCCAAGAAATCCTACGAACCATGATAGGTAGGACCCTGTCAACAGAACCTCCCTCAGTGAGGTTGTAGAAACTTCTGTCTCCATTGTAGGGAATGGGTTGACCCTGTTCCTGGCTCCATGTATTCAAGTTTGTTGCCTACAGAGGTTTGGGTCCTTGAAATGCGCGTTGGGGGTTGTTATTCGGGACTTGACCTACTTGAGGTAGGTTTTTGACTTCGGGCTCAGAGTCAAATCCATCCAAGAAGCCTTCTGCTTGATGATCATCCAAAGGGATTTGATGCTCATCATCGGACTCTGCTTCAAGCCATCCAGCATTGCCGTTGGGTGGAAAGTACAGGTCGTCATGATGATGGAATCCAGCCATGATATCTATGCGAGAAAAGGGGTAAGGAAATAATTAATAGACGGATTAACTAGATAATTATAAGGTGATCTTTATCAGTTACTCCAATACTTGTCTAGAGCATACCAATAAAGACCTTTAGTTCTCAGATAAGTAATTATAGTAACAAAAAATACTCCTATAGTATTTTAAGTTTAATGTTATGTTCTAATCTTCTTATTGTGGTAGTGTTGGTAAGTTTTTAGACTTGTTGCAACCTCACAACCATCCTTAGGTACATGCTAGTCACTCCTCGGATAATGTAGTTGATCAGGCTACATCTTCCTAGGGTTGACCATAGGTCTCTAAGTCTACTTGTGATGTCCAACAATCGTAATACTTTTGTTATGTCCTAGTGACACTGATTTTAGTATGAATGAAGGTATGTATACTTGGTTAAATATTTTATTATTTAAAAGTATAAACTCTTTATCAGAGTAATTTAATCCCGCTTGTGTTTATAGTTCATATATCTTTTATGGGTTGATACAATCAATTCACTATAAACAATGCTTTGATACCAATCTGTCACACCCCAAAACCATGAATGGCGGAAACATTCTGGGGCGGAGGACGTCTTGTACAGTATCACAACAATGAATAGTAGTAAACAAGCAACAACATCATCCATTGCATTAATAATATAATTTCATACATGTGTGTTCTATCAAAGTTATAGACACCAAAAATATACATATCAAAATAAAAGATGAGTCTTGCACGAACTCCATCTTCTCAAAAGCCTGAAACTTGTACTTGTCTAGTGGTGACCTGAGAATACAAGTTATTTTGAAAGTGAGTATCAGCTTAATGCTGGTGAGATCATAAGTATATTAATGTCTGAGTTTGTATGAAAACGTTTGTAAGATGTTTCTTTAAGATGTTTTGTACAATGTTTTGTATAATGTTTTGTGTAATGTTTGAACTCTCCTAGAAACCCCTATGTTTCCTACTAACTGTAGCCTTCTACCAAGGCATCTCGTGTCTGTGTGTATGTCTCTTGTTAGAGTGTGTGTTTTCCAAATTCTGACTATCATTAACCAAAAATATAGTTTCTACATTACCGTGCATCGTGTGAATATTCACGAAGTGATTGTAATGGGAAAATATTATCATACCGTAGTATTTGTAATAAGTGACTACCGTGGTACTAACTACCTTAAAACAAAAGGTGTTCCAAGTAACATGTGATCAACCTGTATCCTGCTACTAAATTTATTAAAACGACAATGTAACACGCCGTAAGAAATGACATTTGGCACCCATAGACTTGCAAGTCCCACTGTAGCGAGCAACAAGGTGTAGGATAGTCAATCCAGTATAGATCTATACGCAAACTCATATGCTCCCCAATTAAGGAGATTCGGGATACAAAAACGGTCATGGCAGGAAGTGCCATGACCCTCTTAACGGTTCACATAACTGCATAAATGTACATGTAATGAATGTGCTAACTGAAAAGTGTACTCTTTCTCTGTCTAGCCTGTATGTACTGAATGTTCTACGTGTGCTAGCTGTAATGTATGTTCTCTCTATCTAGCATGTATAGTAATGTACTGTGTGTACTAGCTGTAATGTATGTTATCTCTCTATCTAGCATGCATATTAATGTACTATGAGTACTACTCGAACTGACTCATTGTATGTTTCATTGTTCTAGTAATAGTATTAGTATCCTCCTGTGCTACCCTTATGGTAACTTACTAGTGATGTAACTGGTATGTATGAACATGGAAGTATACCCTTGCTACCCAAGGATATTAAATGGACTGGAAGAACCTTTATGACTATATATGTACACATGATATATAACCAATATTTAAATGACCTTCGGACAGGTACCCGATACCCCACCAGACCACATCTCAATGGCAAAAAGGACCACATCTCAATGCCGAAAAGGAAATAAGGCGGGCTGGCCTTCCTAATCCTTTTAAACATTTCTTATATAACTATACATACATATACATGCAATTATTAATAAATATAACAGAGCTTAAGTAAATGTATTAGATAAGTATAAAAATTGGTAAAACAATTTGAAGCAAAACAGTTTGATAAATAGTTTGAATGGTAAAAAATTGTAACACCCCGTTCATGGTACGCATTTATTTTGATTAAATGTTTCTTTTTGGAAGAGCTACTGGACGAGTTGTAGCCCTAACTCTCCGAGTAGATGTCGAGTTGGATGCGGGCTTTAAGTGATCTACTCGGTGAGTCCACACCTGAACTCGACGAGTAGGCTAGTAAGAGGAAACCCCAATCCTTAGGATTTGCACCCTATTTAAACGTCCTTATAGCCCCATTTCAGCTTCCATAACCCTCAGAGCATTCCTTATCGAAACCCTAGCCTCCATTGGTGAGTTTGAGTGATTGTTGCCTTGTGAAGGGACTTTTGGTGCACTTTGGAGCAAGTGGAAGAAGGGAGAGGTTGAAGAGGCCAAGGAAGGGGACTTAGATCCAGAACACATTCGTTTGTGGTCATCCATTCTAGTAATAAAGTTTCCATCTTGATTATTGATCTATTAGATCTTGTTTGTCCCTAAATTGTTGCTTTTAAGCCCTAAAACCCCAAATCCTTTGTAGAGAAACCTTATGGTTGGGTTATACTTCAGATCTGGACTCTCATTACCTTCTAGAAGTGTTAAGTTTCAGTCATATTTGTGATTAAGGTCCCTCTTGAGCTTAGAACCCCATTAAGAGCTTAGTTTGGACATTTGAAGTTCCTAAAGCCATGCATGCACGTAAAGTTTGCAACTTTACGTGATAAGCATGCCCTAGAAGCCTAGATCTGTGGTTTGGAGCCGATGCATGGCTCAAATCAGGTCTGTATGGAAAAAGGATTGAATGAACTCGACGAGTAGAACGTTGGACTCGGCGAGTCCTATGAAGATAGTTGTGAACTCGGCGAGTTAGATGAGCAACTCGGTGAGTCCGATGAAGATTGCGTTAGACTCGATGAGTTGTTCTTCAACTCGGCGAGTTGGATTAAATTGGACTCAGTATGTGTGTATTGAAGAAGAACGAGTCGAGTCTTCGCTAAGCTCGATGAGTAGAAATGAGTATAAAACTAGAACAGATGGAAGGGACTCAGCGAGTTGGCGAGCCAACTCGGCGAGTCCGGTCAACCAGGAAGTTGAATTTGACCAGGATGTTGACTTTGACCGGGGGGTAAAATAGTCATTCTACCCTAAGATTAGTTATCAGTATTTGACTTAGTGTTTATGGAAATTGTACCCGGGGAGTTCCGGTTCAGCAGTCATGCGCTCAGCAAGCAGACTTTCAGCAGCTACTTCGAGGTGAGTTACCTTCTAGTAGCAGTGGGTCTAAGGCCACAATGCCGGTCCACTAGTAGGAATTGTATGATTAGATGATTGTCTTTGTTATATTCATCTAGGGTTACTACTACTGGTGTTATGTTTATGTGTTTGTATGATATGATGATATGTGCTAGTGATAGTAGGAAAGACAGTCCCCAGGTTACCGGTCGATAGGGCCGAAGGGGCAGTCATGCCCAACCATGCTAAATAGATTATGTGATACGTGTTATGTGGTAGTAGTAGGGGGTGAAATAGTCCCCATCATCCGGTCGAAAGGACCGAAGGGGAGACCAGCACCCAGATATGCTAGTCAATATCCGGTCGACACGACCGAAGGGGAGACCACCACCCAGATATGCTAGTCAGTATCCGGTAGAAAGGACCAAAGGGGAGACCAGCACATAGATATGCTAGTCAGTATCCGGTCGAAAGGACCGAAGGGGAGACTAGCACCCAGATATGCTAGTCAGTATCCGATCGTGAGGACCGAAGGGGTAGGTCGGGCACCCAGATATGCCTGAAAATATTTTTATGTTATGTGGTATGATGGGGGAACTTACTAAGCTTCGTGCTTACGGTTTTTAGTTGTTGTTTCAGGTACCGCATCAGCCAAGGGGAAGGAGCTGGCGCGGTAGCGACATATCACACACACGCTCTTGTTTTTCCGCACTATGAGACATTCTGGGATTTGTACTCTGATATTATTATGATTTACGTTCTGGTTTACAAACGTGAGGCATGTTTTATTAAATGATATGGTCGAATGATATTTTGTTACAAACTTTTTGCAAATCACTTAATTAAAAATGAAATTTTTGGCCCATAATTTTTGGATGTTACAAGTTGGTATCAGAGCCCTGGTTTGAGGGATTCGGACACACCTTCAGGGGTGTCTGAACTCAAATCAAGAGATTAAAAGATTTTGAAAAGAAAAATGTTTTCTAAAAAGGTTAAGTAAAGAGTTTTAAGAAGGAACAAAGTGTGTGATGTGCGCGACCGACCGAGCTCAAGTAAGTATTTCCCAATGTACCCATACAAGTTTATGTATGTTTATCAGTTTCAGTAGAACAACATGCTAGAATATGGCTAAGGATGTAGGAGTGATGCCTTATGTGCCTGGTTTATGTGCTTCAATATATGAAAATTGCATGCTAGGATTGAGTAGATAGCAGTAGGATAGCGTGTTTAGGTTATGCCTGATAACATGAGCTTAGCATTGTATGCTAGTATAGTTTCCCCATTATGAGGATAGAATTGATTGAGTAGTCTCCTATGTCTGAATGTTGCTTGCTTTGTGCTTTGTGGGACTCTAAGTGATGGGAGTTAGCCATTAGGTGAATGCGTCACGTCACATGCGAACAGGGTTGAATTATCTCAGAGTGCTAGACTTGGCCCTATTGCGCAGCTCTTGTCTGAGTCTAACTGTTGTAAGGACGAGCCTTTTACTTGAAGGATTATCTGAGCCTCGCCGCATGTGATGGTATTCAGGTGATGGCTAATTGGCATCACAAAGAGGCTTTCAGCAACTGAGGACTGGATCGGGTATAGTCATAGAATTCCCTAGGGCAAGCCTAGGATGGGAGTAACAGAGATTATTAGCAGTAATAGTGATTGGTGGAGTCAAGGTAGTACTTGAGGAAAGTACGGATAGATGTGGAAGTTAGTATGGGCCCGTACTACTGGAAGCAGAGGATCTGTACTCGAATCAAGGAAAGCTGAGATGAGATCAGGAAACCTGTGGTACTAGTGATTCCTCGAGATATATCAGTGTTCCTGACGTTTATTATGTTGGGTTTTAGAATGGTGGTATTATGCCCTAGACCTGCAGTTGGCAATTCAGGAGAGGGATCGGGTTCGGGATTAGGTTCCAAGCCGGTGGATAAGGGTCTACACGATTTCATCACGTCAGAGATCACCACGGGCATCCTTAAGTCGACCCCCATTATCTTCGGGTCGATCAAGGAAGGGATAGTTGAGCTGATGGAGGATCGCCTTTGGGCATTCAGGAGCGACATGGCATCTGGCCAGTCGGGATCTCGCACACTGTCCTTTAAGGACGTCAGGGGCAGTGGTGCACCGGATTTTCACAGGGCGAAGGATCCCATAGCTTCCAGGCGATGGATTGAAGAGATTGAGTCTGCACAGTTGACTAGCTTCTGCCCTGAGGGGTCGAAGGTGAGATTTGCAGCAGGATGTTTGAGGGATCGAGCTAGGGATTGGTGGGAGTCCGTTGGTGGCTCGTTGGGAGCCTCAGCTGTAGAGGCTATGACCTGGTCGGACTTAGTGACCAGGTTCAGGGCAGAGTTTGCACTAGCTGTCGATCTTCAGCAGCTGGCCATGGAGTTTTTAGATATGATGCAGACGACGGACACTGTGGCAGAGATCGCGGCCAAGTTCCGGGAGAGGGCGTTGTTGGTGCCTAAGTACGCAGGTGATGAGGATATGAAGAGGACCCGCTATCATGACATGTTATGAGCTGATATTCGGGAGTATGTTAGCTTTTCAGCTTCCCCTACCTGGACTCCATGATTGTCAGGGCAAGGGAGAGGGAGATAGATCTGGAGCATATCCGGAAGAGGAAGGCGGAAGAGGGTCATGTTATGGGGGCTTCGGGAAAGAAGCCCAAGGGACCAGATGCGGGGCCGAAAGGCCAACAAGGGCGGGGCCACTACATTAAATGCGGCAAGGCACACGAGGGAGCGTGCAAGTTGGGATCGTCAGGCTGCTATAAGTGCGGCAAGTTAGGGCACTTCAACATGGATTGTACCATCCCTGCGCCTGTGATACAGACATCTGAGTTGCTATGTTTCCATTGCAACCAGAGGGGCCACAAGAAGGCCAGTTGCCCCCAGTTGACAGCAGCATCAACGCCAGTAAAAGTGCCAGCTCCAGCGACCCTGCGGATCACTGATGGCCGGTAGGGCAAGGTAGAGGCTCCAGTGGTATGGGGCCAGGCGTTTCAGCTGACTACCGATGAGGCACTCGCCGCACATGATGTGGTGACGGGTATGGTTCTTTTCCTCTATTTTATTTATATGATGTTATGATATTGATGTGTGCTCTATGTATATGCATTAGGATTGTTCCATGTGAACGGTATCCCAGTTTAGGTGTTGTTTGACTCGGGTGCCACCCGATCGTTTGTTTTTCTTGCACTTAGCAAGAAGTTTTCTGAGTCTTCGGGCATGTTGGATTTCCCTCTAGAGGTGGAGATTGTCGATGATCGATCGGTTCGAGCATCAGCAGTGTTCAGGGATTGTGTTCTAAGGTTGTTGGAGGAGCGCTTTTTGGTGGACTTCGTTCCCATCCCGTTGCGTGGGAACAAGGTGATCATAGGCATGGATTGGTTGAGCCCTAATGGGGCGGTGCTAGATTGCGCACAGTAGTTGGTGTGGATCAGGACCCCAAGTGGGGGAGAGTTGGTGATCCATAGCGAGACGCCACAACGTGGACCCATAGTGTTTTCAGCAGCGAGAGCTAGGCGTTACCTTCAGCAGGGTTGTGTGGGATATGTCGCGTATGTTATTGATACCCGGGAGGCGGGTAGGGCGATGGTGAGCGAGGTTCCAGTGGTACGAGACTATGCAGATGTGTTCCCAGAGGAGCTTCCTGGGATACCTCCGGAGCGTCCGGTAGAGTTCAGGATCGACTTAGTCCCTGGTGCGGTTCTGATAGCCAAGGCACCGTACCGGATGGCTCCTCCCGAGATGCAGGAGTTGTCTACGTAGTTGCAGGAGCTGCTAGAAAAGGATTTATCAGGCCGAGTAGTTCACCCTGGGGAGCCTCGATTTTGTTTGTGAAGAAGAAGGACGGGTCGCATCGGATGTGTATAGACTATCGAGAGCTGAACAAGGTAACAGTGAAGAACCGTTACCCACTCCCGAGGATTGATGATCTCTTTGACCAGTTGTAGGGAGCATCTTGGTTCTCCAAGATCAATTTGCGTTCAGGTTACCATCAGATGAGGGTCAGAGAGGGGGATATGCATAAGATCGCGTTTCGGACGCGTTGTGGCCATTATGAGTTCGTGGTGATGTCGTTTGGGCTCACCAATGCTCATGCAGCGTTCATGGACCTCATGAACTGTGTGTGTAGACTGATGCTGGATCGGTCTGTGATAGTTTTCATCGATGATATCTTAGTTTACTCCAAGATGCAGGAGGAGCACGAGGAACATCTGAGAGACGTTTTGGAAACCCTAAGGAGGGAGAGCTTGTACGCCAAGTTCTCCAAGTGCGAGTTTTGGTTGCACGAGGTGCAATTCATGGGGCACCTTGTCAACCATAACGATATACTAGTTGACCCGGGCAAAATAGAGGTTGTGATGAGATGGGAGATTCCGAAGTCTCCATCTGAGATTCGGAGTTTCCTGGGTTTAGCGGGCTACTATCGGAGATTCATTCAGGACTTCTCCAAGATAGCTATACCCTTGACACGGTTGACTAAGAAAGTCGTAGTCTTTCGATGGGGGCCTGAGCAGCAGGCAACATTCGAGGTTTTGAGACAGAGATTGTGCGAGGCGCCAATCTTAGCCCTGCCAGAGGGCGTAGAGGATTTTGTTTTATATTGTGACGCATCCATTTCGGGGTTGGTCGCGGTGCTGATGCAGAGAGGGCACGTTATTGCCTACGCTTCTAGGTAGCTGAAGCCTCATGAGGCGAACTACCCGACGCATGATTTAGAGTTGGGGGTGGTGGTTTTCTCCCTCAAGATTTGGCGACACTACCTCTACGGGGTTCGGTGTACCATTTACACAGACCACAAGAGTTTGAGGTAGCTCATGGATCAGCCGAATTTGAACATGAGGCAGCGTCGGTGGCTTGATGTGGTGAAGGATTATGATTGTGAGATCCTTTACCACCCAAGGAAGGCCAATGTCGTGGACGATGCGCTTAGCCGCAAGGCATCACCGATCGGGGATATTTGCATGCGGATGACAGTGGTGACTCCGCTTTTGGAGCGGATTCGGGAGGCCCAGCAGGAGGCCCTGAAGGAGGAACATTGGAAGAGTGAGCGCATAGTGGGTCAGGTTTCCTCCTTCGACTATGACAGCAGGAGATTAGTGACATTACACCGTAGGGTATGGGTGCCATACCTCAGAGGCGTGCGCCAAATTTTGATGGAGGAGACACACAAATCCCGATTCTCATTTCATCCCGAGGCGACGAAGATGTATAGGGATCTTCTTCTGGACTATTGGTGGACCTGCATGAAGTGAGATGTGGCTTGGTTCATCGAGCGGTGCTTGACCTGCAGGAAGGTCAAGGCCGAGCATCAGAGACCGCACGGCAAGATGCAGCCGTTGGAAATCCCGTTGTGGAAGTGGGAGGATATTCCGATGGATTTTATCACGAAGCTTGCCAGGACCGCGCGAGGAGTGGATTCTATATGGGTCATCGTGGATCGATTGACCAAGAGCGCCCATTTTATTCCGATTCAGGAGAGCATCTCGGCCGAGAAGTTGGTCGACATCTATATCAGGGAGATAGTGGCGCGACATGGGGTGCCAGTATCATTGATTTCAGATAGAGATGTGCGTTTTACTTCCAGGTTTTAGAAGAAGTTTCATGATGAGTTGGACACTCGTCTGCATCTTAGCACTGCCTTCCACCCGCAGATGGATGGTTAGAGTGAGCGGACCATCCAGACTCTTGAGGATATGTTGAGGGCATGCGTGCTAGATTTCAGTGGAAGTTGGGATACATATCTTCTGTTAGCGGAATTTTCGTATAACAACAGTTACCATGCGAGTATTGACCGCCCTCCTTTCGAGATGCTCTACGGGAGGAAGTGCAGGACCCCGATTTGTTAGGGTGAGGTCGGTCAACGTGTCATTGGGAGCACCGAAGTGGTGCTCAAGACGACAGAGTTGATCTAGCAGGTTGGTAGTAGACTGCAGACTACGTAGAGTTGGCAGAAGAGTTATGCCGACAGAAGGTATTCAGACTTGGAGTTTCAGGTGGGTGACATGGTCCTCCTAAAGGTATCACCCTGGAAGGGTGTCATTAGGTTTCGGAAGAGGGGCAAGTTGAGCCCCAGGTTCATCGGTCCTTTTAGGGTTTTGGCCCGGGTGGGTCAGGCCGCCTATCGATTGGATCTTCTAGCAGAGCTTAGCCAGATGCACAACACTTTTCATGTTTCTCAGTTGAGAAAGTGTTTGGTGGACGAGTCAGCAGTTGTAACCTTGGAGGATATTCAGGTTGATAGCAACCTGAATTATATCGAGAGACCAGTTGTGATCTTAGATCGAAAGGCGAAGACCTTGAGGAACAAGGTGGTTCAGTTGGTGAAGGTGCAATGGCAGCACCGGAGGGGTTCAGAGTGGACATGGGAGGCGGAGAAGGAGATGAGGGAACACTATCCAGAGTTGTTTCGGGAGACAGCAGACTTCGAGGATGAAGTCTAAGATAAGTGGGGGATAATTCTAACACCCCGTTCCTGGTACGTATTAATTTTGATTAAATGTTTCTTTTTGGAAGAGCTACCCAGCGACTTGTAGCACTAACTCGCCGAGTAGATGTCGAGTTGGATGCAGGCTTTAAGTGATCTACTCGGCGAGTAGGCTAGTCAGGAGGAAACCCCAATCCTTAGGGTTTTTATCCCTATTTAAACGTCCTTATAGCCCCATTTCAGCCTCCATCACCCTCAAAGCATTCCTTATCGAAATCCTAGCCTCCATTGGTGAGTTTGAGTGATTGTTGCCTTGTGAAGGGACTTTTGGTGCACTTTGGAGCAAGTGGAAGAAGGGAGAGGTTGAAGAGGTCAAGGAAGGGGACTTAGATCCAAAACAGATTCGTTTGTGGTCATCTATTCTGGTAATAAAGTTTCCATCTTGATTATTGATCTATTACATCTTGTTTTTCCCTAAATTGTTGCTTTTAAGACCTAAAACCCCAAATCCTTTGTAGAGAAACCTTATGGTTGGGTTATACTTCAGATCTGGACTCTCATTACCTTCTAGAAGTGTTAAGTTTCAATAATATTTGTGATTAAGGTCCCTCTTGAGCTTAGAACCCTATTAGGAGCTTAGTTTGGACATTTGAAGCTCCTAAAGCCATGCATGCACGTAAAGTTTGCAACTTTACGTGATAAGCATGCCCTAGAAGCCTAGATCTGTGGTTTGGAGCCGCTACATGGCTCAAATCAGGTCTGTATGGAAAAAGGAGTGAATGAACTCGGCGAGTAGAACGTTGGATTCGGCGAGTCCTATGAAGATAGCCGTGAACTCGGCGAGTTGGATGAGCAACTCGGCGAGTCCGATGAAGATTTCCTTAGACTCGACGAGTTGTTCTTCAACTCGGCGAGTCGGATGAACTGGGAATCAGTATGTGTGTATCGAAGAAGAATGTGTCGAGTCTTCGTTAAGCTCGACAAGTAGAAATGAGTATAAAACTAGAACAGATGGAAGGCACTCGACGACTTGGCGAGCCAACTCAGCGAGTCCGGTCAACCAGGAAGTTGACTTTGACCAGGATGTTGACTTTGATCGGGGGGTAAAATAGTCATTTTACCCTAAGATTAGTTATTAGTATTTGACTTAGTGTTTATGGAAATTGTAGTCGGGGAGTTCCGGTTCAGCAGTTAGGCGCTTAGCAAGCAGACTTTCAGCAGCTACTTCGAGGTGAGTTACCTTCTAGTAGCAGTGTGTCTAAGGCCACAATGTCGGCCCACTCGTAGGAATTGTGTGATTAGATGATTGTCTCTGTGATATTCATCTAGGGTTGCTACTACCTGTGTTATGTTTATGTGTTTGTATGATATGATGCTATGTGCTAGTGATAGTAGGGGAGATAGTCCCCAGGTTACCGGTCGATAGGGCCGAAGGGGCAGTCATGCCCAACCATGCTAAATAGATTATGTGATACATGTTATGTGGTAGTAGTAGGGGTGAAATAGTCCCCAACATCCGGTCGAAAGGACCGAAGGGGAGACCAGCACCCAGATATGCTAGTCAGTATCCGATCGAAAGGACCGAAGGGGAGACCAGCACCCAGATATACTAGTCAGTATCCGATCGAAAGGAATGAAGGGGAGACCAGCACCCAGATATGCTAGTCAGTATCCGATCGAAAGGACCGAAGGGGAGACTAGCACCCAGATATGCTAGTCAGTATCCGGTCGAGATGACCGAAGGGGTAGGTCGGGCACCTAGATATGCCTGACAATATTTGTATGTTATGTGGTTATTTGGTTTGCGGTACGATGGGGGAACTCAATAAGCTTCATGCTTACGGTTTTTAGTTGTTGTTTAAGGTACCTCTTCTTCCAAGTGGAAGGAGCTGGCGCGGTAGCGGCATATCACACACACGCTCTTGTTTTTCCGCACTATGAGACATTCTGGGATTTGTACTCTGATATTATTATGATTTACGTTCTGGTTTATAAATGTGCGGCATGTTTTATTAAATGATATGGTCGAATGATATTTTTTTACAAACGTTTTGCAAATCACTTAATTAAAAATGAAATTTTTGGCCCATAATTTTGGGATGTTACAAAAATCACTGGTTTTGTAGTTATTAATCACATGTGATTGGTGTAATAACTATAAGTATTCAACTTGTATTCCCCCCCCCCCCCCATAAAGCATTTAAAAACATTTAAATCATTGATTAAGGGGTATGAACTCACCTGTAGTGAGTGGTACGTATGAACTGAATATGTAGGATTGCTAGGTGTCAAGTGAAGTCTTGAACACACTTTATGATCCTAGTTAACATATAATACCACATATATGTATCCAATTTGTCTTAAACTATTAATTGAAAATGTTAAGACATCCTAGAATATGATAAACACTTTATATAAGTGTTATAAGCCTTAAGGATTTCATCTAAGTTGTTGTAGGACAAGGCTAGTGGGTTTAGGGTTCCAAAGGACACCATTCTTGAGTTTACTCCCCAATAACCAACACACAAGGAGTTTACGGTCGTAAACCCTTGAGTTTATGGTCGTAAGCTCCTAATCCTTAGGTTATTTGGTGCTTTGAAGCATTACATGTTCCCTAGAAGCATTTCTACTTGATGGATTAATCCTTGGAAGGGTTTAGGGCATTAATACACTACTTTGAGGAGTTAACGGCCCCAAGGCCATTTCCTTTTGGGTTTACTGCTGTAAACCCATATGGAAAGGGGTATGTTTATGTCTTCAAGTCCCATGCTCATCTAGGATAGGTTTTTAGACAGTTATCTAAGGCTAATGAAGGCCTTAGGCACACTTTGGTACCCTTATTTTATGTTCACGGCCCAAGAACCAAAACCCTTAGAGATTACGGCCATAATCTCTCACGGGGATAGGTTTTTGGTGATTTCAAGTCCCTAAATTAACTAGGAGTAAATCTAGGCTAGTGTCCAAGGCTTTTGGATGGTTTAAACCACCTTTTGTCCCTTGAGTTTTGAGTTCACGGTCTAAGAACTTCTTAGGCCGTGAACACCTTAATCTTGGTGTTCTTGGGTGTTTTCTAGTCCTACATACAATAAGATACGAGTCTAGGCCAGTTTCATTGCACAAGGAAAGGACTAGGCACTCCTTTGTCCCTTAAAGAAGGGTTTACGGTCCAAGATGTTCTTGGACCGTTAACTCTTCAATCTTGTTGTTTTGATATGATTTCTAGGTTATTAAGCACATAATAAGCTCTATAATACAAATAGATGGAAGTACTCACGTTTTGGGACGAAAGTCCGAAGATCCGTGAGAGAGAATTCGGCTTTTCTCTAGTTGAAAATGTAACAAATGAAATAATATAGCTAAGAATCATATATATACTCCTGGGATTTTTGGCAGAAAATATTTTATTCAGGCAGTAAACTCTAATATCATGAAGTTTTGGAATAACAGAGTTGCACAAAACCCAAGTGCATCCTCTCTCCTGATATCTCTTTAAGTGTAAATCCTGAAATACTCAAACTTATACCAAAAGTTTGAAAATTTACTGCAACTGTTCTAACTTCTATTGACTTGATATTGTTTGTACAGAATAGAAATTTCGGGTTGTCACAGTTATAGGGAGCCTTCCAATCATAGGTTGTGGGCATATAGATTATGTTGGTTATGTTCTTGTTGGAGAGCGTTCGGATTGGATGTTGTGTTGAGATTTGGGGAAGTGGCTCTCGGTTGTGATGAAGCAGAGGGGTGTGGATGAGACATAAGGATAGATCCATGGATCCTAGGTTATAAGTAGACCTGATTTGTGTTCATATAGGTATTCCAATCTAGGGTATTCTATCCTAAGGATGACTGTACCCTATGATTTATTGGACCTGATGTGTTTGGTATTCCACCCCGAGGGTTGATTAAGCCAAAAATGTCTGGGGTACGAGGGTATTGCATCCTAAGGATGACTGGACCCGTCGTAGGCATACGTGGTATTCCATCCCGAGGCTAATTGTACCAGGCATGAGTGTTCGCGTTTATTGATTATATATATATATATATATATATATATATATATATATATATATATATATATATATATATATATATATATATATATATATGATGTCTTGAGAGCTGAAGGATGCGTTATTCTGTCAGCACAAACGGTTCGCTTCAGAAAAAGGAAAGACGAGTTTCTGATACTTTGGATCATCAGGATTTTGTCTGGTTGGCCGGTAGTGGTAGGCATGTTGTTGGTGGTAATCGATTACGGGGTTGTGTTCTATGGAGGTGGTGGACGACAAGGAGCGACACGGTAGATTATCGTTAGTTGTTGTGGACATTTTATCTGGATGGTCTATTAGATAACATGTTGTGCTTGATCAGGATGAGGCGGTCCTACTGTATGCAGTAGGCCAACGTACCCGACGCAGGAAAGCGGTAAGTTGTAGGTGCAGGGGGTTCAGCAGAACATGAAACATAGTTCTATTTTGGGTAGGAACTTCAGTTCTCAGGGCAGAATAGTCTTAACAGTAATGGAAGAGAGCTAGCATTGGACAATTCGAGTGGTCGTCTAAGGGGTCAAACCGAATCCATGTTTCCAGATTGCGGGTTTAGATGGTGAAGGATTGTGTGTCATATGGGATTGTAGAATAGTCTTCTTGGAATGAAAAGAAACCCTTTGGGTTTAGTGTTCTTCGAAAGTTGTTAGAGGTTATGGTGGTGGCAGTGCCCCTCAGGGTGTTAGGTTCCAAGGATGGCAAGGAATGATTTTGAGGAAGAAATCGAATTTAAGTGGGGGAGAGTTGTAACATCCCAAGTTTTTCAATTGTAGTCCCTAGGGATGGAAGGGTTAAACCATGAAAATCCTAAGGGCTAAACTGTAATTTTAGGACTAGAAGGAGTACGCTACGCGTACATAAGGGTATGTTAAGCGTACTAGGGCGCGCCCCAGTACGCTGGGCGTACACTTGTGTACGATGGGCGTACTCATAAAGGATGAAAACCCTAATATCTCAGGTTGGGGGCTATATAAACATCCTTATGGATCATTTTCTCTCCTCCTTCTCAGCCTCCATCTTATAGAAATGTTACCAAACCATAGTTCTTGTGTGAGAAAGTGAGTTGGTGGGTATTTTGAGCTCTTGAAGGTGAAGCCATTGCAACAAATAGTTGAAGAAGGAGATTGGCTTGTAGGTCTGAAGTTGTGTTCTGCCCTAGAAGCTTCAGGAGGTAAAAAGCTTTAAACTTTATGCTTGTAGGTCATAGATCTAGCCTTTCTAGCATTATAGAACCATTTCTTGTCCCAAAAACCCCAATATGGTGCATGATGCATTTTGGACGAGATAAGTTGTCCTTTCTGGACCTTGATGAGGTATTAAGTGATAAAAATGAGGTAATAA
Organism: Lactuca saligna; assembly: GCF_052625555.1. NCBI lineage: Eukaryota > Viridiplantae > Streptophyta > Magnoliopsida > Asterales > Asteraceae > Lactuca > Lactuca saligna. Next base: position 110,117,804 of record NC_136420.1, on the reverse strand, counting down.
TGGCTTAAGATGTCCCATGCATGTAGTAAAAGGGTCTTAATGGATTAAGACCTTGAATTAAGAGCTTTCTGGATGTCCAAAATGGTAAAGTTCGAGACTTTATGAGTCCTAGGCACATTTGGTCACTGGATCTGGAATTTGGGTTTAAGTGCTTAAGCCATTAAGCACTTATTAGGATTTTGGTGAAACCATGCGTACGCCCAACATAAGGTTCTGTACGCCCAACTTACAAAGTCAATGAACCATTTTCTAGTTAAGGCGAAACCCATGTACGCCCCACGTAGCCTTGAGGTACGCCCAACAGGGGACTTTTGGTGATTTTGGGCTTTGGGTTAGGCTACTTTTTTGGGCTAGTAGGGTTGGGCCTTGCTGGACTTTCTGAGTAGATATGTTTTGGGCCAGTTGGTGGTAGTGAATCATGGGATTAGGCCCAATTAGGAGGTTGGGCCCAATATAGTAAATTAAGCCAATAATGGATTTATGTATATGGACTTTCAAGTTAAGGACTTGGTGTGGGGCTTTGGCCCAACAAAAGGAAATGGACTTAACGAGTTATGTGGACACTTAACCAAGGGAGTCATATTGGGTATTAACCTAGTATTTATTATTATTATGTGACAGTTCGGGATTCCTAGTAGGATATCAGCTAGAGATTTGCATTATTTTAGCACTACTTGCAAGGTGAGTTATCCTCACTATGCTCAAGGGTCTAAGGCACCAAGGCCGGCCCGTTGATTTGCTATTTGTGATTGTTAGTATTGTGATATGCTAGCTCGGTATCCTGGTAGATAGGATGGTTATATGCTAGTATGATATGTTAGATTGGTATCTTGGTAGATCAGATGTGGTTATGCTTAGTGACCTATATGGTTGTCTATATGCTAGAAGGAGATTACCTGTTATGTGCACATGATTGATTGGTAGTTGAGGGTATTCCATCCTGAGGATGACAGGACCCTAGTATGTTTTCTTTTAGACTGTTACATGATTATCTAATATAGGTGCACATGTTTGATTGGTTATAGGAGGGGCATTCGAACCTGATGGTTGAGGGATTGGGGTATTCCAACCAGATGGTTTATTGGACCCATAGTATGTTGGCATTCCAACCCGATGTTTGAGGGGCTGAGTGTATTCCATCCCAATGGATGATTGGACGCATGGTAGCTATTATATATGTGGTGTGTATGAGCATTCCAACCCAATGGTTGTGAAATGAGAGTTTTCCATCTTGAGAATGATTGGACTCGTAGTATGTGGGCATTCCAACCCGATGGTTAAGGGTCTGGGGTATTCCAACCCGATGGTTGATTGGACCCATAGTATGTTGGCATTCCAACCTAATGGTTGAGGGTCCTGGGGTATTCCATCCCGATGGATGATTAGACCCAGAGTACGTTGTTTGTTATTGTATGTGTACTGTTGTGTGTATGTGTATTTTGGGGGTAACTCACTAAGACTTCGAGCTTACAGTTCCAGTTTATTGTTTCAGGTTCGGCGGATGACCGTGGGAAGGCGAAGGCGTAACCGTACACCTCCTCATATTTTGATTTGGCTTTCTGGGATACTCTGATATTGAAACCGTTTTAAAAACACTTTGTAATAATTAGTGGTATTTAGGTATTTAAAAGTTTTAAATTGGCTTGATTTTTATAGAAGTTACAAAATTTCATTTAGAATCACATAATTATCATAACACATTTCACGAAAATCCCATTTAGTTAATTTACAAAACACAACTCTATAATTATTTAATAATAATACAGGATCCTCAAAACATAACTCCTTCTCTGGTGTGTACAATCGAGTCGGTTCCTTCCCGCGATTTTGAGAAAAACATGAAACACATAACAGATAACATGGTAAGCACGAAGCTTGGTGCGTTCCCCAAAATACCACACACCTCTCATTAATCACTCAAGGCCATAACGCGGTAAGACCCTCCGGTTAATGTGTCTTAGTGGGATCGTCACGTCTCAAACTCGGGTGGACCCTCCGGTCCTAACTCAATAAGCACAAAATAATACACAACATAAATCACATAGACATAATGCGGAATATCACAGTACTCAATATAATCACATAATACATCTGAGTCACACAAAGATACCACCCATGGTAAGTATATATAGAAGACTCACCTCGGATGATGAACAACCCCTATAATGTTGCCGCTACGCATTGGCCATTAACTCTCTACCAAACCCACAATTAACCCAATTAGGAACTAAGTCCAAACTCTCACTCATTAGGTATAAAGGTAATCCACTAACTAGACCATTAACACCCAAAAACTCATTGGGCCCAATAAGGCCCAATAATGAATGGGCTCTCCTGAGGCCCAACTCTCACGTCCAAGTGACCAGCCCAACTCAAGGGTCAAATGCATAAGTATAATATTTCCCTGCTCATAGTCTCCAATACACAAGCCCAAAGATTCAGGCCCAACCCTTAAGGTCAAATATAAGATCTATCCCAAAATCCCATAGACAAGTTATGTGGGGCATACCTCTCTTGGTACGCTCAACGTACTCACGAATGCATGAAACTAATCGGGGACACCAATCAGTACGCGGGGTGTACTGGATCTTACGTTGGGTGTACACTCAGTTTTCTTTAGACCATTCCCTTGGTCTTAACCCGTTAAGACCTTATCGCATTTCTCAGATCTGGACTCTCTAATATCTCTTACTCCATAAAGTCAGTGACTTTAAGCCTTTGCATGATACATTTGGTCACAAACACTCAAAATACTCCCCCTTTTTTCTCATAAATCTCGTATCTCATGCATGACTCGATTTTAATGTCCAATATTGGATTTTTGACATTACTCTACTAATTACACTCAAAGGATGTTGATCAAGGTCTTTGGAGTTCAAAGACTCATAAAGTCTCCACCTTTTGGGATAAAACCCTAAAATACTCTAATATAATGCTTAAAACAAAAGAGTGAGAAAGCTTGAAGCTTTATACCTCCATATGAAGCTTCCAACTCAGATATGCTCAGATCCAAGGCTTGGACTTCTCACTCCTTCTTCTCCAAAGCTCCTTATTTACTCCAAGAACACACAAAGTCACTTAAGGCTCTCAAATGCACTCACAAGCTCCATGAACGAGGGGTTAGGGTTTTAGAGCGTTTATTGACTGAGGATGGTGGCCAGGAATGAGGCCATCTCATTCTTTATATAGAGACACATCCAAATTAGGGTTTTACATTCTATGCCAAGTACCCCCAACGTATTGGGTGTATTCGCTTAAAACCTACGCACATGAGTATGCTAATCGTACACACACTTACGCCCAGTATAATCAACTACCACCTTTCTCAAATGAGGGACTTATCCTGCCAAAACTTCAAACTTCAATAGCTTCTTGATATAACTCCGATTTCCAATGAACCTTATACCCACGAAAAGGTGTCAAGACACCCTACACTTCTAGCAACTCGTTGCAACCCCGAGACTTCCTCAAATCACTGGTTGCAGCCCACAAACCCTAATCTCAGACAATCTGAAACTGGATGTTACAATTCTCCCCCACTTGAATTTGATTTCGCCCTCAAAATCGCTCCTTATCAATGCATAGATCGAACCCAATAACCTAAGAAGCACCACCAAAAGGACCTCATAACATATAACAATATCTTCCAAAGACAGCTAATCCCAACCGGGATTCTCGACTTGAAGAAGGACAGACCCATCTGCCGCTGCGGTACTCGATCTGACTAGGGTTATAAACGAACAAAACTAACACGAACAAGGTCTTGTTCATGTTCGATTGTTTAAGTTAGCCAAACAACAAATGAACATGAACGAATAAGCGAATGAGATTTTCTTGTTCATGTTCGTTCGTTTAACAAATTACTTTGTTCGTGTTCGTTCATTTATGTTCGTGAACATGCTAAACGAACAAATATAAAAAAAAACACAATTGAACACATATGAACATAAACGAACATATAATATAGCAATATAATAAAAAACAATTGAATATAGATGAATATAAATAAACTTAAATGAATGAACATAAAGGAACGTAAACGAACATAAATGAACGAACGAGACCATTGTTCATGTTCGTTCATTTAACTAAATGAACGATAATTTTTGTTCATGTTCGTTCATTTATTAAATAAACGAACATAAACGCACTTCCCGCCGAACAGTTCATGAACGGTTTGCCGAACGTTCAGTTTGTTTACAGCCATAGATCTGTCTCTCTAGAACTTGAAAACTCTAGTGGTTTGTCTCCCCGTTAGACCACCCTCACAAATTATCATGCTAAACTCTCATCGATTAACAGACTCTAAGAACACTCTACTAACTATAATTCTCTCATCGATCCCGGTCAAACTCAAGAGAAACGGAAAGATCATAACCTACTAAGGATCCACCGCCTGAGCAACTATCAAAACTCATCGAAAAGAATGAACCCCAAAACTCTGACCTCAAACACAAGGAAAGTCCATGCTCGCTTGGAAGTATTCTCTGAAATCTTTAGACATAAGCCTTAGCTTCCTCTCAAATATCCCCTTCAACACCGAGCACCAGGTCAGCTCCTGACTCAAAAGATGAACATCCAAAGGTTACTCATTGTACACCCAATAAAAAGACTTACCAACATCCTTCTGACAATAACTTTCTCGGCTCATTGTGACACACAAATCACAAAGTTCTCTTTTCCCCCAGCGAATACTATAACCCCATCCGAATTCGTCTCGTCTCCGAACCCTGACGTCTACCACCCACTGATTCCATGTGTCCCACGGTTCTTTCCATACCAATGAAAATGACCCACTCCGGTCTGAGACATCAGATGGAGATCATTACCCCTCACAATGAAACCCATCTACAAATCCAAAACCTCATCTCGCCAACTCAACACACGAACGAATCCAAACTCAAGCTTGAGAGTCTGATTCAACATCATATTTGGAATCACTCAATTCCAATATAATACTCCACTCACAACCCAAGATTCGTGAATTTATGCACACACTATCTCTCCACTTCCTTTCGGTTACAATAATCCCTTCTTAACCCGGGATATAACAACTCTCTACCGCCACGGAGACCCCAATCTCGCCCTTGGTTTGGCAACTGATGTGTGTAAAACCAACTAGTTTTAATCCTACTAACTTAGACACAAAATAAACACACGAAAGGCAGTGTACCTATCGATTAGTAATATAGTTCAAACAAGTAGGATATCGAACACAGGGAACGATAAACAATTAAAATAAATGCTAATATTATCTAAATAAAACAAATAACAAAAGGGGGTTTTCTCTAGTTTTACAAGACTAGAAACTTAATTAGAATAACCAACACACATATTAACTAACTAGCAATTAAAACAATTAATTACCAACTAAATTCAATAGTAAAGAGGACTTCTGTTTAGGTACGACTCATTTGTTCCCATGGATGATTTTAATATATCAGATTAATTCTTCATTGGCTACCGATTAAGATAATTAGGTTCATGTTCGCTATTCCTAATTCTTAGAAAACAAATTAACTCAAGCAATGGCCAGTTGTCTAAATTAACGGGTTTCCTAGATTATTGATTCGGGTTAAGTAAGACTTGTAGTGGTTAACTAAATTGGCCCTTCAATTAACCTCTTGTCGATGTTCATCCAACAAGCTTACACATTAACTTACCTATCTTCTAGTTAATTCTAGTTTCACGTTCGTTATTCCTAGACATACAACTATGTGGTCACAATAAATCATATGAAATTAATAACTAAGAGATTTTCATACAACTTAATTACTGATTTATTAATAGAAGAATAGTTATTGTCAACACATAAGGTTCTTTAACAAGCTTAACAAAACATAATTACCAATCAAAATTAATCCTACTCAAATAATCAATCCATGTTCACAAAATTGTCTACCCTAACAGAAGAATAAGTTTTTAGCTCATGATTGCAGCAAACATAAACTCGAAAACGAAATCAAAGTATGTAAACATGATTCACATCAAAAAGTTACTAAGAATAAACCAAAATGGTCTTAATTCTCTTCACAATTGAATGTAGGGTTGATTCTTCAGTTCCTCACGACCTAGCAGCACTTTCAATCGTTTCTCAGCCTCCTAGGGTTTCTCTCCATGCTATGATACCGATCTAAAAGTACCTTTATATAGATTTTCACAAAACAGAGGCTACTCGGCGAGTCCAGTGACCTACTCGGCGAGTCCGTCACTTAAAACCCGTGTACGGCAAGTCAGCGCGTCCAGAATCGCGAAAGTTCAATACAACTCGCCGAGTAATCGACCCTACTCGCCGAGTACGTTTCGAATCAGCATTTTCTCAAAACACGAAATTCATCCGAAATTGTGTCTAATTTTCAGAACATTTTGAATCTCGTTAATCGGAGTTACGGTTCATGAGATATGGCCAAAACACTGATGAGGGGTCAAGCTGTCCAGCAACATCCTTCTTTCTTCAAAATCCAAGATCCAAGCTTCCAATAGCTAGTTCCGCTTCATTTTCCTTTCGAGCATGTCTTTGTTGCTGAAAATGAAATATTTAATCTAATTAAGCACCTTTTGTTCATTAAATGAGACAAAATCAACATAAAGTATTAAGATCATGCATGAATTTTATAACTAAATATGTCCATATCAGCAACCAGGTTCCCGAAGACTCAAGTGGTAAGGTTGTCCAAGCCTAAGAACTCCTTTGCATAATACTCGGACTAGTGTATACTACAGCTCCTGGGGGAACAATATTCACCCTTATCGACTACTAAGTGCTACGGTCTCCCCCATAGTCTTAATATGATCCTTTACTAAATCATGAATGCTACGGCTCCCCGCAGACTTGCGACACTCTTTCATTGACTCGTGAATGATACGACTCCCTACAATATTACAACACACTCTCTCTAACCAGTGCAAACTACGGCTCCCCGTAGTATCACGACTCACTCTCTCTAACCAATAAATAGTACGGTTCCCCGCAGAATCATGACACCCTCTCTCTCTCTCTCACTAACTCACCATGGACTCACTCCACAGTTTCTCCTTATAGTCCCAAGTGGAGACTCCCCACTCGGATCACTTGCTCTCTTAACCCCCATAATCTCATCATCTAGCCACCGCCACACCGAGTTCACTAACTAATGCTCTGCAGCTCTACATAGATGGGTGCTTACACCCACCCATGTCATGCAGCACCACTTCTGAGGTAAGTTCTCGTAGGCAAGACACTAGTCTTAGCACAAAAACATCCTTAGACGGTATCACTCCGACGATAATTAACTAATAGGTTCCCACTGGAACAAAATCACTCGGTACTCCACCTGTCATCTCACAACTCGAGTCCTAACATGACCAAAATTTAGGACATCATACTCGGATACCTCAGTACACCATCACTACATCTCATGCGCTCTTGCCTTAATCACCAATCTCCTACTTACACAACTCGAAACCTCGAAATACTCCCATCTCCTAATTGGAACACGGGGGAATCGTCAACGACTAAATAAACGTTGACGAAAGTCCAAAGCTCTACCTTCTACTGATCACCGCCCATACGAACTACTCATACAGACTCTGAAAATTGGTTGACAAATCAATTGCTGCCTATCCTGGAGTATAAATCACAATCTATACCTATACTTGAAAATCTCAGCTATTGTACCATAAACTCAGCGACCCAACCGCCTCGAACTCAAAACTTGCAAACCCGAAAATCCCTAGCCATAATAAATTCTCTGACCAATGGCCACCTTCCGTGGATTCAATCATCCTTTCTTAAGCACATACACATACATGGTCTCGCCTTGCCAAAAAAGATAAGATTCTCTACGCTAAAAGAGTGTGTGAGTTTCGTATTTCATGTGAGGGTACATTTGTTTCGTGAGATGAGAACTCTAGGATTCGCTTTCATCATGAGTGCTTTGAGGTGAGCAAGTGTCCAGTTACGAGGTGTGAAGTTCCCCAACTCACGCGGTAGGGAGTTCAAGGAATTCAGTGGACACTTCCTGGTAGAAGTAGTTAAGGAGTATGTGAAGATAATTATCCATTTCAATGATTTAGAGAAGCTGAGTGGTGAGTATCTTACTGTTAGACAAGTTACTAGGCGAGGGGTTAATATACGAGTTAAGAGAGTTGAAAGTTATCTTGGTTGGAGAAAGACCAAGCAGTCGTGGATGGGAAAACTCAAGCTCATTAAGTTTAGTTTGGTGCGCATGTATAGGTCAGAAGTGACCTAGGTGGTTGAAGACATGAAGCTGTGTACCCTAAGTTCTTCGTATCGATATCTGATTCTGATGAGAGAATCATTTTAAGGAGGAGGGAATTCTAATGACCCGAAAATCCTACCATAAATGACGTTAGTTTTTCCGTTACTCGAAGGACTATTTATGCAAAATATTTTAGCTTTATGAGGTTAAGTTGGAGTAAAATAAACAAAAAGTTATATTTATTAATAATTAAAAGAATTTATAAGTTAATTAATTAATTTGTGGAATATAAAGGAGAGTACAAGGATTAAAGTTGTAAATATGGGTGTAAACAAGATTTTTCAAACGTTACTTTATGTAGAATTTGGAATAAAGGTATGTTACGATTTACGAAGGGAATGTTAAACATCAAGGACTAATATTGTAAACCTTTGAATTCCATTTAACGCACAGTTCAGTTACGTCTTTTGCTTCGGGTACAATTACTTTTGCAACTCTTCATATACGTACGCGCATAATACCTAACCCTGAAAAAAAAAAACGAACGTAGTCTTCCTTTGGGGCTGCTTCATTATCGACGCAAGAGGGAGAGAGACGACAACGAGACAGAAACGAGCGAGAGAGGGGATGGAAGGTGCGAACAGAAGAGAAAACCTAAGGAGAAGTGTGGGAGGAAGAAGGGTTTTCGTCTAGGGCAGGTTTCCAACCTCGATTTAGATACATTTCAGTGATCATAGGTCCTGTTTTCTGCCGTAATCCTTCTTATATTAGAGGCTAAAAGACCCGGTAAAATCATTCTCTTTCCTTCTTCATAAACCGGGCAATTCTAAATTTTTCTTTCCAATTTCTTTTGTGATATATTGATATCAAAACGATTTATTTTGGTTTCTATTAAAGTCCTCAAAACAACTCTTAAGACCTCTTGTAATGCTTGGTTAAATTGTTTGAAGTCTACCCGTGAATTCTAACTTGAATAGCCATAAAAAGACCACAATACCCTTTGCATTTTCTGTCCAGAAACCACAACTTAAGGTCTGAATAAAATTCTATATAAGTCACTTACTTTGCCTCTAAAAGTGTACCCAAGATTCATATCAACAGGTGTCTTGCTCAATGGCTTATCGGTGGAGAAAACGGAACTCAAGTGGTGGTTTCTCTTTTAGCAATGAACTTGTTTTTCCATAAAAACAATGTACTTTGAGTCATGGCTTGAGGATGAAAATTGCGATTAATGTTTCTTGAAACGTTGCTACTGCTAAGAACTCAATTTTTCTCTTTGTGGGTGCTTTTGGTTATGACTTAATGGGTTAAGTGGTCAAAAAGTTATTGAAATGCAAAGCTGGGAAATTAATTAAAAATTATCAATCTGTCCCTGTATTGGAAAAATTATAGAAAAATCACCAGGAATCAAATTAATTATCTGTACACCCTCAAAGTTTCCATTTTGAGTCTAGTTTATCCATGAATTTTTCTAGAACCTGTTGTTGCTTCTAACTTAGGTGAAAATTGCATTTTCACCGGCTGGTCAGAATTTAGCTGCATTGATAGAAAGTTTTGTAAAAATAATATAAAATTGTAGAAAAATAGTTTGGACCTTCAAAAGTACATTCTGAAAAGATGAAAGTCTGAGATTCTGGAATATGAAATAAAAATGGAAGTTATACAGGTTTCAGGTGTGCTAAAATAGCTCTAAACAGGTGGCTGTTTTGGGCCCAAAACTGAGAATTTTAAATGTTGGTTGATTTATGTGTTTGGATTATAATTTGGTCATCTTTGGCATTATAAAACTCCAATAACCTTCTTATTTGAAATTTAATAGGGGCAAGGGTGATATTTCAACCAATACAAGATTTAAAGTGGGAGTTGGTCACATCTTTGGCAAAGGTGAGTCAACTTGTGGTTTTAAAAGTACATTGTTAGGAGTATCCCATATCTTAGATGGATTGGGATGGACTTAGTTATCTAGGATGCATGTTCCCCTTTTGATGATTGAATGTTATGCCATTATTGTTGAAATGTTTTATGGATAGTGATATCTAGAGTGTTGCATGCTAGGCTCTTCATTGTTTGGTGTGAGATGTGAGTTAGGGTCATGCTAGATCGAGTGAAGTGTATGAACATTATGTGATGTGAACATGTTAATTCTTGTTGGAAAATATTTGTTTACAATGTTTTAGGACAAGAATGTTAGTGTTGTATCAAATTATTAGATGTGTTGTGCATGAAAGTGATGTAAGATGTAAAATGTAATAACTTCATAAAATTACATGTTTGCATGAAAATAACCCTTAAAGAGGTAATATGTTAATAAAAGAAAAATCACTAATATTATATGATTACTTGAGAGGGTAAAAGTGTAACTTTTTATTTAATTAATTATTATTAAATTAAAGAGGGAAACACACTAGCAGGGCGAAGGGTAGAAACCTAGACATTAGTAAATACCCAATCCAGATATTATGATTGCCTAGTGGGTTGAAAGATACCTATAGGAAAAAGAGCTTAAGCCAACTTTGATGCCGACTGATTTTTCTATACATCCACTCGGGACATAGTAACATCCCAATTTTCGAGTCCAAAAATTTCATTTTTTTAATTATTTGATTTATAAAACTTCCATAAGAAAATATAGCGAAGACATATCATTCCATAAAACTAATATCTCATGTCTGAAAACCAAATCATAAAGATAACAATGTCAAAGTACAATCCCAAGAATCTCATAATGCGGAAATCCAACGTGTGTGTATGATGTGTAGTTACCGCGCCAGCTCCTTCCCCTTCACTGAAGAGGTACCTGAAACAAAACTGAAAAATGTAAGCACGAAGCTTAGTGAGTTCCTCCAACGTACTACATACCATATAATCACATAACATGCATATACTGTCAGGCATATCTTGTTGCCCGACCTACCCCTTCACTCCTCTCGACCAGATACTGCCTAGCATATTTGGGTGCTGGCCTCTCCTTCGGTCCTCTCGACCGGATACTGCTTAGCATATCTAGGTGCTGGCCTCCCCTTTGGTCCTCTCGACCAGATACTGGGGACTATTTCACCCCTCTACTACTACCACAGAACATGTAACACATAATCGTATTCTATCTAGTAACACACAAAGATATCACTCATGGTAAGTATAGTGAGAAGACTCACCTCGGATGATGAACAATCCCTATAACACTGCTGTTATGCACCGACCATTAACTCTGTGCCAAACCCACAATTAACCCAATTAGGAACTAAGCCCAACAAGGCCCAATAATGAACGGGCTCTCCCAAGGCCTAACTCTCAAGTCCAAGTGACCAGCCCAAATCAAGGGCTCAATGCATAATTATAATATTTCCCTGCTCATACTCTCCAATACACAAGCCTAAAGATTCAGGACCAACCCTTAAGGCCTAATATAAGATCTAGCCCAAAATCCCACAAAGAAGTTACGCGGGGCGTACCTCTCTTGGTACGCTCAGCGTACCTCTCTTGGTACGCTCAGCGTACTCACGTATGCATGAAACTGATCGAGGACACTAATTGGTACGCGGGGTGTATGAGATCTTACGCTAGGCGTACACTCAGTTTGCTTTAGACCGTTCCCTTGGTCTTAACCCTTTAAGACCTTAGTTCATTTCTCAGATCTGAACTCCCTAATATCTCTTACTCCATAAATTCAGTGACTTTAAGCCTTTACATGGCGGATTTGGTCACAAACACTCATCTTTTTTTTCTCATAAAACTCATATCTCATGCATGACTCGATTCTAACGTCCAAGATTGGATTTTCGACATTACACTCAAAGGGTGTTGATCAAGGTCTTTTGAGTTCAAAGACTCATAACGTCTCCACCTTTTGGGATAAAACCCTAAAATACTCTAATAGGATGCTCAAAACAAAAGAGTGAGAAAACTTGAAGCTTTATACCTCTATATAAAGCTTCCAACTCGTATATGCTCATATCCCAGGCCTATACTTCTCAATCCTTCTTCTCTAAAGCTTATTCTTTACTCCAAGAACACAAAAAGTCACTTAAGGCTCTCAAATGCACTCACAAGCTCCATGAATGAATGGTTAGGGTTTTAGAGGGTTTATTGACTGAGGATGGTGGCTAGGAATAAGGCTATCTCATTCTTTATATAAGGAAACATCCAAATTAGGGTTTCCCATTATGTGCCTAGTACGCCCAGCGTACCTTCTGGTACGCCCAACGTACTGGGGGTCTCCGGTTAAAACCCACGCACATGAGTATGCTAAGCATACACACACGTACGGCCAACGTACATAGCTACCACCTTTCTCAAATGAGGGACTTAACCTGTCAAAACTTCAAACTTTCATAGCTTCTTGATATAACTCCGATTCCAATGAACCTCATACCCATGGACAAGTGTCAAGACGCCCTACACTTCTAGCAACTCATTGCAATCCCGAGACTTCCTCAAATCCCAGGTTGCAACCCACAAACCCTAATCTCAGATGATCTGAAACAGGATGTTACACTCATGTTCATATTCACAAATCCATCAAATACGCCAGGCTCATGTGATCCATGTAGATAGTACAACGGACCCCATAGAGGTAATGCCGCCAAATATTGAGGGCGAACACCACTTCCCCAGCTCCAAATCATGTGTAGGATAGTTCACCTCATGAGGCTTCATGTGCTTTGAAGCGTAAGCAATAACACGAACCCCTACATCAGGACTGCTCCCAAACCTATGATCGACGCATCACAATATACCACAAAATCTTCAATGCCATCCGACAGGGTCAAAAATAGGCCCCTTACACAAATTCTGCCTCAAGGCCTCAGAAACTGCCGACTGGTCAGCCCCCCAACAAAAAAAGTGACAATATTCTTTGTCAACCGAGTCATAAAAACCGCTATCTTGGAGAAATCCTGAATGAATCTCCGATAATAACTCGCCAAACCAAGGAAACTCCAAATCTTTGTTGGAGAATTTGGAACCTCCCAATTCCCCCCCCCCCCCCTCCTACGTAGGTTCCAGAATTGATCAATATTCAACTTTTAAACATTGTCACCTTTAGTCCTTTCACTTTTAATTAATCAAATTAATCCCAAAAGTAATTCGAATTAATTTCTGGTTAATTAATAATTAAATAATACTATTTCTAATTGATATAATCTTCTCATAATATATTAATAAATTAGTTATTTGGATTTCTAAATAATTTATTAACAATATAATAAATTAATAAACTATTCTCTCTCTCCAAAAAGTATTCCAGTCAATTGCTAGGTTTGAGGGTAACCCAAAATGACTCTTCTAATAATTTAAGATTATAGTATTTTAATTATTGGAAAAGACATTAAGATCTCTACTTTGGCATACAACTTCATAGATGATAACCAATTATTCTTTATGTCTACATTTGTTTCATTGGAAAATATAAGAATGTTGATGGTACGTTGGGGAAAGTAATTAGTTTTGATATCTACATCAATATTGAAGGCCTTTTTGCACTAAGCAGTCGTTGTAATCCAATGGTTAAGTTCAGTTGCATTTTCTGTTTTTTTAGATTTATAATGTATATCAGTGGAAGTTTATAGTTTTGGTTTATTGTTGTTTTCAACTTCTGAAGTTTGAATTAATATTTAATTGGAATGATCCAGGGAAATCATGAAGATTCTTTAAAAAAAATTTCCACTTTATTCATATTCATGAGCTAATGAAAATGGGCAACAAAGCACTCAAAGAGCATCCATATAAAGAGGTAAATAATTTTACTACCTGATTTATACACAAGTTCTTTTGTTTCTTCCTTTTGATCCTGAAATTTGTTCATCTTGCTTCCTAATGAATAATATTTATTAATCAGGTAGTCTGTTATTATCAAGAGTTGATATTATCAAAATATATATCAAAACTGGATTTTTTTATTGAAAGATGAAACATGAAAATTATTTTGAAGAAAAAAAGTTCCCTTAAATTATAATATTTATATTAATACCATCTTTCGTTCCTTCAATTTTTATTGTTTTTTTTCAAATGGATGTCATTAGGATTTAGCTGTTAACCCTTGGTAACTTAACAGTAGGGGTAGATTCTTCATTTTACCGTGGGTTAATGGCGAGGATCGTCCACTTGACTGCTGAGGTACCACAAATGATAAAAAATAGTTAAAGAGACAACCATGAAAATATAGTTCAATAAACAAATCAGTAAACATTTTTGGAACAAAAGCATGTAATTTGAACCATACCACAAGGAACAATACTGTAATTTAGTGAAAATTATTTTGTATGGCAACATGTTTGTAGCTTTTTGACTAAATATTGAGTTTAAATTAGTTTTCAAAGGATTTTATCTACCTTTTAAGTGCACTTTATGTTCTTATTTTCATACTAAGTATTTTTCTTTTGCTAAAAATAAGCCAAATTGTTTTCCTTTTTTAAAAAACACTACACTTTGTTCAATTTAACTTTTTAGGTAATCAACTTAATATTTACAATTTTAAGATAACAAACTTTCAAGATTTTGTATTTTGGAGTTTATCGTGTGTGATTCGGTTATAAAAGAAACTAAAATTTGGGTTTTCTTAAGTAATAATCATTATGCCTACGGTTAAGTATGTAAGATTTGAATAAAAAGAACACACTTTATTCTTTATACCAGTATAGGCAATGAACATTACTTTTTACGTTTATAAAAAAGTTACATACATTGTCTATTTTAAACTTAGAATAAAATATGTTGCTATTTTCTACATACCCAATAAAACATGGTTTTCTAACATATAGTTACTCTATTCAGGTATTAACAGATAGTTACTCTGTTCCGGTATGTACTTTTTGCATATTACAAGAGGAAGAAGGCCATAATTACAGAAATATAAGACTTCTTTGAAACAGAGTTAAAAGCATTGGGATTTCAGCACGTGATGACATCTAACCGACATCGATAGGAAGCATTGTTGGCTGGAATATGTGGTGAAATACCAATGTACAATTATTTTTTTATCGTGTTTGTAAATGGGCGAATTACAGAGAATAGCAACATACTTTACTATGGCTATCAATTCATACAATGTACTATAGTTTCACACAAAAACAACATCTTCCAACCCCCGCATTTGCACAGGAACGCTTCTAGTTTTGTATTGTTAACTTCTTATTCTATGTTTACAATATTTATTTTAGAAAATAGTATTTAAATAAAATGTTTTTAATTTATTTAATATTTTGAATTTAACATATTATTTAAATTAACAAAATGGTATATCATAATAATCATTTTAAAATTCCATCAATAATAAAATATTGTTTTGATATTAATAATATATTTTAAATTAATAGATTAATTATGTTAAGTTGGATATAAAAACCACTCGGTGTGATTTTTGGCTTCAACTCTTATCCTATATGTATTTTTCAACCCACTAGGCCATCAACTAAACCAAATAGGATACATACCTATGTCTAGGTTTCTACCCATCTCCCCACTCTTGTGTTTCCCTTTTTAATTAATTAATTATTAATTCATTTTTTTAAGGAAATACACATTTATTATCATCTTTTCTAGCATATTACTTCACAAATTATTCTTATGCAAATATGCAAACTATTAAGTACAAGTTATAATATTCTACATGACATCTAATTTCTATTCATATAACATCATTATGGATACCACTTCACTAGCATGTTTTACCCTAAATCATCACAAATAAATATTTATAAGAAATCATGGCATGCACACATCACATAATATCAACACAAGGCCCTCTTTCTTTCATGGACCTAACACACCTCTCACATCAAAAGAATAAGAATCTAGCATGAAAGCATCCTAAATTCTCATACATAAGGAAGCATAATAACATATCTGAAAGACCCTAACTTTCATAATAAAAACAGTTGTTACTCCAAAACATGCTTCATACATATCCATAAAAACAATTTTTTACATTGATAAGATGATTACAAACTATTTGGATATAAATCGATTATTACAAAGTGTTATATATATATATATATATATATATATATATATATATATATATTACACAACCACCCAGGATATTAAAGTTTTATACAAACTTGAGTACAAAATACAATAGTTTCAAACTATTCTAAATCATCCAACATTATATAACTATACTTGTTGCTTATTTCCTGTAATTGTTAAACATTGAGAGGGGTAAGCGGTGACGCTTACTGAGTTCAATAATAAATACAATATAATGTCATGCTATATATGTATATGTATATATATATATATATATATATATATATATATATATATATATATATATATATATATATATATATATACTTCAATATGGCAGAACCAAAGGGAATAAGGAACAACAAAAACATATGTGAATCATGCGACAAGCTTTCTAGATCAATCAATGATTTGATTCAAAGATATACAATCAATGAGACATAACAATCTCCATACTTGATATACATTAATAAAGCTTCGGCCCAAATGACACATAAGACATACACTTTCTGATTAAAACATTTTGGTAGATTTCAGGCTTATAACCCTATCTAACCATCTGCCAATGTCATAGAATAGAAGTTATTCTCTTACGAAGACATCCTCTACATGACCAGAGGCTACATACCAGTACCACCGTGAATCTAAGTCCTTTCACTGATCACATGGTCAAAGGTATAACTTTTCTATCATAAATAGCAGAAATAATAACGGAAAAGCACATAACACATATAACACATAACATACAATTGTTCCTATATATTGTACTCACCGTGAATTAACTGAAGGAATAAATAAGAATTTGAGAAGCACTTCGACTTTAAATATGACCTTCTACGATGAAACCAAGGATTTTGGTTGAAAACCGGTCTTACTCGGGCAGAGTTTTGGCTATAAAATATGATTTTCTCGGGAACTTCGGAGTGTCGGGACTTGCTTCGGGTGTCGAGTATGATATCGGGGCTTCGGGGGTCAAAAGTAAGCTAAAAGGATGAAAGGGGGTGAAAGATGTAAGGAATTTTAACATAAATCCGAAGATCCTCGGTCTCTATTTATAGGGGACCGAAGCTGCTGACTACATTGGGCGTACAGTGAGGCGGCTCAGTACGCGAGGCGTACGTCTAGTACGCAGGGCGTACTTGAAATGGGTTATCTGATCGGAACCCGGGCTCGAACGTGGCACTTCGTACGAAGAGAGAGGGATGTGGCTGATCCGAGGCCTTGCTAGTTCAAAGTATGTTGGGCGTACGGAGCAAAGTACGCTGGGCGTACCCTTCGAATAATCTTTGGATTTTTGATTTATTTTTATTTAAAAACTTCAAAAATTCGTATCTTTTGCATATGAGCTCTATTTTTGACGTTCTTTATATCAACGTGTAGGTAAGATTATACTCTACAACTTTCGTTTAGACTTTGTTGGCAAAATTTTACTTCATTTTTAATATTATATTTTTAACGGGCCGGGACAGGAAAAGTCCGTTAAAAAATCATAACTTCTTCATCTAATGTCCTTTTTCTTCTGTATTTTTACCGTTGAACTACAATCGACGAGATCTTCGATTCTCGTTTAGGTTGTGTCGGCTAAAACTCACTCGATCTTTATTTCGAGTTTTTAGCTGTTTACTGCTATACCAAAACTTGTAAAAATCATAACTTTCTCATACGAAGTAAGATTTTGACGTTCTTTTTATGAAAATTCTTGGTTTAATGAATACTACGCCTTTCATTTAAATTATATACGCTAAAAAGTAGTTTATCAAAAATTTACTTTTTACGTCATTCGGTGTCGTGTCGGTTCTATCGCGAAACTTCAAATAATCATAACTTTTTCGTTATAATTCGGATTTCGATGAGATTTTCGCCTAAATATTTCTAAAGTGATTCTCTACAACTTTCAATAATAAAATTTTACCTATTTCAAATTTTATATTTTCGTTAAATTTCAATATTAACTTGGAATCTCATAAGATTTCCAATACATTCCGAGTGATTCTAAACATAGCTTTACTTCAATTCCAGTAAAAACTATCTGTTAGAACTCAATACCCAATATCATATAATATTTCATAATGTTATTTATTACAAAATAACGATTTCAAAACGTTTATGTTACAATATTACACACAATTGGGGTACATGCAACCTAAAATCCTAGGTTCATTGCAATCCATCTAACATATGGAATTCCTTTACAAAGTACTTAAAACCACAAGGATTAACTTACCTTTCAAAAAAAAGTTTCCTCTCTACATTTTAACTCTTTTATGAACTAACGTATTAAACATTCCCCTATTAAAGAAAAAATATATATTATCAAAGGTTTACATGAACAAATAATAGCAATTTACTTCCCAAAACATGCAAATTAGTTATTAGGCTAAATTCCTATATTTCTCCCTAAAAGAACAACCTGTTCAAGGATACTTTAGAACCACTTAAACTTGTATAATTTATAAGTTTTATTCATATTATAGTAGTTTAGACTTTTATCTTTTGATAAAGTGCTCTCACAAGTCAAAACAATTTTTCTAGAATTTTCTATGAAATTTACAAAACCGCATATCCATGCAGCTAATTTCTGACCAGTCAGTGAAAAAGAGAATTTTCCCATTGGTTAGTGACAATATCAGGTTGTAGGAAAACTCATGGACAAAACAGACCCAAAATTAAAATTTTGAGAATTTACAGATCCCCACTTCGACTACTGATGATTTTTCTAGACTTTTTTTTTCAAAACAGGGACAGAATGGGAATTTTCATAAATTTTCCAACTTTGAATTTTAAGGATTAATTGACAGCTTAAACCATTAATCCATAACCAAAATCAACTATAAAGAGGGGAATTGAGTTCTTAATAGTAGCAACATGTCAAGAAGTTAAAATAACAATTTCAACCTCAAAGCATGCTTCAAGGTACATTTCTTTTATGGGAAAAACAAGGTGAATTGCTAAAAGAGAACACCATTAATGCTTGAGTTTTCTCCACCATTAAGCCTCATTAAAAGACTTTTAGGAACTGTTTTGAAGACATTTTGGGTGGCTCACAAGATGTTCCTTTGATAGAAAATTACTCACTTGAATCAAGATAGCAATAACATGCATTTCAACAATCAACAAAGAAGACAATGTCCCCCAAACTTGGAGTAATTCGAGGACATGAACAATATCATTCATGAGATCATTCATAACCAAATTTTGAAAACAAAAAATCATTAGTACTAAATAAAATATGAATGGAGTGTTATCACATAAAATCATAAGATTGAAGGTTGAAAGAAGTATGATCAATAACACTAAAATGATCCACCAATTCTCAAGATTGAGATGAAAACATGAGAAGAAGAAGAAGGAGAGAATTTTACCAACAATTAGAATGATTTTCACAGTTTAATACACCTCTAAGAGTTGACAATTGTAAACCTTCCTTCCCTCCCTCACTTCTCGGTTTGATGGCAGCGTTCCCCCTCTAATCGGTCACTTTTTTCATTGTCTATCATCGAGCAACGCATACGAGAGACAAGTAGGAATCAATTGCTTCTTTTTTATGAACATGTGTAGGAACAGATACAATGAAAAGGATCAATCCTTCTCCTTAGGGGATTATACTACATTTTTCCAATTGGTACTTCAAGAACCATGAGAAAATTTCAACACTCCTAACCCTATTTAGTTAACAATTAAAGTTTCCTTTTATGACATCTTGACCCCTCTATTAATGTTAAACCTTTTAATGACCATAAATTAGCCTAAATACCCCCACAACAAAGTTTTAGGTATAAAATAACACCTCGTTTATTTTAATTTAATGAATTTATACACTCAAACTTTGAAATCACTAATGCAGATTAACATTCAAGTAACGTAAACTAACATTGGAAACAAATGGGAGTTTTTGGGTCGTTACATCTCATACGGTACAAGGTGATATGACCTCTTGGCAATATACACTGCACCAAAAATTAGATCGATCTTGAACTCAACCTGCCTTTTTAGATGCATGCCAGGAAAATCCTATGGAAAAACATTTGGAAAATCGCATACCAGTGACACATCTGAACCCAATCTCTTATTCTCTTCCCGAATATCAACCATGTACACAAGATATCTCGAACAACCATACTGCAAATATTGACCAACCTGCTGTAGATGGTTAGTTCTCCCCCACTTGGGGTACAAACCACCGCTAACCGTCGCCCATAATCAATTAGAGCCCCAAACTAGCTCAACAAATTGATACCCATAATCACACAGACATCACCGATTAGAATGGGAACTAAATTAATCGAAAACTCCAAACAAAAGATCTCGAACACACAATCCCGATAAACTGTCGTAGCTAAAGCCGTATAAACATCCCCGATGGTGACCTCCAAAGGAAAATCCAATGTCCCAAAAGGCAACATGAAGACCCCTACTAAAAGAGGGTGATACAAAATACCAAGTCAAACAACACTAAAGCATGAAATGAACCACTAGAAACATACCTAAGAAGAACCACAACGTAAGCATGTAGTAATAAAATTTAAACAAAAAGATAAATAGATACATACCAGTAATAATATCATGCGCTGCCCTCACATCCTCTGTTGTCCGCTGATAGGAATGACCCTTGTCCTTCTAGGCTAAATCTCTCTCATGGCGGCTATCAGTGATTTGTAATGTCATAGGTGTTGGAGCCTATATTAGTCTAGATGCAAGTAATGGACAATCCGCCACAATATGGTCCACTTAGTTGTAGTTGAATTAAACCTACATCCCTTGAACCCCTTGAGGAAAATCCTTTGTATGATGTCCTTCATTGCCACATTTGTGGCACCCGATCCCTACCCGGAAGGAACCTTCATAACTCTTCTTTCACTTGCTACAAGCAGGACTTCTCTGTCCTCCCGAACACGGGTCAACAGGTATGAACCTCTTAGTCTCTAGATGTGACTAAACTTGGGTCAGAGTCTTCTCTTTCCTCTAGGTTTCCAACTTTATCTCCATCATCTTGGAATGTGACTAACTCTTCTATAGTCTGGTACTGGGTATTCACCACGAACTCCCTAATCTTAGTCTTGAGCATACTGGAGTATCAGGAGATCTTGGCTTCCTCTGAAGCTACATCCTCAAAGAAAAACATGGCCCTCTTAGTGAACATCTTTTTGATCTATGTAGTAGTGTTGATTATGATGCCATGTGCATAATTAGAAAAGATCTAGTGAATCATCATGTAAACTATGAACACATGGAGTAAATAAATAGTGTTAACCTCTCATTAGATCTAGAAAGAACATACAAATAGGTCTTGTAAAAATTCTCTCTCTTGTTTAACACTCCAAAATGATAATTACATAAATGAGTGCCACTCACTTCCTTATAAAGGAAAGACAACTCATTACACACATACAAAGGAGTAAATCACAAATACATCCAAGCGTAAGTTTGCACCCTAACATTCTCCCCCTCAAAGTTAGGATATGATGTCCGGATTCAGTATCCAACGAGCTTGCACGATCAAGACCAAACTCCCCCTCAAATTAACACTAGTCTTTAAATCCGTAATGAATACCCGAAAAACCCGCTTCGAATACCCATCATTCTCCCCCTTTTTATAATTAAAAATGATTATAAAACCCATTAAGGGTGATAAGCACCCGAGGAATGAACTTGACAATACTCCCACTTGATGTGTACAAAAAATGGAACTCCCTAAAAACTTGTACGGAAAAACAATCACAAAAAAGCCATGAAAAAATTTCCAATTTATGAAAATTTTCGACTTTTGGGTAAGAGTTGCAAGATTTTCCAAAATCCGGGTAAAAACTATCAATTTTTGAATTCTGCAGTGACCTGTTGCGCAAAAAATAGCTAAAGATGCGAAACACTCCCCCATTTGTGAAACTGGGCATAAAGTGAAAGTTTACATCAACTGTAGGGACTAATCTTGTAAAATCTTCAATTTCTCAGCTTTATTACCGTAATTCTTAAGTTGGGTATTTTCTGCCAACATTTCGAAACTGTAGGGACTCACTTCGAAACTTTTGCATTCTTCACAATGTTTTTCACCGATTTCGAATTTGGATCGATTTTGACAAATCTTCGAAACATTAGAGACCAATTTCAAAACTTTATTTGGCTTCTTCCCCGATCAGTGTTACCAGTGACGAATTCGCTTTTCTCCTACTACGACTTCGACGGTCGAAGCACAACCCAACATGCAATCCTTCACTTTTAGGTTCAAAGAATTCGTTAATCGAAGCGAAAATCAACAAGCCTTCGACTAATGAACCATCAAGCCTTCATTCGCTTTCAACAAGCACACTTCGTTTTTCAATAACCTTCATGAATCGAACTATGGTGACTCGACCATCGACTACAATGCTTCACACATTGACTTCAAAACACGATTCCATGGCCTTTGAACTCTTCGGTTTTTGATACTATCCCTTCATTTTTCATTCATCAAAATATGACATACCATTCACTATACCAAAATCCATTACAATCGAACAACCACAATCCATATCAAAAACTTTATAACGAAAGTCGACTAATTCCAAAATTAAATAGAGTTTGTTCTTAACCATCAGCATCAACAACGAATCCAAACCAACTATCGACATCAGTTCGTCTACAGGCCCATCAATTTGTCAATTTTGCAAGTCAATTCTTCTTCTTCGAAATTCAATTATCGAATTCTCAGTACCTGTTCATCGATTGACTCAAGGCTCCATCGATTCCAAACTATCGCTTTTAACAAATCAATTTAATTCAAAAATCATTCATCCTCCATCCTTTGTTTTTTGATTCCCAATCCAGTCCATATCCCCTTCATCTTCCTGCTTTGTTTTCAGATGAATCAAAATCAAACTTTGACTTTTACTTTGACTTTCTTCATCATCAAATCGAACAATTATCCTCCGTTAATTCGTATATCATCTTAACTCAGACTGAGAATGAGAACTACAATCGACTCAATACTTCGAATTTCAAATCCAAATCATGATTCAAATATCGATTTAGTTATTTTCTTCACTTCCAATATGACGTCGACTCACAGTAAGAACATTCCAGTTGACATACAACCCAAAATCAACATTATAACTCCGTAAGCAATCTAAAATTTGATGTCAACTAGAGTTCGTATCAACCAATTTTGAATCAAAATTCACTGAATCATTGTGAAAATTTTGATTTTGACTTTTGTTTCCGATTTTGACTTCCAACTTTGACCATTAAAATCCAATTGCAGAGACACAACAATGTCATTTTTCAATGTCAAAATTCAGATCAAAATACTGATAAAACCAAATTCATCTTAATCTTCAACTTTCCATCATCTATCATTCATCGAAAATCATCAACTAGTTATTTTCTAAAAAATTTCATTGAATTGATTCAATCACAAGATTCGATTCACACATCCACATATCAATTTATACCCAATTGAACAAAAGAATACCAAATAACCGATTCAATTTCAAAAATCAGGAATATATGAAACTGAATAAAAATACGTTCAAGATGTAATCAAATTGACTAACTCGATTGATTGTTGTCTAACGAGCAAAGAAAAGATCGCAAAATGAGTTGACTAAATATAAAGCAAGATGAATCGAAAGAAGGAAAATAGATCTGTTTGACTTCAATGAACAATACCGAGATCAAATATTTAGGCTGAAACCGTTTATCAACAGTATTGTTCATTTGGGCTTACATTTTGAATTAATGAATAGTGATGAATTCAGCAATTGGGCTTCTAAGATTAGTTCATGAACAGTAAAAACAATAACTGTTTTGATTTTGATTTTGGTTTGGATTGATCTAAACAAAAAATAATTGGATCAATCAATGAGGTTGAAACGGATTTGATCCAATGAGGCAAATCGATCGATAATGGAAAACGCAACATATGAATTACAATTATGGACGTTTGGAATCCATTTGAGAATTTGAGATAACTTTTTGACAAATCGTGTTCCATTTGCAACGAACGAATCAAATTTAGAAGATCTTGGTTCTTTTGATGGAACGAGAAAATCTCCAATGTGAATATTATACCACCCACGATGCGTGTTATACAACTTGTTCTTCGTGTTCTTCAACGATCTAAGAACATCTTCATAAGAACCACCAACACATTTTGGGTTTTGACTTTAAATTCAATGCAACACTTGGAGATTGTTGCTTCGGAACCCAAACTTGCTTCACGTATTTCAACTTCACAACATTTGATGATTTTTGTGAGTAAACCCGCTTGTTTTTGCGTTTAATCTTCTTCTTCTTTTTATTTCTCATCTTTTCTCATCTTGAAGATTTGATTTCATGAACAAACCCACTTTCCACAACTTTAATTTTTTGAGTTTGAATCAAATCTTTTGGCGTTTGATACTTGTGAATTTCTTGGATAACCGGCTTCTGCTAAGGAATCATTCCTTCAAACGAATCATAAGAACACAAAATATCATCGGTTTCAACTCCAATCGAGAAAAAAACTTTTTCATTATGAGAATCAACTTAAACTCCTTTTCTTGAACATCAAGAACATCAAGAACATGATGATCATCATCAAGAACATGTTCTTGAGCTTCATGACAATTTGCATAATATTCAAGTTTATTTCTTCCAGGTTTACATTCAACAAGAAAAATTCCTTTTATGACTTCACATTCTCTCTTATTTCTTCTTCTTTCTTGATATGTTGTAATCAATTGATCAAACAAATCTTTGGTTTGATAAATTGGATGACCAATGAAGTCTCCCTTTTCATTCTTTTCTCCATTTGAAATGAGTGCGTCTTCACTTTGCAGTCCAATAGTCAAGCAATAAAGAATGGATTCAAAACAAGTGTATTCGTATATAAAATTTTCATTTCGAATCAACTATTTCTCCATAATTGCTTCTTTTCTTTTGAATATGAACGTGAGTTTTCTAAAGAGAGAAAGTAGAAATCAAAGAGATCTTTAGAGAGAGAAAGGGAATATGAACCAAATTCTAGTGAGAGAAAGTGGTACAAACAAGTATTCTAGAGAGAGAAAATCAAATTATGGATCAAATCAAGGTAAAATACGATTTCTAGAACATCGAACACTCTCTAAACACGAAGCTCAATAAGAACATGAAGGATCACCAAATCGAGATTGTCGTCATGGATCAATTCTTGATTGAATCAAGATCACCCGCTCTGATACCAATTGTAGTAGTGTTAATTATGATGACATGTGCGAAATTAGAAAAGATCTAATGAATCATCATGTAAACTATGAACACATGGAGTAAATAAATCTCGTTAAGCTCTCATTAGATCTAGAAAGAACATACAAACGGGTCTTGTAAAAATTCTCTCTTTAGTCTAACACTCCAAAATGATCATTACATAAATAAGTGTTACTCAATTCCTTATAAAGGAAAGACAACTCATTACACACATACAAAGGAGTAAAGCACAAATACATCCAAGCGTGACTTTGCACCCTAACAATCTCGATCACCAACTCTGTTGTTTATTTGAGCAGTATATAATCCTAAGCTAGTCGATCCCTCTCTATAAACTCTAATCTAAACATCTCAGTGAACTGCTCCCAAGTCATAATAGCTTGCTCGGTAGGAGAAAGGGCATTGGATGCCAAGCCCCACCAATCTTTCGCTCTCAAGTGAAGAAGATTTAAGAACACATATAGAAACATCCATCCACATATGAAATCCACATCGTAGGAAGAATTGGGTCATTGACACCGTCAAACTCCATGGGTTTCGTGTTGTTGAAATGATGAGAATTAAAGTCAAATGGCCTTTGATTTTCCATTAGGGATGTGAGGGGAGCACTAATGGATTGGGAGGAATTTCCACGAAGCATTTGAAGCGATCTTCATTTTTTTTCCTGAATTAAAAGCAAAACAACATCAATACCAGCAAAAAGAATCTATAGGTTTTGATTTGGCCTCTTTGGAATCTGTATCAAGGTATTTATCAATCCACGTGATTATTTGTTTCTAATAGATATACAGTACATGCCAACAATTTGTGGACTTGCCCAAGAGAGTCTATATTTTCAAAGGTAGACTCAGACAATGAACTTAGAATGTCATACATCAAAGGTAGACTCATACAAAGAACTTTTATTAGTTATATGTGTTGCATTTATCTGTCTTCTTGACATTTACAATGTCATAGATAAAATGGATGTTGAGATTAAGCCGCAACATATCCGGAATGATGAAAAAGAACTTGGAATTGTTGCCGCTCTACACTATAAAGTAACTCAAGTTTATAACGGCCTTGAATGCTTAGTATAAGTAATTATACAGTATAATAACATCTATTTGTAGGATTTTGACAAAGATGAGTTTGATAACTGTGGGCATGAAAATTACATAGAGTTAGGTACAAGTCTTCTTCCCCGTATTCATATCATCTATGCTGAAAATGCTAGTGGTTCTGGGAAGGTACTTAAATACAAGAAATAGCAATTTGCAACACACTTTCATTAATTTATTTATTATAGCATCCCACTTCCTTTTTCTTTATTCAATGCCTTTTGTGCATTTTTGAGTTGATAAATTTCAGGTTTGGAATGAAAAGGAGTAAAAACTAAAATCATATTTGGGTTTCAAAAAAATGATTTATAAATTAATGTTTTCATTTAGATGGATTACCCCTTAAGGTGGTTTTCCTTATTAATCACCGTTTACTAGATTCATAAATCTAGAAGACTTACAAGGCATTGCCAAGGTACCTATACTTATTTTCATTCTAATTAACAACTATCAATGGGCTTGCCGTTACTTGGTTTTTTCGCTTCCTATCTAATCGTTTCTCTTTAAGCGGGCCATTAAAGGCATAGTTTCTCTTCATGAAAATGGTGTTACCATTATATCTTTTAGGTAAGAAATCACAATTTCAATTTCTTATGACTTTTTCTTTGATTCCAAAAGTGAAAGCCATCAAGATAAGGTTCAAATAACTATTGCTTAAAAATTTACATATATGAAGGTTGCATTTATTAATGTTTAGTACATGGGTGTGGTGGATGTGAGATGATCATTGACAAAGCATGATTCTATTGTGTTGTGGTTGTTATGAAATAAAGCCTTGATACTTATAATATTTTGCTTATTGCTCTTGAGTTATTCTTTATTTTACTCAATTTAATGATTGCTAATAAGTGAGTGAGTTTTTATTTGATGCACTTACTTTGGGTTAAAGGAAGAAACAACATCTTACTTTCTTTAATTTATTTATCTTTGAATTTTTGTACAGGGGTAAAATAGGTCCACTAGATTACAAGGAAAAAATGAAAATTCAGTTGAAGAGGGTATTGTGCAACAATGAATTGTCATGGTTCTACTATTAGTAGATAGATAGTTCTAGACTTTTGCTAACATTTGTCTTTAATCGTCTTTGTTATTTCTTTTGGATTTCCTATGTAACCTATACTTTGTTTCTACCGTGTAATGAAATTTATGATATTTTAAAAAACACTGTGTATCTCTAAACATAAAAGAGACTATGCATCTCTAAACATAACTCATCCACCCGATGCAAAGGATGGGCAAATCCTCTAGTTTTTCATTAAATGTATTTATTTTATCCTTTAAAATATATTAAATATTAAATATTTGTTATTTATTTACCAATTAAATTGCACAAAAGTCACTATGTTTTTATGTATTTTTTCCTATTATGACACTAAATTTTTTTGTTCCAATTAAGTTGTATTTTCCAATTTTTGCAATCTTTACTATTTTCCCATTTAGCCGGTTGCCAATGTTGACGTGGCATGGGATGCAGATATGACACGATAATAAGTAATTATTTGCTTATCTGGTGCTGTATGATATGATTGTGTGTTAAAACTGAAACAAATGGTATAAAATATACTAAGTTTTCATTTTAAAAAAAAAACAGTTTGTGAATAAGTTTTTACTTTTTTATTAATTTACTTTCACATTCTATTTTTTGTTTCAAATCGTTCATTTTTTTTAATATGGTTCAATTTGGTATTTAAATGTAAAAAAAATGTCTACATTTTCTAATGTAAAAAAAAAAATTATGTATATAGTTTCAAATGGAAAATGATGAACAACGAACGAAACTGAAAAAATGATATACGACTTGATACAAAATTAATAATGTCAAATTGACAAACATAAAAATTTTGATATCAAAACTGAAAAAAGTGAAAACTTAGTGCATTTTGTGCTATTTTTTTCAATTTTAAGACACTACCATATCATGTTAGCGTCAAATAACCAAATAGTAATATTTTAACACATCAAGTTAACATGTCACGTCAATATTCATGTCAACGTTCATTGCAACATGAGTCATGACAATTGGGAAAATGATGAGGATTGCAAAAAATTTAAAAACATAATGTCTAAATTATATATAAAAAAAACTTAATGTTTAAATTGAAAAAATTGAAACGTAATTACTTTTTTAGTTTATCCTTACATCTATGTAACAACTTGTTTCTTTTTTCTACTTTTTCAAATAAAAATCCTATATTATTGTATTTAAATATTAATGTATATGAATAATTTTTTATTAGAAAGATTTGTATTAAAATATGATGTGTTAAAGACCGGCAAATTAAGTAAGATAGTTTTTTTTAAACATCTTAGTTAGGTGATGATAAATTAGTTAAATTTATAAAATCATATATTAGAACAGAGTAACATTTGAATGTAAATATTTAATTAATGGTTAAAATTAATAGAAAAATGATTTGAAAATAGTTTTAAATTATCAGACAATTTGTATAAAAGACACTAAGTTTACATATAATTTTGATTTTGGCACTGTATATTTTTTTCTCAATTAAATCACTAAGTTTATAATTTTATTGTAAATTTAATTAATTGACTGATTTGCTTAGGTGTTTCATGTTTCTCATTTACTGATTTAGTAAAAAGTTGAGATGCTTTCACATATTATCCTAGTTAGCAAACATTTTGATTAAATTTGAACCCTTAAGTAGATTTGTACTTACTTTCCCTTATTTCTTATTCTTTTATTATTTCACAGTATCATGATTTTGTGCAATGACTTTCGAAAGACCGTTCAAGTGGTTCATTATCCTTAAATGGTGTAAACAAGATAATGAAGGTGGTCTACAATAACATCTCTAAATGAAACATTCATTTCCTTACACCATCCGAGGATGATAAACCACTCAAGCTACTTAAGAAAACATTTATACAAAATCATGATGTTTTAAAAGAAGAAAAAGAATAAAAAATAAATGAAAGTGAGTACAAATACGTAAGTATTCAATTTAACCAAAATGTTTGTCAATAAAGATCATATATAAAAAGCCATATTAACATTTTGCCTACTCAGCAAGTGAGAAACCTAAAACATCCGAAGAAAACCGACCGATTGGTTAAATTTGCATTAAACTTATAACAATAATGAGTTAATTGAGGAAAAAAAAAACAAAATATCAAATTCTAAATTTTATATAAATTTAATGTGTTCTGTACAAATTTCCATAAATTGTAACATTAATTAACTTTGGATTCTCAAACAAATAATATTGAATCAAAATCACATATTATGACATCGACAATTACATTACACACGACTGTCTTGTTTTGATAGTTTTTAATCAAACATACAAAACCCAAAAACATTATGACCGCTTACATACTAAAGTGACATCACTCTGTATGCCATCTCTAATTAACTATGTTACTTGTTTTCTTTAGAATATTTCGAGCATGTAATGAATACAAAGCGTATAGTCCATTTTAGTATCTCAGGACAAATTGTTTCCCACATAAAAAGAATCTTCATCCATGTTGGCTCCGTTAAATACTCATCTCCACGTCTTATACCATCTAAAATCACCTTAGCACAATCTTCTGTTGACACTATGGGTGCCCAATTTAGGTTTGTATGCACAACAATAGTCATGTCACATGTAAATCACTATCGGTGCCCAATTTAATTTTGTATGCACAACAATAATCATGTCACATGTAAATCGAGTAAACAATAACAATAGTTAGTCCAGACTCATAATCCATAGGCCTGACAATCGTGTCGTGTTCGGGTTGGCATGTTGCGGGTTGGCGGGTTGGTGGGTCAAAATATGCCAACCCAAACACGACCCATTTAATATACAGGTCACGGGTTGGCAGGTCACAAGTTTGCGGGTTTAGAACATAAACCCATATATGACCCACCAACCCATTTATTTATACGGGTTCACAAGTTGGTGGGTTCGTGGGTCAGATTTGGGTTCATGGGTCCAAATTTTAGATATTTAAGTCTTAAAGATCCAAATGAAATTTAAAAACATTCGTAGAAATATGTTACAGACTTAACCTTATAGGTTACGACTTATGACCTTAGACCATCCACCACGAGTAATAATATCAAAACAATCAAATGGTCTATGAATAAATGATATATATTATATAATACTTATTAAATATTAATACTTGATACATAAATATATTTAAAAATATAATAATTTTTTACTAAGAATATAAACGGGTTGGCGGGTCAACCCGTTTATTTTTTGAGAAACTCATATATGACCCGTTTAATAAACGGGTTGGCGGGTTGATGGGTTGGCGGGTTGAAAAACCCAACCCAAACCCATTTATTTCGTGTCGTGTCGCGGGTCGTGTCGCGTGTCGTATCGAGAATTGCCAGCCCTAGTAATCCACATTGAAATTAAAACTTCCACAATACGATTCATCTTTTTTACAAAGATGACATCCCAAAACCATCTATTTTACCTGAGATAGCCATTTGTCGTTTGTAATTTCTGATTTGACAACTCCTGGGGTAACAATTGTCACCCTATGTAACGCCTGTGTTTCTAGGCTTGCCATTTTTAGCAATGTAATGGTCTAGGTTAACCTTTGTAACCCGTTTTGAAATAATAAGATTGTATTATTTGAGTATTATGTGTTTTGTGCTTAATTGCTTAATTATGTGGTTCGATTAATTAAGAATAAAAATGAGCGTCAAAATTTAAGTGTAAAATAAACTTGATATCTTTAGATAATGTTGTAGTAGTTAAGGTTTCCGAAGATATAAAGAATGCCGAAATCCGAGTTATAACGAGGAAGTTATGACCTGTCGAAGTTTTGCGACAGAACCGACAACGCTGAATAACGTAAAAAGTGAGATTTACGTTAAAACGATATTTAGCCTTAGTGATCTAAACGAGAATCGAAGATCTCGTTGTTAGTATCAAAGCGATAAAAAGTTAGGCGAGAATGGACGTCAAACGAAGAAGTTATGAATTTATAACGAAAGTTTCTGTCCCGGCCTATTAAAAATAAATAATAAAAATGAAGTCAAAATTAGCCGACGGAGTTTAAACGAAAGTTGTAGAGCGTAGTCTCACCTTTCCGTGGATATAAAGAACGTCGAAAACGGAGTTCGTATGAAGAATATATGAATTTCCGAAGTTTGATAAATAATTTGTATTTATTTTTAAATCAAAAATCCGGCATTATCCGAAGGGGGAGTCACAGATCTGATCCGAGGTACGCGCCGCGTACTCGAGTACGCCCCGCGTACAGCCAAAGTGTCGACACATCGGATGACGCATGCAGTGACGCATTTCGGAAGCAGTACGCGCTGCGTACTGCTGTACGCCCCGCGTAAATGAGGCTCCCAGCCTCCTATAAATAGGATGCGAGGGCAGCCGGCCAAATTGCTAATTTCCTCTCGTTTTTGTGCCGAAGCTCTGCGTTTTTACCCCCGAAGCCATCCCGAAGCCCCGGTAATATTCCCGAGTCCCGAAGCGAGTCCCGAGATCCCGAAGATCCCGAGAAGTGCGGTTTCCGAGTCGAAGCTCTGCTCGCGAGAAGTTCGATTTTCGTAGAGATCTTCCACATCTGCTGAGAATTACTACTTCTGCAAGTCGTAGTGCTGTCCGATCATCTTCTGATCAAGTGAGTGTATACTACCTTTCATAAACGCAATAATAATACAACTATGGTTTGAGTGTATTAAGTTTATCGTCGTTTATACGTGCGAAGGTGTTGTTACTTTCTCCTAACGTATAACTATAAAGTATTTTATACGAGATACGTGTTATGTGTATATTTTGTTGTTATGTGTGTGAATGTATATTCACTATCTTCTATCTTACAGATATGATTATTTCTATATGAAATACGTGGTATGTGTATGTGCCTCATTTGTTATATGGAAAATGTATTGATCAAGCATGCTATACAGGTTTTGAAAATATGTATAAAAATGTATGTTTTTATCTACTAATATGTTGGGTAGAACATGGGTAGATAGTTGGTGTGTAATAAACAGATGAGAGGTCTCGTTGTTGTTTTGATCCAGTCATCTAGCGGAATTTAGATGATGACCACGGACTTTTCTAGATAGTCCAGTGGAACGCTAGCAGGCTCATAACCTGTAGGTGTTAATGAACTTGGGTGTTCATTCGCTGTATTCCATCCCCCTCATGGTTGCCTTATTTGACTTATATTGCTGAGGAAACCCCGCAGCATGTGTTGTCACCCCGATGAAAATATTCTTAGATTAGGTCCCTTGTGTTAGTTATTTTAAGGACGTAAAGTGAGAATAACGGGAATGGGTAACTGGGTTATTGTTGGTTGATAATAATTAATTTAATTATTTATTGTGGGTTGAAAACCATATATGCTCACCAGGCTCCCAAGCCTGACTCACTCAGTTTTATTTGTATTACAGGAAGTGGCGCAAGGGCGTAAGATGGATGAACCATCAAGTTGTTTTGTTTACAAGTCTACATATGTTTATATTTGTTATATGACTTGTAATGTATTCGTTTATGCTTATTGGTCTGTATCGGAACATGACACCCCGAGTTTTGATTATAATGAAAATACATTTCTTTTATGAAATGCTTCGGTAAACATTGTTTTATCATGTTTTGTTTTTGGGAACAAATTCCGCAACTCTTTCAAATCAAAAGGATTTACTCTGAATTTATTTTAAAAGCATAAATGAAAATCGGTCTTTTCTGGCCGAGATTTTGGGGATGTCACAGTTGGTATCAGAGCATTAGTTTAAGCGAACTAGGAATTTTTAGGATTTCTAGACTTAAACTTAGAATGCTAAGTGGAATTTTGAGATGTGTGTCTGTTATGTTTTAGACACGAACACTAGTTTATTTTAGGAATGTTGCCTAAAATGCTTTATGTGCTAAATGTTGTATGTTGCCATATATGATATTATTGGTTCGCATCTATGGTCTGTTGCCGACCGGATCTAGAAACTTTATGTGTGTAGGATTCTAAGCGTACGTCTACGATATTAGAACTAGCATGTAAACGTTTCGGAGTGATAAGGATGATTTGAATATCTATCGTGAATAAGGATCTAATTTCACCTTATTCGGTGTGTAGATCAAAAATGGTGAGAACAAGAAGTGGAGTTGGAAATGCTGATGAAAACAGGAATCAACCACCAGTGATTGAACAAAGACCTGTTGTAGCAGCAGCACCTTAGCCAATAACCATGGCTAGTGTGCAATTGATGATTCAGACGATGTTGGATCGTCAGATGGAGGAAACTAGACAGTTGCTTCAACAAAATCGTAAAGAACTGTCGATTCGTGTGGAAGAGCCTGAATTAAATGAAGGGCACTCGGAAGGTGGAAACTTCAGTGGATCAGTTGGTCAAGCCAACCCACCGATAGTTAGGCAAGATAACCGCGATGGAAGGAATGATGGAATGGGATGCAAGTACAAGGAATTTTTGACTTGCAAACCATCGACCTTCAATGGAAAGGAGGATCCGATTGGGGTTATGGATTGGATCTCCGAAATGGAGCTAGCCTTCATGACGTGTGGCTGCAGAGGTAAGTTGCAAACTATCTATGCCGTGCGTCAATTCCGAGGTGGAGCTGTTCGTTGGTGGAACACTCTAGGGAAGACTTTGAGCCCTAACGAGCCACTGCAATTGTCATGGGCAGAGTTCTTGGTGCAGTTTAAGCGCAAGTTCTGCTCGGCTCAAAATCTGTTGGAGTTGGAGAACAAGTTCCTGACATTGACTAAAGGCAGTATGTCAGTTGATGAATACACCAATAACTTCACCGATAAGATGGAGTTTGCCTTGCGTATCGCTCCAGACGAGCTGACGAAGGTGGACCGGTATGCGAAGGGACTCCCATGGGAGTATGAAGTGCCAGTACGTCAGGCACATACTTTAGAGGCAGCTATCTGGGCTGCCAAGTCTGTTGAGAATATGATAAAGGGGAGAACCACCAACAAGGTTGAGGTTGGTGAGAAGAGGAAGTTTGAGGGAACATCTGGTTCCGGTAAGAAAAGCAAATTTTCGAAATCTGATTCGAAAAGGTTTGGTGGGGGAAAAGGGGGAGAAGCGAAGTGGTGTGATAAGTGTAAGAAAAAGCACTTTGGGAAATGTAGCGAGGATGTGACCTGCTACAAGTGTGGAAAGGTTGGACATTTTACCAATAAATGTCCGAACAACAAAAGGATGTGTTTTGGCTGTAATGAAGAGGGGCACATTTTGAAAGACTGTCCGAAGAAGAAGGAGGCAGCTAAGCCCAACATTCCACCAAAGTCGAAGGCGAGAGCATTCCAGATGACACTGGAAGCTGCTAAGGATGAAGCTGATATCGCTTCAGGTACCTTTCTCGTTAACAATTTGCCTGCCCAAATTTTATTTGATTATGGAGCCAACTACTCCTTTATATCGCATGAATTTGGTAGAAAACTAGCTTTGCCTATTAATAGACTAGATAATGCTTTATTAGTCGAAGTTGCTAGTGGCAAGTTTGTACCTGTTAGGCATCGTATGAAAAACATCTTAATTGACTTGAATGGGAATAAGTTATGCGAGGAATTATTGCCTATCAAACTTAACGGTTTCGACATCGTGTTGGGAATGGATTGGCTCAGTGCCAATGATGCCGAAATTTTATGCAAGAAGAAGATTGTTAAAGTAAACCCGCCTGGGAAGGAATCGTTTATGGTGTATGGGGACAAACGCCGAGTAAATTCTGGAATCATTTCTCTAATGAAAGCCAGAAAGTGTTTGACCAAGGGATGTACATCATATTTAGCATTCGTGATTGATGCTAAGAAGGAAAAGAAGGTGATGCAGAGTATTCCTGTGGTGTGTGATTATCCGGAAGTATTTCCCGAAGATCTTCCTAGATTACCACCTGATAGACAAGTAGAGTTCAGAATAGACTTGTTACCAGGAACCACGCCAATAGCAAAAGCACCTTATCGATTAGCACCGACGGAGATGAAGGAGCTGATGATGCAACTTCAGGAGTTATTGGACAAAGGTTTCATTAGACCTAGTTCATCGCCCTGGGGAGCTCCGGTGTTATTTGTGAAGAAGAAAGATGGAAGTATGAGAATGTGCATTGATTACAGAGAGCTGAACAAGGCAACAATAAAGAATAGATATCCGTTGCCAAGGATTGATGACCTATTTGATCAATTGCAAGGTTCGAGCTATTTCTCGAAGATCGATCTTAGGTCAGGATATCATCAGCTGAAAGTAAGAGAGCAGGATATAGAGAAGAATGCATTCAGAACTAGATATGGACACTACGAGTTCTTGGTTATGTCGTTTGGACTAACCAATGCTCCGGCAGCATTCATGGATTTAATGAATAGGGTTTGTAATCCGTTCCTTGATAAATCCGTGATAGTGTTCATCGACGACATTCTGATTTACTCAAAAAGCCAGGAGGAGCATGGCAGACACTTGCGAGAAGTGTTAGAAGTCTTGAAGAAGGAGAAGTTGTATGCTAAGTTCTCCAAAAGTGATTTTTGGATTCGAGAAGTCCAATTCTTGGGTCACGTGGTCAACCAAGAGAGGATAATGGTTGATCCAGCGAAGATCGAAGCTGTGATGAAGTGGGAACAACCGAAAAGTCCCACAGAGATCCGAAGCTTTTTAGGATTAGCCGGATATTACCGAAGGTTTATCCAAGGCTTTTCTTCGATTGCTACTCCATTGACAGCTTTGACCCACAAAGGAGCTACTTATGCTTGGAGTGAGAAGCATAAAGAAGCATTCGAGAAGCTAAAGAAGAAGCTATGCGAGGCACCGATACTTTCTCTACCCGATGGAGTTGAAGACTTCGCCGTTTATAGCGATGCGTCTAGGGTTGGATTGGGTTGTGTTTTGACCCAAAGAGAAAAGGTGATAGCATATGCCTCTCGACAGCTGAAAGAGCATGAAAAGAATTACCCGACTCATGATTTGGAGTTGGCAGCGGTAATTTTCGCTCTGAAAATATGGAGGCATTACCTCTATGGCACGAAGTGCAAACTTTTCACTGATCACAAGAGTCTCCAATATCTCTTTAATCAGAAGGAATTGAATATGAGGCAACGACGCTGGCTGGAATTACTCAAGGACTACGACTGTGAGATACTTTACCATCCCGGTAAAGCTAATGTTGTTGCTGATGCTCTCAGTCGGAAAGTCAATCTTGAAAGGAAAAGGCCAAGAGCGTTGAGAATTGAAGTTGTCTCAACCATTGTGGAAAGTATAAAGAAAGCTCAAGAGGAAGCTTTTGAGAAAAATGACCGAAAGGAGGAACGTTTGGGTAAAACGTTGGTGTTTGGTACAAACGGTCATGGACTGAAGGTATTCCAAGATCGTATTTGGGTACCTAAGTCAGGAGGAATTAGAGATCTTCTGATGGAAGAAGCTCACAAGACCATGTATTCGATTCATCCCGGTAGCACTAAAATGTATAGGGACCTGAAACCCTACTACTGGTGGCCGACGATGAAGCTTAATGTTGCAAAGTATGTGGCCGAGTGTGTGACTTGTGCGAGAGTCAAGACACAACATCAGAAACCGTATGGGAGTTTAGAACCTTTACCTGTGCCTATGGGTAAGTGGGAAGACATTGCTATGGATTTTGTCACTAAACTACCCAGAACAAAGAATGGTCACGACATGATTTGGGTGGTCGTTGATCGATTCACTAAGAGTGCGCATTTCATAGCAGCCAGGGAGAAATGGTCTATGGAAAAGCTTGCGAATTCTTATGTGAAGGAAATTGTGAGACTTCACGGTGTTCCGCTAACAATTGTCTCGGATCGTGATAGTCGTTTCACCTCAAGGTTTTGGAAAAGTCTACAAGAGGAAATGGGTACCAAGTTATGTTTAAGTACAGCTTACCATTCGCAGACTGATGGTCAGAGTGAAAGAACGATACAAACACTTGAAGATATGCTGAGAGCATGTACCTTGGAATTCCTAGGTAATTGGGATGAACATTTACCGTTGGTAGAATTTTCCTATAACAATAGTTTTCACTCGAGCATTAAGATGGCACCTTACCAAGCTTTGTATGGACAAAAGTGTCGTACGCCGTCTTGTTGGCTTGAGGCTGGGGAAAAGCAGTTTATGGGACCGGAGATGGTTCATCAAACTGCTGAAAAGTTGAAAATAATTAGGGAAAGAATGTTAGTAGCTCAAGATCGTCAAAAGAGTTATACTGACAAAAAGCGAAGACCGATGACTTTTGAAGTTGGGGATTCGGTTTTGCTTAAAGTCTCGCCGTGGAAGGGACTTATAAGATTTGGAAAAGGGGGAAAGTTGAGTCCAAGGTTTATTGGACCGTTTAAAGTTCTCCAGAGGATTGGGAACCAAGCTTACAAGCTCGAACTACCAGAAGAACTGAATGGAATTCATAACACTTTTCATGTGTGTTATTTACGGAAGTTCACGGGGGAAGTTCCCGACATGATTCCACTTTCGGAGTTGAGAATTGATGAGAACAAAAGGTTGATTGAAGAACCAGAGGCAATTGTTGACCGAAAGACTAAGAAGTTGCGACGCAAGATGGTCGAGTTAGTGCTTGTCCGATGGAAACACACGAATGGGCCGAATCTCACCTGGGAGATGGAGAGTGACATGTTGAGTCGCTATCCGCATTTGTTTGTTGATGTGTGACTCCGAGGACGGAATCATTCTAAGGTGGAGAGAATTGTAACGCCTGTGTTTCTGGGCTTGCCATTTTTAGCAATGTAATGGTCTAGGTTAACCTTTGTAACCCGTTTTGAAATAATAAGATTGTATTATTTGAGTATTATGTGTTTTGTGCTTAATTGCTTAATTATGTGGTTCGATTAATTAAGAATAAAAATGAGCGTCAAAATTTAAGTGTAAAATAAACTTGATATATTTAGATAATGTTGTAGTAGTTGAAACAAGGTTTCCGAAGATATAAAGAATGCCGAAATCCGAGTTATAACGAGGAAGTTATGACCTGTCGAAGTTTTGCGACAGAACCGGCAACGCTGAATAACGTAAAAAGTGAGATTTACGTTAAAACGATATTTAGCCTTAGTGATCTAAACGAGAATCGACGATCTCGTTGTTAGTATCAAAGCGATAAAAAGTTAGGCAAGAGCGGACGTCAAACGAAGAAGTTATGAATTTATAACGAAAGTTTCTGTCCCGGCCTATTAAAAATAAATAATAAAAATGAAGTCAAAATTAGCCGACGGAGTCTAAACGAAAGTTGTAGAGCGTAGTCTCACCTTTCCGTGGATATAAAGAACGTCGAAAACGGAGTTCGTATGAAGAAGATATGAATTTCCGAAGTTTGATAAATAATTTGTATTTATTTTTAAATCAAAAATCCGGCATTATCCAAAGGGGGAGTCACAGATCTGATCCGAGGTACGCGCCGCGTACTCGAGTACGCCCCGCGTACAGCCAAAGTGTCGACACTTCGGATGACGCATGCAGTGACGCATTTCGGAAGCAGTACGGGCTGCGTACTGCTGTACGCCCCGCGTAAATGAGGCTCCCAGCCTCCTATAAATAGGATGCGAGGGCAGCCGGCCAAATTGCTAATTTCCTCTCGTTTTTGTGCCGAAGCTCTGCGTTTTTACCCCTGAAGCCATCCCGAAGCCCCGGTAATATTCCCGAGTCCCGAAGCGAGTCCCGAGATCCCGAAGATCCCGAGAAGTGCGGTTTCCGAGCCGAAGCTCTGCCCGCGAGAAGTTCGATTTTCGTAGAGATCTTCCAGAGATGCTGAGGATTACTACTTCTGCAAGTCGTAGTGTTGTCCGATCATCTTCTGATCAAGTGAGTGTATACTACCTTTCATAAACGCAATAATAATACAACTATGGTTTGAGTGTATTAAGTTTATCGTCGTTTATACGTGCGAAGGCATTGTTACTTTCTCCTAACGTATAACTATAAAGTATTTTATACGAGATATGTGTTATGTGTATATTTTGTTGTTATGTGTGTGAATGTATATTCACTTTCTTCTATCTTACAGATATGATTATTTCTATATGAAATACGTGTTATGTGTGTGTGCCTCATTTGTTATATGGAAAATGTATTGATCAAGCATGCTATACAGGTTTTGAAAATATGTATAAAAATGTATGTTTTTATCTACTAATATGTTGGGTAGAACATGGGTAGATAGTTGGTGTGTAATAAACAGATGAGAGGCCTCGTTGTTGTTTTGATCCAGTCATCTAGCGGAATTTAGATGACGACCACGGACTTTTCTAGATAGTCCAGTGGAACGCTAGCAGGCTCATAACCTGTAGGTGTTAATGAACTTGGGTGTTCATTCGCTGTATTCCATCCCGCTCATGGTTGCCTTATTTGACTTATATTGCTGAGGAAACCCCGCAGCATGTGTTGTCACCCCGATGAAAATATTCTTAGATTAGGTCCCTTGTGTTAGTTATTTTAGGGACGTAAAGTGAGAATAACAGGAATGGGTAACTGGGTTATTGTTGGTTGATAATAATTAATTTAATTATTTATTGTGGGTTGAAAACCCTATATGCTCACCAGGCTCCCAAGCCTGACCCACTCAGTTTTATTTGTATTACAGGAAGTGGCACAAGGGCGTAAGATGGATGAACCATCAAGTTGTTTTGTTTACAAGTCTACATATGTTTATATTTGTTATATGACTTGTAATGTATTCGTTTATGCTTATTGGTCTGTATCGGAACATGACACCCCGAGTTTTGATTATAATGAAAATACATTTCTTTTATGAAATGCTTCGGTAAACATTGTTTTATCATGTTTTGTTTTTGGGAACAAATTTCGCAACTCTTTCAAATCAAAAGGATTTACTCTGAATTTATTTTAAAAGCATAAATAAAAATCGGTCTTTTCTGACCGAGATTTTGGGGATGTCACACCCTAATATCTGAACCAACTTCGACACGTAATGTTTCGAAATATCTTATAAGTGCCGCTTTGTTTGCCTAACAAGGACCAAATTAAACACAATGATTACAAAATTTTTGATATAGCTCAAATCAAATCAAAACAAGTGATGATATTGATATCTAATACTTCTTGTTCTTACACAACAAATCCCTAATTTTGGTGTGGCAAACCATCCGGCACAAGAAGAAATGACGACTATTTTGCCTTTGTTGTTACGTAAATGTGGAAGTGCAAATTGGGTTGTATACACCGAACCCCAAAAGTTTATGTCCTGTTCAAATCAAACAGTTGGTAAATCCAAGGTGGTTAGTAAGTTGTGATTTTATTTAAATTTGATTATATGAATTAGATTAGTATATAGTACCATGAGTGAAATATAGTCCGAAGAACATCTTTGATCCTGAACGTAGCACACTCCCGCATTGTTCACTAAATGATCCACTTTTTCACATAAAATAAATTAATTAATTTAAGAAAAAAAAACATATCAAGAAAATGGGCATTTTATTTTGTTGTTTTACTTTCTCATTTATTTATTGGTTGTGGTTGGTTTATATTTTTATTAAATATAAAACTAATCCAATTATAAATAAGTCTTCCTTTATTTCTATTTAAAGAAATATTGATATTAGTATTCTTTTTTAAACTATGACATCATTTTGTAGATTCCTTACAATTTAGAATAAAATAAAAAATTGATTACGCATAATAGAATTTTATAAACAAATTAAAGGAAAAGATATTTTGAGAAAAAAATAATAAATAATTTAGAAGTGAGAGGTTGGTCAACGAACAAGGAGCAAAGGTAACAGTAATTAAACACTCACAGGTACCAAAATGGTGGATGGTTTCGTCGACAAACCGCTTACAGTCATCGAGCTTCGAAACGTCGGCGAAAATCACGATCACTTCCGGCGACCCCAACTCCCTCGCCCTCTCCGCAACCACCTCCAGCTGTTCCTTTCTTCTTGCAACCAATGCTAAACGCGCTCCTCTTTTCGCATATTCATACGCCAAATACTTCAATTCAATCAGTTCACAAACACCGAACCCATCTTTTGTTAGTTAATCTCAGTTTATAATGCTGATTACTAATGAAAATTCAATGCAAATATCGATGATTCAACAGTAAAACTGCTTGTACTTTACCTCGCCAATACCAGAAGAAGCTCCGGTGATCAGCGTTACTTTTCCGGCGAGGTCTTCAGGGAAAGCGAATTTAATGAAGTAGTTGAAGAACCTGAATACTAAGACCAGGGGATAAAGCAATAGTAACAGGATAATGGTTAAAATAGGAAGAATAAGGTTTAAGAGCTTGTGAATGAGATCCATGAGAGTATGTATTTGAGTTTATGCTGTAGGGAGGAAGACGTAGTTAAGGGCATACATACAGAATGTTATCATACACGGCACTAGTTTATAATTAATATTTTAGCCGGCATTCTCTATGTATAGGTATATACGCATAATAATATATAAAAGATTAATTAATGTCTCACATATTAAAAATACGCTGTTTGTTTTAATTTATGTAGTATTAAGCTCGACCGTTTTCTAGTTTATGTAAAAAGTTAGTAGTTATAGGAAAAGTGGAAAACTAGTCATGGTATATGTGTTAGCATGATAAGTAATGCCATGAGTTTTTATTTAGCCTTTTAGATCTTGGTAGTGAATATGTCGAACTCATTAACAACCAAAATCAACCGTTTGTCCTTCATATTTTCTTACCCTTCAAATGGATCTTGGAGTGTGTCCCAGATCTCTTTAGCAGACTTGCATAGTTTGATGTGCTCGAAAAGAAAAGGAGGAACACCAAACACCATTTCAGAGAATACAACTTGATCAGCATACAACTTCTTAAGATCATCAACTGTTAGAGGAGCTGGACACGTTTCATATTGACCTATAAGCTGAGCAGCAACATCTCTTACAGTTGTTCGAACTGGAACATGAGGACCTTCTTTGACGGATCTCTAGATAGATTTACATTTTTCTTTTCCAAGTAAAAATCTCTCCATTATTACTTTCCAGTGATCATATTCTTCAATAACTAACAATGGGGCACGAGTAGGGCAACCCACACTATTTGCTATTTGTATTGAATACATTTGTTGAGGATTGGAAGCAGCTATTGAAGTTAAGATATCTTGAGCAAAAGTAGTATATAGTAGAACTTTTATCCTGAACACATAAATGATTGAAATACCAAGGTAATTTCAAATCAATGATAATCTGATATTGTGGATTCAAAGGATAACCACTCAAGCTCTGATACCAATTGTGAGAACAAGGATGATCTGATGCGCAGAGATAAGGTTTGAAAACTCAAACCTTGAATGAATACTTAAGATCAATGTCTACTTACTAATAAGTGTTCCAGTCAAGTCTGGCAAGACCAGTCAAGTAAGTACTTCAAACAAAGTATTCACGGTATAAATGAAGAGAGAAGATAATGATCAATGTAAAGATATAAAAT
Source organism: Lactuca saligna (assembly GCF_052625555.1). Classification (NCBI taxonomy): domain Eukaryota; kingdom Viridiplantae; phylum Streptophyta; class Magnoliopsida; order Asterales; family Asteraceae; genus Lactuca; species Lactuca saligna. The sequence goes on along the minus strand of NC_136420.1, from coordinate 110,074,979 downwards.
GAAGAACAGTAAGAATGTTTCTGAGAGAAAGTTAGTAAAATCACTAGAATTAAATGAAAGATCCGACATTGACTTTGCATTGAAAGTTCCTATAAATAGGAGTCAAAGTTACATCTAAAGAACTAGGATACTTACATAGGACTGGACAATAGAAATGTTTCTGATATTCTGATTATCTAATATTACAAAAGACTAACTCCTATGAAATGTCATATCAATACAAAGACAAACTTTAATAAATGCATAAAGACAAAATATATTGACTCCGGATTAGCACCCATTCTGGACATGAGGATCATTTCGGAATGCCTTCACTACAGCTTCTTATCTTCTACTCTGTGACAACCCGATATTTCAACTCTATGTAAACGACTTAAAAAGTCAAGTATTGTAACTACGTTTGTTATAATGAAATTAACTTCGAAAATAAAATATCCAAAAATCACTAACTAAATTACCTATTATGTTAGATGTCAATAAACCGTGATCCTACGTAAAAAGAACGCCCAAATCTGACTTCGTATAAGAATGTTATGAATTTTCCAAGTTCCACTTAGCAACGGACAGCTAAAAACTCGAAACAAAGATCGAGAAACTTTTGACCAGAATGACCTAAATGAGAATCGAAGGTCTTGACAATGGTTTTTGAACGGTAAAAAGTCTGGCAAAAACAGACGTCAGATAATGAAGTTATGAATTTTTAAAGAAATTTTCTTACCGTGACCTTTTAAAAATAAATAATAAAAATAATTTCAAAATTTGCCGACGGAATCTAAACGAAAGTTGTAGAGTATAGTCTCACATATGCGTGGATATAAAGAACGTCGAAAACGGAGTTCGTATGAAGAAGATATGAATTTTTGAAGTTTATTAAATATTAAATCTATAATTTTTAATGAAAACTTCGGTATTATCCAAAAGCTGAGTCACGCCCGAGTACGCCCGAGTACGCCCAGCGTACTCAAGGCCTTGGCCTCGGATCGTCCATGTCGTACCCTATGCGAAGCTACGTCCAATCCCATCCGGGGGTCCGAGCTAGTCGAGGATGTGCGCATGTGTGAAGCACAGGTACGCCCCGCGTACGGAGGCAGTTCACACCCCCTATAAAAGGGATGCGAGGGTTCCGAAGAAAAGGGCCATTCTCTCTCATCTCTCTTACGTTTTTGCCTCGTTTTTCATTCCTGTGCTATCCCGAAGCCCCGGTCACATTGCTCAAGTCCCGAGGGTCGTTTGTGCTCCCGAGATTCCCAAGAAAATCCGCTTTCTCGAGTCGAAATTTTGTCCAGTTTTCATCCCGCCTTCTCCGATCTTTCAAGTGAGTTCATACCCCTATAATTCACACTTTTAAACCTTTTATAAGTACTTTTATACGCTTTTAAGGGGAGGAATACAACTAAAACACTCGATTATTATTGTGTGTTATATAAAGTTTCATTATTCGCTTTTTATCAACGGAATCATATGTGATTTATAACTATTATAGTGAAACTTTCATATGCAAATTACACCACGATAACATATTATCTTTTGAAATAAGAAATGATTTATGTATTTATGTAAATCAGACACTCTGCTTATACTATATTTATGTGTGTCGGTTTTGGCACTACAAAAAAATATACTTTTCATAACAAGTGAACATTTTCACTAGGAATTACTATACTAACAAAACGCACTTTTAGAAAACTATAATAGGTATAGTTTTACGAGAATACTGCGAACTTTTACATACATGGAAATACTATTTCAAGAAGCTACTTTCATATACAAGAATAAACGAACATTTTCACACGTAAATCTGTTTTATACTAAGTTTTGTGAGACATTAAACTTCACGTACACTCGAGTACACATTTCAAGTCCTGTATTATATACCAGAATCCCTTGGAGGGGGAGCATGGTGTTTGTGTATAGATCTATACGGGATTGACAACCCCGCACCCTGACTGTTAGCTACAGTACACCATTTGGGGTGACAAACGTCAGAACATTCCAACGCCTGAAGAACGTTGTGTATAGGCATTCGTTGTCAATAGCATGGTTATAAAACTCACATAGAGTATTAAAAACACATTGATTTACGGGGTTTTTCAGATGTAATGGAGGTTTTATACGTACATAAGTTCATTTACTTTATGCATGAAAAACGAAATTGTGATATAAGTTTGGAACTTCTAACCACTACTCATAAATGGGAAAACATCAATTTTTTAACATATATTGTTCTTGATTTAAAGCTACGTTTATACCAGTAGGAAACATGGGATTTTCTAGAGACTAACAAACAAAAACGAACCATTTCATTTTCATACAAATACTATCATTAAATGCTTATGAAACTCACCAGCTTAAATGCTGATCTACTCTTTCAAAACTACTTGTATGTCCTAGGGACTCAGTAATTACAGGTACTAAACGACTTTTAAAGAAGCAATGCTGCGGCACTAGTTTAAATTCATATTTTGGCATCATATTGTAATTGGTTTTGAACATGTACTCTTTTAAACAATGTAAACTTTCAATTATATATATGATGGTTGTATTGCTTTCTTTACTATGCATTCATTTGTTACGTTACCACATGAAGTCATCCGCCCCCCGAACGTTTCCGCCGTTCCGGTTTGGGGGTGTGACATACTCTTCTGGTCCGGACAGATTCCGGACCACTCTTCACATTTTGACTTCGGACCATTCTTTGTTTTGGAACATCTTCACTTCAGAATTAGATCTTAGGATTGCTAGAGGTTCACTTTTAGGTTCCAACAAACTCATGACGTGAGCATTATTTCTCACAACGTGAGTAGAGATGGCAATGGGGGCGGGGAACACAGGGGACCCCAATCCATTAAACCCCCGTCCTCACCCCCAACGGGAACTGGGGATCCCCAACAGGGAAACGGAGATTTCTTTTTCTATTTTAATATGCAAACTTTTACATAAGAAAAAACCCTAAATTTCAATTTTACCAGCGTAAGTTTAAAAATTTTATAAAATATATAAGTACCCATAAATTGCATAAAAAATATAAATAAATTTTCTGCCAATTTTAAATACATACATGAAAAATCAAGTAGAAAAAATATTAGATTGATATTTTAGGTAAAATAAATCAACCAAAGAGAAAAAAATATACAAGAGTTTAAATTAGATAAAAGAAAAAGCAAAAGTATAATTTCAACCAAGTAATTACTAATGAGTTAGGTTATTTAGATCAAATTTTATGTATTATAAACTCTACTATAAATATATGTTTTGTATTATTTTTATATATTAATATATATCGGGGGCGGGTTCAGGGTCGGGGATTAAGAATATCCACACCCCCATCCCCATCCCCATTTTTTTTATTAGGGGATTCCCATCCCCATCCCCATGACGTGAGAAGTCGTCCAGACATGTTTCGGAGCTACAAACACAAATGAAGAAGCTACGAGGTGATACTGATGGGTTATAGCTAATAGAACATCCTATGTGCTCATACAAACCCTAATACTTGGATATAGATTTCTCTATTGTACATGCAATTCATCCAAGACTTATAAACCCTAGATCTAGATATGTATTTCGAAATAGACATAAGAATACATATCTAGGTGATTACCTCTTCTTCAATGGCTTGAATTTCCTTGTCTTTGGATAAATCATAATTAATCCTCTTTCTCCATAAATCATTCTGTCCAGTTGCTTTGGTGAAGGCAGCCCAAAAGGACCATGCACAACCGGGTCAAGTACATACCAAATATAGTTACGGGCTTAGACACTAATACAATAGATACAACCATGACTCACGATGTGAGCATTAATTCTTTTTCTCTCTCTCCCTCTCTCTCTCTCTCGTTTGTTGAGGCCGTTACTGCATCCCGAGCCCGACGATCACGAACCGCTGACCATTTCTAGATAGATTCTATTAAAGTACGTTACAAGTAAGTGCATAGTTACTTTCATCTTACACACACACACACACACATATATATATATATGCAGTATTTTATATAAATTACATGTTATGTGTGCATATTTACTTGAGATCTGTGCTAGAAGAAAGATTTAAGCTTCTTTGTTTTTCAGATCTAAACCGTATATGTATTTTGATCTCAGATCTAAACCTTTTTCTTCCGATCTAGGCTATAGATGTATTATATTTTCAGATCTGAACCTTTTCTTCAAATCTAAAACTATAGATGTATTTTATATCTACAAATATGTTAGTTATAACATGGGTAGATAAATGATGAGTTATGAAAGATGATATAGATGAATATTGGTAGATGCACCACAACCTGTAGATGTTTTCGAACTACGATGCACTCTAAACATCCTAGCAGTTGCGCAAAAGGATAACATCAGCAGCTGCGCCTAATAGAGAACGTCATAATCCTGGCAGCTGCGCCTGAATGATAATACTGACAGGTGCGCCTAATAGATAACATTGGCAGTTGCGCCATAGGCAAAGATGGACTTCGTGCTTATTCCATGGGAGAATCCTTAGGAATGAAAAAGTGAATGGCAGTTTATTCTTAGGGTAGAACCTTAAGAGTAAAGAAGATAATGGGGATGGGTAATTGGGTTGAATGCTTAATGTTTAAACATAATAATTATATTATTGTGGGTTGAAAACTCTATGTACTCACCAGGTTTCCCAAGCTTGGCCCACTCAGTTTTCTTTATATTACAGGTAGTGGCACAAGAGCATAATTGGACGATCTGACGAGAGATTATGGATTATAGACCAGTAGAAATAAATAGAATATTTATAAGGTCTATGTTATTTTAAGGCCTATGTTGCCTATGGTGTTCTGTTTATGCTTTTGATCTGTAATGATGATGACATCCTGGGATTTTAATGCAATGAAAATACATTTCTTTGCAAATGTTTTTATCTATATTTTATGGGAAAAAAATTCGCAACACGTTTTGTTAAAAGGATTACTTTGATTTTGAAAATAAAACATAAACAAATCGATCTTTTCTGGCAGTGAATTTGGGGATGTCACAGATTCTATCTTAATTAATGTATTTTTAATAAATAGAACTCCATCTTCTATTCTAAACGGTAAAAATCCTTTTGAATTAATCTATAAACATGTTCATGTGTATGATAAAATTCATGTGTTTGGATTTTTAGCCTTTGCCACAAAATTGAACAATAATGATAAATTTTCTGAACGTTCTGGAAAATGTGTTCTCATTAGATATTCTAATGTTAAAAAGGATACAAGTTATTTAGTCTTGATAATGGTTCTTGTTTCTTTTCCAGGGATGTGAAATTTTATGAATCAGTTTTTCCTTTCAAGTTGGCATCTAAATCAAATGAAAAGTCTTAATTTCTTGAGACAACTTTTTTGAATAACAATAACCCTTAGGACCCATTTTCCACTTATGAACTTTTATTTTCTAATTTTTTTTATGATAATCAAAATAGTAGGGTTTTAGGTTGTAATAGTCAGGATGGTTATATAGTTGTTAATCAACCATCAAGTGCAACTAGTTTTGGTATTGATGGTAGTTCAATGCTCTTGGTTGTGAAACTTCTGGTTTGCAACCTGAGACTATTACATCTGATCCCACTAGTAGTACTGAGGAATATTTTAATAATAGTATTTCTTCTTTAGATTCTCAGTTGTTAGAAGTTAGAAAATCTAATCGTGAGTCTAGATTTCCTAAAAAATCTAATGATTTTGTTATAGAAAGAAAGTATAAATATGGAATTGAAAGATCTGTTAATTATTCTTTCCTTAGTATTGATAACAAGTGTTTTGCAACAAATTTGAATAAAACTATTAAACCACAATCTTATTATCAAGCACCATTGGATTCCAACTGGGTAAATGCTATGAATGAAGAAATTGAATCTTTGTATAGAAATAATACGTGGGATATTTTTGATTTACCTACTGATAGAAACCCATTGGTTGTAAATGGGCATATAAAATAAAGTATAAATCAAATGGTGAAGTAGAAACATTTAAGGCAAGGCTTGTAGATAAGGGGTATAACCAGAGGTAAGGGAAAGATTTTGATGAAACTTTTTTGCTTGTTGCTAAAATGGTTACTTTTAGAATTGTTATTTCTCTTGCAGTTAATTTTAATTGGAATTTATTTCAATTAGATATAATCAATGCTCTTATTTATGGGGAGTTAGATGAAGAAGTTTATATGTCTTTACCTCCTGGTTATAATGATAAAGATAATAACAATGTTTGTAAGCTACTGAATTCATTATATGGGCCGAAACAGGCTCCTAGAAAATGCAATGAAAAGTTATGTGGTTTTTTGCATGAGTTTGGTTTTATTCAAAGTGTGAATGATTTTTCCATGTTTGTTAAATCTTCTAATGGTAAAATTATTATATTACTTATGTATGTTGATGACATCATTTTGTGTGGTAATTGTGATGAAGAAATTGATAAAGTTAAAAGTTTTTTGAAATCAAAATTTTTGATCAAAGATTTGGGAAAATTAAAGATTTTCTTAGGGATTGAAGTTGTAGACATAAACAAAGGTGTTTGTTTGTGTCAAATGAAATATTGTATGGTATTGTTACATGAGTTTGGATGTTAAGCTGTAAACCAATTAAGATTCCTTTAGACTGTAATGTTAAAGTTAGAAGAGAAGGGATTGATGCTAATGATGTGCTTGTTCAAAATGTTGTTCTTTATAGAAAAAATTGACTGGAAAATTCATTTATTTGACTATTACTCGTCCAGATATTTCATATGTTGTACAAGTGTTGAGTCAGTTTATGCACTCACCAAGGAAATCTCATTTTAATATTGCTATAAGGTTAGTTAGATATTTGAAATCAAATCTTGGAAGGGGTTGTTCTGTTACAAAGAGTAATCTAAATTTAAAATTTTTTGTTAATGCAAATTTGGCCAAGTGCTTAGTATCTAGAAGGTCTATTATAGGTTATATTGTGTTTCTTGGCAATACTATTGTCTCATGGAAATGCAGGAAACAAGATACTGTTTCACGGTCTTCTACTAAATCCGAGTATAAAGTACTTGGTGTAATTTCCTATGAAATTATGTGGATTTTAAAAGTATTATTTGATGTTGGATTGAAAGGTCTAACACATGTTCCTATTTTTTGTGACAATGAGTCAGCAATAAAACTTGTCCATAATCTTGTATTTCATGGTAAAAACACAAAACATTTTGATATGGACATTCATTTTATAAGAGATAAGGTTTCAAAAGGTGTTGTTGAAGTTCATAAAGTAAGTTCAGATTTTAATTTGGCAGATATTTTTACTAAACCTTTAGGAGTTGTTAAGCATGATTGGGTTTGTAAAAGTTTAGGGCTTGTTGATCCTTTTCAAGATAAGTGCTAAAACTATTTTGAATTTTAAGTTTGCGGAGGGGTGTTGAATTATAAGGATTCATTGTTCCAAGCTTATAATTCAGATTGTATCATTTTTATATTTTGTTTATATATATATATATATATATATATATATATATATATATATATATATGTGTGTGTGTGTGTGTGTGTGTGTGTGTGTGTGTTACAGTTTGATGCAGGGAGGTTTGTTGTGAATACATTATTAAAGTATTGAACTAGAATAATTAAATAAGAAGATATGGAATACGTAGGTTTTACCCGACCCTATTCAAGTTTTGGTGATCCGGATGTATAAATTGGTGATCTGTTTAAGAACTGTAGACATAAACACATACATTCATCTTCATACTGATATTCTTCTCTTTTTTGTCATTAGTGTTTTCTGTTCTTTTATCTTGTCTATTTTTTTCTGTTCTTAATCTGTTTGAGAGTAGAATAGGTGAGAGATTTGTAGTTAGGATCTTTGTATAGAGAAGAGAGTTTTGTGTAGTGAGGTTTGATTTGTAAGTATTGCTTGAAAACCAATTGGTTCTTAATAAATAAGAGTTGTGGAGGTTGTGTAATATTGTGTGTTGATGTGTTTGAGTTTCATTTGAGTATGCCAATTTGTAGTGTGACTACAATAGTGTCTTGATTAATATTTATGACAATTTGTAGTGTGGTGAAATCTACTTCTTGTTTGCATCTCGCCTAGTTACAAATCATGACTAAACTCGAATAGATTGCAAACTATTATACACCTTTCAATTTTCATAAATTTGATTACTTGAGTGACTTATAGATATTTATCTCATTGTTTTCACAAATTCCAATCGATCTTTCATGAAGAAGCCTACTGATTTTTAAAAAAGGAAAATATCAGCTAACTAATGACATGTCACTACTTATTATGTCATGTCATCAATAATTAGTTCAAGTCATCATTTAACCTATAAGACCTAGTTACCAATGACTAATCTTCATATATATATATATATATATATATATATATATATATATATATATATATATATATATATATATATATATATATATATATATATATATATATATATATATATATATATATATATATATAAAAGTGTTTTTTTGTACAATAACTTTATTTGAATTGTTTTTTGAACATAATACCCATGATATTTTTCAAACGATTTTAAAACATAATTACCATCCTAAGTTATTTTCTCTTTTTTTTTCCCTTTAATTATTGTTTACTGGTAACTGACGTTACGCTTATGAAATTTGAAAAAAAATATATAGTTTATTGTTTTTTTTAACAAAAACTTTACTTAAATTATGATTTTTTAATTTTGTTTTTTCGAACGATAGTTACCTTTATAATTCATTTTCTCTAAATACAAATACGTTAATTAATGGATACTTTCGAGTTTGGTCCGCTTTATTTTGTTTTTGGACTGTTGTGCATCTGATGTGTAATTGTTGACTTTCAGACGCCACGTGTACAGTGTGAAGAACGACCACCTGTGCATTTTCGCCACCTCCTCTTTTCTTCCTGGCTTCTACTGTTCTACATGACCATTCCCTGCTATTTTTGATACCAATAGTCATGGATTTTCTTCACAGACTCCTCAATTTGATTGCTCCTATAGTAACCCTCAATGCACTCTTCTTCCTCACTCCGCTTTATTGCGTTTTCAAAGTTTTATGCTATATCAATCGTTCCATTTCTAAGGAAGACGTCACCGGAAAAGTTGTATTGATCGTCGGAGCATCTTCAGGAATCGGTGAGGTTCGTAAATCGTAAATAATCCATTTTACTTCGAATTTAACATTAAGTTATTCAAATTTCTGAGTTCCTCTTTCAGCGATAATTAGGGTTTATAAATTGTTAAATAAGTTCTTCCATGTTCATCAAAATGAAGCATATCGCGTATGAGTACGCCAGAAGAGGATCATATCTGGTCCTGGCTGCTAGAAGAGAGAAGAGTCTCCGTGATGTTGCGGAAACCGCTAAGTTACTCGGTGCACCGGAAGCCATCGCGATTCCGACTGATGTTTCCGATATTGATGATTGCAAGCGACTAATCGACGAAACTATCAAGCGTTTTGGACGACGTAAGTGTCATTTCTTCACCAGTTTTAATTAAATCGTTTTCATTTCCTCCATAATCGAGATCTGAGTAACATAGGGCTTCGTTCCAGACTTCCAGTTGACACTTATTTAATCGGAATTGTTAGAACTTATTCATTTTCAGGGGCTTTAATTAGCAAAGATGATACGAACGAAATATTGGTCATGTTCTTGTTGAATTGATGCAGTAAATCATCTGGTGAATTGTGCTGGGGTGACACCAATGTGCATGGTAGAAGAGATAACAGATATCACAAGTTTCACATCAGTCATGGTAATCGTCTAAGTATTTTGTTCTTCACATTCTCCACAAATCCAAATCATTGAAAAAATTGTAATTTACAGGATACAAACTTCTGGGGTTACGTGTATATGACATATCTTTCAATTCCATACCTGAGAAAGACGAAAGGGAAAATTATAGTAATCGCTTCATCTGCTTCATGGATGCCTGCACCTCGAATGAGCTTCTACAATGTAAAAATAAGAACCAATTTATTATTTTTTATTTTCTTAATCTTTCATCGCTGAGATCTCAGATTTCCATCGTCACTTTCAGGCAAGCAAAGCGGCAGTAGTAAGCTTTTACGAGTCATTAAGGCTTGAACTCGGTTCGGACGTCGGAATCACAATCGTGACTCCGGGGTTGACGGAATCGGAAATGAGTCAAGGCAAAATCATGAATAAAGATGGGGAGATGGTAGTTGATCAGGACATGAGAGATGTAAGTGATCGATGTATATATGTAATGTTTATTTAGAGATGAATTAATTTCTGTTTTTGATAGGCGGAGATGAGTATTGTGCCGATTGAGTTGGCGACGGCGTCTGCCATGGCTGTTGTTGATGGTGGTTGCCGGGGAGATGTGTACTTGTCGGAGCCGAAGTGGATCCAGACGACGGCGTATTGGGTGGTGTTTTTCCCGGAGATGGTGGAGTGGGTGAATCGATGGTTTTTATGGGTGAAGGTAGGGGCGTCGCCGTTGGATGCACCTAGCAAGAAGCTGTTGGATGTGCCGGGACTGAGGCATCTGGCGCAGCCGGATTCTGTCAGATCGCCGGAGATAAAGAAAGGATAATTGGTAAAATCTAATATGCTGTACGGACGTAAGAAGAAAAAAAATAAAAGCCCTAAAATATGTAATTTTGTAGTATCGTTGTATAATTATAGACGAGAAAATGATAGAAGCAAAGTAAACTATAAGGTAAATTACATTATTTGTTGCTCGTGAATGTGCTAAAACGTAAATTTAGTACGTGGTTTTAAAAGTTAATTCGGATCATTCCTAATGTCATTAAAAGATCACTACTAGAAAAATAGCCTTTTACGACGCGCAAATTACGACACTCATTAATATATGTTACGCAAACGAGAGTGACATTAAAAAAGTGTCATCTCTTCAGAAAATTTAAGGATTTAGGTCACGCATTATTTCGTGCCTTTAAATTAGTGTCAAAAGAAAAAAAAAAATAAAAACACGGAGGGCGCTGTACCTTAAATGCGCGCCCTCTATATGTGTCGCTTTATAATTTTAATGAATGCGCGTTCCTTAGTTACAAGCGGGAAAAGAAAAGCCAAAAAATTAGAAAAGCCCGCTACCCTCCCTGCCCTAAGCATTTTCACGCATCTTTCATTCTCCTCACACTATTGTGCAACTTCTCAATCAAAGATCGAAGGTTACGATTTCATCTCCATCTCTCGACTTAATCATCTGAATCAAGAAAAAGGGCTTCTGATTTCCATTCATCTACTTCATCGTTGCTGTAATTTCACCTTCTTCATCTCTCTACTGTTATTGAGAATACTCGCCAATAGTTTTCTTATTCCCCACTCGATGTTGAAATTTTCAGAAAAAGCCCTAATTAAGTATTATACTCTCAAGTCTCAATATTAGAATCCAAATATTGATTCTCGTTTGTTTCTTATTCCCCACAGATAAATCGAAAAAGGGGAATTAGAATGACGAAGGTAGCGGGAGTTTTGGTCCGGTGGTCGTGGTTCATCTATCGAGAAAGGAAGATGAGAACGCAAGCAGCCATGGTGGCTCGATGATGGAAATCAATCGAGAAAGGGGAAGCACCTATGGTGCGGGATCGATTTGACAAAAGGAGAAGGGAGAAACAGCGACGCTTCTCTTGTCTGCCACAGCTTGGGGGGGGGGGGGGGGGGGGGGAGGTGCTCCGGCGGTCTCCTTGGCTGTTCTTCCTTGTCACCAGCAGATTACATGTAGGGAGGGGACTCAACTAGTCCGATGGAGTAGGGCAAGTAACGACTGGTAGATCAGGATGATCGATCTATTCATGAGGAGGAGGAGGAAATTATTGGTTCCCGGTGAGCCTTCCTTGGCTTCTTAGACTCCGTCATCGGTAGAAATCGGAGGACCTTTGGGGTTTGGATAGATCGAAGGAAGAAGAATGAAGAAGTGGTGGTCTTTGGTGATTGAAGGTAAACGGATGGGGTTTTCTTGAACCTCACAGGTCGTATTCTTTCTTAGATTTAATGCTTTCCATGAATCTTTTTTGGTGATTGAAGGTAAACGGATGAGATCGATTGATCTATATTATCAGCACCGAATTGACACTCGTGTGCCCATTGAAATCACGGTATGTTTGATTTCAGATTATTCATTTCATGTTTCTATTTCCTACTTAGCATCTGAGATTGGTTAATTTCTTTACTTGAAAGATGGGAGAAATGAAGAAATTAACTGGTGGAAGAAGGGAAGATAAAATACGTAGGATTATCAGAAGCTTCGGCTTCAACCATTAGAAGAGCCCATGCTGTGCACCCGATAACTGCTGTTCAACTAGAGTGGTCTTTATGGTCCAGGGATGTGGAAGATGAAATTGTTCCTACTTGCAGGTTATCATTATTCGAATTTTTTTTAGTTTAAAGGCTAAATAATATAATATTTCAAACACTATATATAATCGTTTTGATCATGAATTGATAAACTAATAAAAGGATTCAAAGATGGCTGAGAATTTGGTAGAGGGCGATTTTCGTCAGGTCTGCATAAAACAAATTGAATCAGATTCTTTATCAATTATAATATAAAATCATTAAACTGAGTTTGAGCTTGTGTTTATATATATATATATACTTGCTCTTTTTGTAGAATCTACCAAGGTTCCTACCTGAGAATCTTGAGAATAATAAAATGTTGTACGAACGAGTTAGTGCGATTGCAGTAAAGAAAGGGTGCACTCCATCACAACTAGCATTGGCGTGGGTTCACCACCAGGGGAAAGATGTTGTGCCCATACCAGGAACCACTAAAATTGAAAACCTTCAGCAAAACATTGGAGCTTTATCTGTGAAACTAACACCACAAGACATGGCTGAACTTGAATCTCCACTGGGTAATTTCTTGTCCTTCCCAACTCCCAAGTCTTAGTTATGAACATGCTTATGGATGTTTGTTTGGACAAACATAACTTGGTCATTGATCCAATGTTCAACCGTCCATATAACTAATATTTCTGATGTTTAGTTGCTATATATTAACTCAGCTTCAATGACTCAGGTTTATGCTCTTACAAGAGAAAGGGATACACTACGTAGAGAGCAAAATAAAAGAAGTGATGCCACTGCGCTTTTAAAGGAAAAGGATGACATAATCACTCAAGTTATGGAAGAGGGTAATGAAATAGCTAACTGCTAGAAAAGAGGTTTCCCAAGTTCTAGATGAAGCTTTCAAAGACCACATTTTCTATACTACAGATGATGATGTTGTTCCTTTTTCATTCATATAGGTGAAAACCTTTCAAAGAAACAAGTTGTTCAAGAGTCTACAATAAGAAAACTATGGGCACAGGTATGTTATGTCATATACTATCTTTCCTTTGGACCCTATAAATATTTAGCTGTACATTCTCTTATTATTTGAACATTGTTTTGCGAGATCCCTAGATTAGAGAGTTTGAAGAAGAAAAGAAAGGATTTATAAGCAAGCTACAGGTAATTACTTCTACCCTGCGACTATATTTTTGTTCCACAAAATATTTTACATACAGGCCATGAGTGTGGATGAATTACATCTAACAAATGTTTGTGGTTTTGGTTCTATTATTTTGGGCCACCACCTTTCTTTTCATCCCATTTAACATCAAAAATCTACTTTCCCCCTCATTCAAATACCAACTTATCTTTTTAAATTCTTTATGCTTCATCAGCAACCCAATATTATTCTATTAAAAAAATTATTATCTATTATTAGATTTTGTTCTATTAAAGATAACAAAAACAAAAAACTATTTATTAACTGCAAAAAAAAATTTAACTATTTTTTTCATATATGAAAATAAACTATAACTAGAACAAAAAATTCCGATTTTTTTTGGATTGTACATGAAAATATGACAATAAAGTGATGACATAGCAAAGTTTCTTGTCTTGAATTTTTGACATATCATGATTTGAAAATTATATACATTATGAAGCTCTTTAAATGATAATAGCTAGCATTTCAGAACAGTGTTAGGTTACTTTTACCATTGACAAGGATCACAAGTAGAGTATAAGATGAATAACAGATAGTTCATCATACCCGAATTTTCTTCTTCTTTCTTGTTTCAATGTCCTGTCATATTTTTATCATTTCTTCTCTCATCATTAAATTTATTTAACTTTTTCAATAACTTTCAGGCTGAAGAGAACAAAGTGGAAAATTTGAAGAGTAAGAAAGCAGCCACAGAGAAACTGCTGCAAGAAACAATAGAGAAAAACCAGTCTGAAGTTGCAATACAAAAGGAATACTATCTGAATGCATTAAGTGTAGCCAAGGAAGCAAAAGCAGTAGCAGAGGCACGAGTAAAATGATGAAGCTAGAACTGAACTAGAGATTGGCCTAAAGGAGGCCAGGGAACGAGAATCTATGCTAATTCGAACTCTGGAAGAATTAAGACACACTCTGTGCAGAAAGGAGCAACAGGTTTTCGCTTAAAATACTTTAGTTGGTCCACATAAGAGGCTTTTTTTAGTACAACTTGTTTGTGCCACGTCATTGTCAACCCAACAACTAAAACACTGAACATATCTACAATAACAAAAACCTTTTTATGATTCCCATTAATTTTTATTATATATATATCTATCTTATTCTCTTTTATATAAATAGATATATTCGAAATTCAACCAAAATAAATTAATAGTATAGAATTAAAATACAAGTTTTATATATTTTCTAAATTAAATTCTAATTTTCCACTTTTTAAAAATAAAATACTTATGTTTTAAATTAGATTAAAGTTAGTTTTCTAATATTTATGTATCTCCAAATGTTACTAAATTTCTAACACTTAAAATATAAAAAAAAAGCTTTTTGTCAGTTTAAGTATAATATATACTAGTTTACATTAAATTAAACAAAAAAGGAATTTTTACATGTAATTAATAAAATAAAAAGAATAAAAGATAAAGAAAAAACAATGAAAAACCTCCTATGTTTGATCTTGTAACTGCAGAAACCTGTGTGAACAAGATGTGGGTTTAAAATAGCTTTCTAATAGGAGATTTGATTTAGTCTAAAGCTTATTTGACCAAAAAGCTCCTAGTCTTGAAACAACTGCAACATTTGATCCCCAAACGGACAAGCTTTATACATATGATGATGAGCATTTTGCACTACTTCACAGGTATGAACTCATTATCATTATCATTATCATTACATTTTTTTAATTAAATTATCTTATTGAGAGTATTCTTCTCCTACAAATGTCTTGGTATACTTCTTCAGAAAGTTGATAACATGACTTATGTTCGTGATAAAATCGTCTGGATGTACAAACAAGCAATTAATCTAGATTTCAAGTATTCCAGCACCTTGATAATTATTACATTGCTATGTTTCACATTTAACCCTGTTTTCTAATATTGTTTTGGTTGAACATGTTATTCCTCAAATTTTAACAGATTCTTGAATTGTGACTCACCCCTGCAGCTTTCTGAATGCAGGCTTATTTTGGTGCTGGATTAAGTGGAGTTCTGGCTTGGTGTGTGCGAGTGGGAAGGAACCAACCCAATGCCCCCGGAGTTCTGGCACCTTCCATCTTTACTTCCTATGTATCCAGGTTAATCTAATCGTATTAATTCATGTCTCAAAGTGTGTATTCCAATATCAGGTATCATGATTTGTGTATTTATAAAATTTTGAAATAGGGTCTTGTTCAATGCTTTAGCTGTGTTTGCTCTAAGGGAGATCAACTTATCAAAAGTAAGTTACTTTTTCACCCTTTTATTTAATATTTTTGTGATTGAATGAAAGTCTTAATGAAAGTAATTGACAACCCTTTCTTTGTAAATGATGTTGTGATTGTGGGAGAGGTGTTGTGTTTTTCTCTGTTGCTAGGTAACCTTCTCAACAACAACATTCTACTTAAGCAGGTGAGTAATCAAGATTAAGGGAGACTTGTAATCATGTTTGACATTCCTTTCCAGTAACAAACAGAGTTGTATGATTATTTGTTAGTTTTATAGGAATGTATAACCCATGTTAGCAATGTATTATTTTTGTTTAACATTTGAATGATTCTTTGTATGACATTATAATTTGTGCAATTTATTTTATTTTTTGAGTATGAAATTTTATTTTATATTATGCAATGGATTGTATTTTTTGTATATGGTATTTTATTTCTATTATGAGAAATTAAATGCAAATTTAATTTAAAAATTAATAAATATATAAATTTATTTTTTTTAAACATTTAAATTTACGATACGCAAAAATGTGTGTCGTCTTCATTTATGACATGGCCTTTCTTGACATGGCCTTTCTTGATACACATTGCGTGTCGTAAACACGCGTCGTAATTGCGCGTCGTAAATGAGCGTCGTAAAAGGCTGTTTTTCTAGTAGTGGATATACGTTAAGTCATCTGCATACATAAAATAACTATCTTACCATTTCATTTTCATTGTAGCATCCCGATTCTCAGGTATTGATTTAAATAAAAGTTTATTTGGTTTTAAGATCTACTCAACGAGTTGGTTGACCAACTCATCGAGTAGCAGTGGGGTGAGATCGTGTGTTTAGTGGCCTACTCGCCGAGTCCATGAAGAACTCGACAAGTAGGAGCTGGCAAAAGAAACAATAGATCCTGGGTTTTGCACCCTATTTAAGGAAGCATAAGCCTCCTTTGGCCTCTTGAGAGCTCAAAAAACCCTAATTCGTGTGGTGCTTCATCCTTGTGTGTCTTAAGCTTTAGAAATGAGGTTTTTGGAAAGGAAGAACTTGGAGGGCAAGAGACTAGGAGCAAAGAAGGCGTGGGAATCAGAAATCTACCTCAGTTAGCATCATTTGGAGGTATCAAGTCATCACATTTACTTCATTTTCCTTCTAGACCTCATTTGGTTGAGATTTAGGGTTTTTATGGTTTGATTGAGATAATAGTGGGGGATATGAGCTAGATCTGAAGTTGTAACTTCAGATCTGGATCCTTCTTAGGTTCTAGAGTCATAAAGCTTCGAGCTTGGTCATGTATGAAGCCTCCTTGAGTATGAAACCCCCATTGTGAGCTTGGATTTGACATTAAGAACCTTTTTAGCCATCCATGCACGTAAAGTTTGCAACTTTATGTGAAATGCATGCCTTAAAAGCTTGGATCTGTAACTTGGAGCCATTGCATGGCTTAAAAGAGTCTGTATGGCTTAAGGACTGAAGGAACTCAGCGAGTCATATGACGATAGGCCTAGACCTGACGAGTTGGATGAACAACTCGGCGAGTCCGATGAAGATTGCCATATAACTCAAAGAGTTGTATGAACCACTCGACGAGTCAGTTGAGGTTTCCCTAATTTATGTATGTGTGTGTAACCATCGAGTTGTAAGAAGGAAAGTCGACGAGTGGCCTTAGAGTTCAATCGTAAACCAAAGGAACTCGACGAGTCGGCGAGTGGGCAAGTACTTTAAGTAACTCGGTGAGTAAGGGTCAACATGGACTGTTGACCTTGATTGATGACTTTGATTTTGTCCAGGGTTTGATTAGTTGGCTTTTGGGGAACCTTGAAAGGTTGGGAACTTATGGGTATAATTAACTTATGGTAATAGGTGGTGGTGTTATTGACAGTGATCCGAGAATTGGAGTTCATCTACCGAGTCGACATCTACAAGGTGAGTTATCCTCACTATATCAATAAGGTCTATGGCACCAAGGCCGGCCCTTAATTTTTTATTGTTATGATGTGCTACATATGGTTATGATGTCTTAGATCGGAATCAAGATAAACAATATATTATGCTCTTATGATCCGTAGGGATTGGTATGTTAGTGACCAACTAGGTCGGTACTCTAGTTACGAGAGATTTCTATGATTAATGATCAGTGAGATATATATGGTTGATGTTTGTATATGCCAGTATATGATAGTTATGCGCACATGGTTATTTGCTTGTTGGTTGGGTTGAGGTGGTCCTGCTTTATGCTGAAGGCCAACATACCCTATGAGCGGTCCGGGGAGACTGTAGGTCCACGTGACGGTCGAGTAATGCCGAAGGCTCGAGATAGGATTAGATAGACTGAAGGCCCTGCAGGGAGGTCCAGTCAGGCCGATGGCCCAGTATGCATGTTATTGATTGTCTGTTACTGATATGATATTATCAACGTGGTATTGGTATTTTGGGGGTAGCTCACTAAGCCCTCGAGCTTACAGTTTTCAGTTTATTGTTTTAGGTACTTCAGGAGATCATGGCAAGGAGAAGGCGTGACCGTACCACTCCTCATCCTTTTGATCTAGTTTTCGGGATACTCTGATGAATATTGATTTGAAAACATTTTGTAAACAAATACTATTTGGTTTTATTTATAATTGAAAAAGTTTAAATTTGACGTAAAATTTTGGATGTGACATTCATTTTCATTTGTTTTTCAATTCTTTATAACTTATCTTATTATTATTTTTTTACCAATTATAATTTAAAAAAAAATAAAACATACTCTTAAATTGGTTCAACCGTCATCAACCACCTCAAACTATAGTCACTTCTAGCTACTATACCTCCGGTTACTAGTCATTTCCGCCTACAAGCTAGCATCTTTCTCTCTCTCTCTCTCTCTATCTGTTTGTCTATCTATCTCTCTCTCTCTCCCCCTCTCTCTCTCTCCCTCTCTTGTAGCTCCACGTCGAACACCTCTGATTATCAAACAAATTTCAAACCCTAAAAGTTGCAAATCATTTGAAGATGAACTAAACATGAAAACCCATCAAAAATTTAATCTTGAGTTAAACTCGTTATAGTTGTTGCTCCTAATTGGTGGCATGAATACATTTCAATCCTTAGAATTGACCACATTGTTTGTGTAATCACTAGAAAGACGGACTACACATGATATCCAACACCACTAGCAACATCTCAGATCTACATTTTAGATCTAAAACTCGAATCCATAGATCGTTGGAGCAAGGTTTACTACTTACTAGAGAGATGATATCGGAGAAGAACAAGATTCAGATCGAAGAAGATTGATGGTGGTGCACAAGTGAAGAAGGTTTTTAGTCGAACAACATAGATTTGAGATGGAGAAGGTGTAGATCTGAATGTAGAGATTCAATTAGGATACAATGGTGGATTAGAGGTTGGATGTACCTCCGGTGGTGGCAACTTCACTAGATCCATGACTGCAACAACGTCGTTGATTGTGAGGAGCACACAGGTGTGAGCTAGGTTTTCGTTGTAAAAAAAAGTAGGGTTCAACCTCATGGATGAGGAAGATGTTGAAAGATCTAATAAACTTCTTGTTTCCGACTTTAGATAACCACCAGTGGCCAACATCATAAGGGAGGTAGCAGTTTCCGGAGTTTAGGTGGTGATAGTGGTGTGTGATGTTCTCAAGTTTAGACAGAAGAGGGGGATACAAACTTGGGTCGGTGGGGTGAAGGTAGAGGATGAGGGGTGGTGGAAGTGGGTCCCATTTTCTTTTTAAATTAAAAATAATAATAAATATTATTAGATTAATTGAAAAATAAATACACAAGGGCATTATGGTCATTTTAAATCTGGAACGGACTAAAACCACAACAAATTTATCTTTCATGGATGAAGCATGCAAGTATAAAACAAACGAGGGACGGTCCGAGTTAATTTTTGAAAATAAAGAGCAAATACGTGTTCTGACATTTACACAAGGGAGAATTGGTGTAATTTAACCTAAGTTATATAAATGGTCCATGTGTTTGGAATGGTATGCATGTTTGATATAAGTTTTTTTTATTATGAGTTTGTATTTGTATTATTTAATATTTTGTCCCTAATCAGTATGAAAAGGCAAATTTGAATGCTAATTATTTTACCATAATTAAATCCGAAATACATTAATAATCTCCATAATAAGTACATTTAACATTTAATTATGGTAATATTTGTCATAATTAATGTTTCTTATATGTGCATTTAGGACACATATTAGAAAATCCTATTATTACGACCCTTTTATTATTTCCTCTTCTTTCCTATACTTAATGATAAACATGTTAACCATGACTAGATGCCTCTTTTCCCTTTTCCATCCTCTCACTTCACTAGAAACCTGGATCTCCCCACACCCCACTTTTGGAAAGCCTACATCATTGTAGAACCAATAACAAGATCTTAATTTCTAGTAGCCATCATCTCTCACATGTTTCGTTCTCCCCTTTTACATCTTCACAACATTTCCTTCTTCTCCTATTAAAACCATATTCGTGGATACTTAAGATGCAAATCAAATCATATCTTAACCCTAATGTTTATTATTCTTTACTTGGTCCACTTGTAATATTTTTGAATAAGAGGAGCATTTCAGGATCTTGTCATATTCCCGAAGATACAATTTGTGATCTACTAAAAAGCAATATTCTAGAAAAAGGGACCGTTAGGCTTTATGATTATGAACAAATTGAGTTCATACTTTTCTATTTCTATTAGAGTTTATCACTTTATGTTTAAAAGGTACTAGCCAAATTCACTTACAATATGCTTTGGTTACACACACACACACACACATATATATATATATATATATATATATATATATATATATATATATATATATATACCTTTAATTTCACCTTCAATATATATATATATATATATATATATATATATATATATATATATATATATATATATATATATCAAACATGTACGATAGTTAAGGGGATGACGACTATTTTTCAGAATCTGCATCTTGATTTATAGTTTTGCAAACTTGTATCCACGTACTCGTAGTCGCTAAAAATCATAAGGGAAATCAGAGTATGTCAATAATCATCCAAAGGTACATCAAATTGTCTAATTAGAATTTGGAGGAGATTATGTTACAATTTCTGGCATTAGCAAATGTTAAAGTTCAATACAATCAATTTTGTAATGTCCCAAAAATTCATGGCCCAAAATTTCATTTTTGTTTCAATAATACCATTAACTAAACATGTTTATAAAAATCATATGGAAAATCAAAGTATGTCGATAATCATCCAAAGGTACATTAGAATCATCAAAAGTGGAAAATCATGGCCTATGCAATGCGATCATCTGAAACTCTTCTCATTCGAACCAGAAGTACCTGAATAATAAACTGAAACTGTAAGCACAAAGCTTAGTGAGTTTCCCAAAATACCACATATCATATATAAACGTCAGCTCAAGGCTGAACTGAGTCTGTTTCATCCCCGAGTCTATTTCACCCATGATTCTATTTCAACTCACATGATAACTCAAGGCTCTACCAGGTCTATTTCACCCCCGATTTTATTTAAGCTCAAATGAAAACTCAAGGCTATACCAGGTCTATTTCACCCCAGGTCTATTTCACCCCCACATACATATAGCAAACAGGCATACATACATACAATAAGAGTCACAAAGACAACAAGCACATACTACCTTAGTATCGTACAACAGAGTGAGTAAACTTACCTCGATCCGCTGATAAACAAATAGATGCTTGGGCTGCTGAACCAGAGAATCCTCACACTAATCAATCAAATAATATCGTAATTAATAATTAGGTCATAAACTATAACTGTGAATCTAATTCATTAAACCCAACTCCTTAGGGTAAAAAGGCCATTTTACCTTTTCCCTTCATCGGCCCAAAACTATGACCCAACCCAAAAGCAACAGAAGCCTAATATGCCCCAAATCCCTCTAAGCCCATAGTAGGGTGTACGTATAACATACCCAACTCGTACGCCCCGTGTACTCTAAAAGGTTTTGAGCACTCTAACATTCCTATGGTGCACATGCAACCTTATATGCTTTGGATCTAAGTTTTCTCTAATTATACATACATATTTCAATTTTCTAAAGCACGCATCCTAATCTAGCATACAATTTTACAATTGAACAATACAACCAGTTAGAAACTTTACCTCTTGTTGTAGCTAGTTAAGTTTGGCCTTTAAAAGCTTAGCACCTCAAATTTGACGTCTCAAATGCTTCACAAAACACCACCAACAATGGAGGACTTGAGAGAGAGTATCTTGCACAAAAACTGGCTCCCGTGAACTCTTAGAACATATGTGGTGACCGATTTTAGCTATAGGGTGATACACACACACACACACACACACACATATATATATATATATATATATATATATATATATATATATATATATATATATATATATATATATATAGAGAGAGAGAGAGAGAGAGAGAGAGTAGGATTCTAAGAGTCATGGTTAAACCCTAATCGATACCCATGGGCTTATTATCCATGATCCATATGGACTAACTCTTTATGGATTCTTCCATAAACTTAGTCCACCATGTATCATAAGCCAAACCACATATATAACTACTTTACACAATTAGTCACCATTAATTTAATTAGTCTCTTTTGATCACTAAATTAATTCCAAATGAATTCTTGATAAATACTAATTAAATTATATGATTTCTCAATATATTATACTTATAATATATTGGTAAATCATATACAACTTAGGGATGAGCGTAGGCGGGCACTCGCCTCATTTGGCGAGAACTGGAACCGGCGGTTCCTAGAAAGTTAGAACCGGAATCGGAACCGCTCTAGGCAGTTCTTAAATGTTTGAAACCAGTCTCCGAACCGGCGGTTCCGATTACGGGAGCGGGTAACCCGGTTGCATTAATTTTGTTATTTTTTTTTTCGAAAAAACCATAATTCAGTTCGATCCAAATCAAATCAATTCGGACTAAAGACAAACAAAATCGGACCAATATATTCTAAACCCGTCTAAGTAACACACATCTATATGAAATTATATATATATATATATATATATATATATATATATATATATATATATATATATATATATATATATATATATAAACCGGTTCCAGCGGGTACCCAGTAGGTACCCAGCAGGTAATAGTTCTAAAAAAACGAGAACCAGAACCAGAACCACTTAAGGCGGTTCCATAACTTTATGAACCGGAACCGGAACCGCTTAAGGCGGTTCCAGTTCCAAAACCGGAAGTTCCGATGCGGTTCCGGTTCTGATACTCATCCCTAATACAACCTCTTTCTCAACTGTCCATCGTATCAGATTGTTCTGGTGAAATGTAACCGAAATGAACCATGCTACTCTCGGGTCAAGTACATACCAATTATAGTTATGGGCTTAGACACCTAATCCAACAGTCTCCCACTTGGATAAGTACAATAACTATAACTGTAAGTAAGACTTAATAAAACCGACTAGCAATCGTAGCTCTTAAAATCGTTTTTCAGACTTTGGCACGCCATTTAGATGATAAGGGATCATATAATCCCCTGTTCTTCAATATATCAGCCAGACAAATACATGGAACATGGTCATATTTATTGTCCAGCAGTTTGTTTCCTGAATTCTGATTTGTTTGACATAGAACTTAATCGAACACATATATTGAGCTCTGACTGGGCCCGACACATAAGTCAAAAAAAATCATTGAGGGGCCCACGATATTGCTTTTAATTGTTCAAGAATTAAAAGGAACATATAAACTTCGACACTATATGCTTGTGCTAACTATTCATTAAAGTATACACAACAATGCGTTTTATAACATCAAGTTACTGATGCGTTTCCACACTATCAATGTACAACCAACTCATAGTCAACAACTCATATCTTGGTTTGAAGACTTATATGATATTATCGTCTCACGATCACTCGTGATAAATTCCATGAAGTGATTCAAATGAGCGTGGGTTTAATCCAATACTCAGACCTTATGAGCACTCATGAATGTTGCAACAAACTTTTGCTATCTCTAAACACTTTAGACAATCTACAAGCCAAATTCATGACAGTCTTGCCTCAATAACTACTTCAAAAGTATGATCGACTGTGGACAGTTTAAATAATCTTATTATTCTGGAAGTTAAAATATGCAAAATGAAACAATAGTAAACAATTGACACAAGATAGTAACTTTACTCATAAATACAACACCTTTTATTTAGTCAGCAAATGTCAATTACATTTTATCTATTACAAGCTTCTAAATAGCTATCTAATCAAAAAAACTAATATCATCCTTCAGCCCAATACTCCTTACATGCTACAAATGCTTAACCCTACTCAGTCTCTTCGTGAGGGGATCTGCTGGGTTCTCATCTGATGATACCCTCTTTACCACAAGGAGTCCTTCTTCTATCCAATGTTTTATGAAGTGATATTTTATGTTGATATGTTTGGATCTTTTATGATCCCTTGGTTCCTTAGTTAAGGCAACCACACTCTCGCTATCACAGATAATCTCCATAGACTCCTTTACAGTCGGTACAACTCCAAGGTCTCCAATGAAGTTCTTTAGCCATATCGCCTCCTTCGACGCTTCGCTTGCTGCTATGTACTCTAATTTGCATGTTGAATCATCTGCAGTCTCTTGTTTGTGTAACACCCCGAACCTTGTAGGTATATCTTGGAAACCCTTCTTCTTTTTTAGTTACCACTTTTGGTCCTTGGGGTTGGTTATGTTGGGTCGCGAGGAGTATAAGGACTACAGTTGCAACTTTAGGACTGTAAGGAGTACGCTGAGTGTACATAAGGGTATGCTAAGCATACTAGGCGTCCCTAGTATGCTGGGCGTACACGCATGTACGCTGGGCGTACTTATGTCCGATGAAAACCCTAATATTTGGGGTTGGGGACTATATAAGCATCCTTATGGCTCATCTTTTTTCTTACCCTCAACCTCCATACCTAAAAAAACGTACCAAACCCTAGTATGTGTGAGAAGCGTGAGTTGGCGTGCATTTTGAACCTTGGGAAGTGAATACATTGCACCAAGGAGCTAGAGGAGGAAAGCAAGGTTGTAGACCTGAAGTTGTTTTGTGCCATTGAAGCTCCAGAAGGTAAAAAGCTTGAAACTTTATGCTTACTAGTTATAGATCTAGACATCTAGCTTTAGGAAAGTCTTCTTGTCCCAAGAATCCCCAAGATGGTGCATGTGATGTCTTAGACGAAATGAGTTGTCCTTTTAGACCTTAGGAGAGGTCTTAAGTGATAAAAATCAGTTTCCAATGGTTAGGCTTGTTCCATGCATAAAGTGAGAAGGTCTTAATGGGTTAAGACCATGAGTAAGGACTTTCTAGACATCCAAAGTGATAAAGGCTGGAGCTTTATGGTCCCATGGCATATTTAGTCGAGGGATCTGTAATTTGAGTTTAAGAGCTTAAGCCATTAAGAATTTATTAGGGTTTTAGTAAAACCCCACGTACACTCAACGTAAATTCTGTACGCCCATCATACGGGGTCAACTATTCTAATGACAGTCAGTGTAGAACGGCATTACGCCCAATGTAACTAGAGAGGTACGTCCTGCGTATGCTCTCTGATTGGGCTGATGTTAAATGGGCTTAGGGTTTATGGGATAAATGGATTGGGCCTTTGTTGGACGCAGCAAATAGGATATTTTGGCCTAGGTTATGATAGTGGATCATGGGGATAGGCCCAATACGGAGGTTGGGATCAATTTGGTAAATTGGGCCAATAATGGACTTCAGAGTATGGACCTTCAAGATAAGGACTTGGTGTTGGGCCTTGGCCCGACAAAAAGAAACGGACTTTATGAATTATATGGACACTTAGCCAAGGTAGTGATGTCGGGTAATAACCTAGTATTTATTATGTGTGTCAGCTCGGGATTTCCAGTGAGGCAACGGTTAGAATTTCAGCATTTCGACACTTCTAGTTAGTTGAGTTTTCCTCACTATACTCAGGGGTCTAAGGCACCAAGGCCGACCCTTTGAATTGTTATGGGTTATGTTATGCTAGTATGATCTGTTAGATCAGTATCCTAGAGGGTAGGATGATAATATGTGATATATGTTATGATCTGTTAGTTAGACATCCTAGAGGGTAGGATAATATTATATGATATGTGGTATGATCTGGTAAATCACTTTGTTGTCTATATATTGTTATGTGATTATCTGTTATATGTGCGCATGTTTGTTTATTGGTTGAGGCTTCTTTGCTTTTTGCAAAAGCCAATAGAACTGGGCATTCCAACCTGTTGGTTGTGGGCCTGGAGTATTCCATCCCAAGGATGACTGCACCCATAGTATGTGGGCATTCCAACCTGTTGGTTGTGGGCCTGGGGTATTCCATCTCGAGGATGAGTGGACCCATAGTATGTTTGCATTCCAACCGAAAGGTTGAGGGCATAGGGTATTCCAACCCGATGGTTGATTGGACACATAGTATGCTGTTTATGATTATATTTGTATTATGTGAGTATGGGTATTTTGGGGGATCTCACTAAGATTTCGGGCTTACAGTTTCACTTTATTGTTTCAGGTACATCAAGGGATCGCAGCAAGGCAAAGGCGTGATCTAACAGCTCCTCACATTTTGTTTATGTTTTTAGGAAAACTCTGATAAAGACTATTTTGAAAACAAAGATTTGTAATAACTCTTGGATTTTAAATCTGTTGAAAAGTGAAAATTTGGTTTAAATTTTTATGGGTGTTATAGTTTGGAACTTTTCCAAGTTATTGCTCCTCTATTTAGGGTAAATACCCAGCTTGAATGAGAGTGGAAATTATCTTTGTCAATCTAAAAGTTGGCATCACTATACCCCTTCAGTCTTAAGTCATTACTCCCACCGAGGGTAAGGACCCAATCCTTAGTCCTCCACAGGTACTTAAGAATGTTCTTTACCACAGTACAGTGAGCTTTACCAGGATTCCCTTGATATCTGCTGACCATGCTCAAAGCAAAGGCCACATTAGGGAAAGTACAAGTCATAACCTACATGATTGAGCCAACTGCGGACGCATATGGTACTCGACTCATCTCAACTATCTTAGCCTATGTAGTCGGACTCTGAGTATTACTTAGTTTGGTATTGCTTTGGATAGGTAAGTCACATTTCTTACTCAGCTATCCATAAACATAGTCTACCATGTATCATAAGCCAAACCACATATATGACTAATTTACACAATTAGTCCCTATTAATTTAATTAGTCTCTTTTGATCACTAAATTAATTCCAAATTAATTCTTGATCAATACTAATTAAATTATATGATTTCTCAATATATTATACTTATAATATATTAGTA
Organism: Lactuca saligna; assembly: GCF_052625555.1. NCBI lineage: Eukaryota > Viridiplantae > Streptophyta > Magnoliopsida > Asterales > Asteraceae > Lactuca > Lactuca saligna. Next base: position 110,048,011 of record NC_136420.1, on the reverse strand, counting down.
CATCATATACAACCTATTTCTCAACCATCAATCCTATCAGATTATTCTGGTGAAATGGAACCTAAATGGACAATGCTACTCTTGGGTTAAGTACATACCAATTATAGTTATGGGCTTAGACACCTAATCCTACATACTCATCCTTGACCAAATTACGAGGTTTGAACCTAGTACGCGTAACGTACATGCAAGTATGCCCGACTTGCTAGTCTATGAGCTAATCTTTCATTGGAACGCTTAATCCCTTAAGACCTTTTCGTTCGAACTTTAGATCTACTCTAAAACAAGGTATTAATCCATATAATCTGAAGCTTTAAGCTTATACATGGCTTATAATAAGCCCTAAAACCCAACTTTAACACTTTAACCTCATGAAAATGAACATCAACCTTTGAATGGTTGAGTTAAACCCATAAAGCTACCCTTTTTATATACAAGGGATCTCAGAAACACTAAGATATAACATCCTAAGCTTCTGGAGTAGCTTATACTCATACGAACAACTCAAGGGGCCAAAATATGCAAAAAAAAACTCCAAGCTTTCTAGATCAAGAGGATAAATTAACAAGGTTTCAACTTTATACCGTCTGGGACATGCCAGGATGATGAATATTCTGGATCTTCAAGCTCTACTCTAACAAATGGCTGATCACCAAGCTCCTACTTCTTCACAATGCATAAAACCATTTAAAGTTTACTTCCAAGGCTTAAGAACATACAAGGAAAGACTATGGTTTCATGGAGAGTCTTTAGAGGGAAGGAGGCTGATGAGGGGGCGGCCTCAAGGTCCATATTGATATTTAAATAGGGGAAAAATCCTAAAAATTAGGTTTTGTCTTCTCCTTATGTACACTCGGTGTACGCATGTGTATGCCCATCGTACGCCTTTAACGCCCGCGACCCATTTAAGGCAGTATGCCCAACTTACTTAGGGACCAAAATGCAAATGTTTTAAAATCAATTCCAATGTTAAAGAGTACCTAAAACTCGACCGTTACATAATATTTTTTTTTCAGTTTAAATAATCAATAAATATTTAATTTTCTCAAAATGCTTTTTATCGAATTAAATAGACTGTACAAGAGAATATATGAAAAGTAATTGTTCATGTATAAAAATCATTTATGTCACTTGTTATTTTTGGTTATATTATGCCACATGTCATTTTATGGTAATTTTAGATTAAATAATATATCTATATGTCATTTTGTGATTTTATTTTATTTTATTACATTTCATATAATGTTTAATTGTATTAAATGTAATAATAAATGCATATTAAATTTATTAATATAACTATCCTTATAATTTATAAATTTCTAAATCGAATCAAATTATTTTAAATGTTTATTTATTTTAATTATTTATTTAAATTTAAAAGAGAAACAAAAACATCAATTTTAATAGTTAATTATTTTTCTCTATTTCTTTATAAATTCAATTTTTTATTTTATTTTATTTAAGTTCTTTTTTATATAAAAAACTTGAAAATTACATAGACGTAGCGGGTAAACGAGCAACAAACTGTGCTGCAACCCTTTTTGGATGACAAAACTAATTTTTTTAAACACAACATCTATAGATCTTAGAGTCATAACATTACAATGCATGACCCGTTGGACTCTATTGAGTAGCTCCACAGCTTCTGGCGCAAGGAAACCGAAAGTATCAAAAGCAAAGGGTATAAACATGTGTTGATTTTCCATGCACGCTTTCTCATGTTTTGCCACTTTGCTTGATGTAGCTTTTAAAGCAGCTTGCCATACTGTGAAAACTCCACTCCCCAAGCCCACAAGAGGGGAGACCCCTATTAGATCCATGCATGCATGTTTTCCTCCAGCCCGTCCAAATACCAAAAAATCAGCTGGTCTAACACCCCGTTTCGAGTTCAATTTAAGGAGAGAAAAGAAAGGAAATGGGTGGAAGTGAGAGGAAAGTAAGAGAAATTGGTGTTCCCGAGTTTCATTAAAGGAGGGAAGTGGAAGGAAATGGAGGGATCACTTTTCCTCCTAACTTTCCTTCCAATTTGGAAGGATTTGGAGAGAAAGAACAAATTTTTAACTTTCCTTCCATTTCTCTCCAACTCGGGAACACAAAAGACAAATTTATTTTCCTTTCTATTCTCTTCTTTTCTCTCCTTACTTTCTTTTCTCTTCTCTTCTTTTCTTTGCTACAACTCGGGAACAGGGTGTAAGTGTTGATCTTCTTTCCAATGGGTCAGTCAGAAAGTTCACAGGTGCCTCTTTCTTTGCAGAAATCCCAACGCGTCTAAATATGTCAAACAGAACATTCCTAACCAGATCGTGTCGGTACTTGATACCCGGGATCTCTTTACAATGAACTGCATGCTCCCCAAACGAGTCCAAACACACCTTATGACAAACAGGGCAAGTCTCGTCAGCTGGAAATAAAAGGATCATAAGGCGATACTTAAGGATGGCACGATACTCCATTGGCGATATATGCAAGCCAAGACCGTCAATAGAAATAGTCATAAGAAAATCCTGAGCATGTGGGTCCCTTAGACACTCAAAAATGGCTTTCTGCTTAATCGTCATGTCGAAGTGAACTTCCATGTCTTGGACAATTTTACTAAAAAAGGGCACTCGCCAATGAATGTTGGGCTTTTGGAGGGGCGATGTCCTTATTAGTGAAACCGCTAAAGTCAAAGCCTGGAATCGTATCATGAAGACAAGCCAAAGCACAAACATAATCTGAATCCATACCACATATGCCGCTATTTTAAATCTACATATTTATTTTTATTTTTATGAATAAACACATGCAATACATGAGTCTCACAACTAATTCCATAATATTATACATAATATTTTCAATACTAACATCAACTTAGTCAAATGAATGATATACGTTTCGTTGCCAAATCTGATATTATAATTTCAATATAAAATTCAATGACTATTGAATCTTTTAAGAAATTAGATTTTATTTATTAAACTTTATAAAATTTAACATAGGGAAATCTGCGAAAAAGTCTCAATATTTTAGGCCAGTTTACGATTTAGTCCCAAATTAAATTTTGTTTACAAAAAAGGACAGATTACCGACTAAAACTTCGGATTAACCCTTCGTGGCCGGTTTCACAGATTTAGCCGGTATCTCGTCTTTTTTCATTAATTAATCAAAATTTTGGGGCTTTTTCATTAATTAATCAAAATTTTAGGGCGTTTTCATTATTTATTACCAATAAACCAAAATATTTGGACTTTTCTGAAGATTACCTTTAAACTAATATATATTATATGATCTAATTTAATATGTACTATTCCATGTCTTCTTTCTTATGCTCTTCTAGGCTCACTGTGTGTTTTTATCGGTGTCGTCAAACCCAACAACAAAAATCTCACTCACAAGTTTTGTTAACTCCATCGATTTTCCAAAATTATCTATTCATAACTCTATGATCATCTTTCAATCTCCAAATAAAGAACGGAGAAAATCTTTGTTGATTACGTGGATGTCCGTATTACCTAACCATGACTTAAACCATGGTTCCAACACTTGGATGTTCCTATTACCTAACCATGACTTGAACCCATACACTAATGGCGTTGTCCATAGTGTTGTTAACAATAGAAGACGAATCTCACATGTTCAACCACTGATACATTGGCTCAAGTCTTACTTGGCCCTTGTTTCCTTACAACACTATAGAAGCCCCGACATAAGATAAATCCCACATGGTTCATCATTTATTGGTTTTTTTTGTCAAAAAGTAAAGCATTTTAGAAGCCCCAAATAGACTAAAACGTAAGAATGACAATTATTGTAATATTACAATAATTGTCATTATTACGTTTTAGTTTATTTGGGGCTTCCAGAATGCATTAGTTTTTGGCAAGACACAAACCCTGGAAATTAGGGTTTTCACACTCAGCTCCTACTCGTCGAGTTGGGGTCCTCCAACTCGTCGAGTGGACTCTAGAAATTACGTGACCATTAACACTCTCTACTCGGCGAGTTGGGGCCTCCAACTCGTCAAGTTGATCAGACAACAAGAATATAACTTAATTAAATATTATACCTGGGAGTCGGGATGTTACACCTATTGTAAGGAAACAAGGGTCAAGTAAGACTTGAGCCAAGGTATCAGTGGTTAAACCATGTGGGATTTGTATTTTGTTGTTAACAAAACTATGGACAATGCCGTTAGTGTATGGGTTCAAAATAAGGTTCGAGTCATGGTTAGGTAATAGGAACATCCGAGTGTTGGAACCGTAGCTCGTAGGTATACCAAATTAATATTTTAATAGTTTATGATGGATAGCTTGTTGACATTTTTTTTACAATTAGAGTTAACATTCTTCATGGTTTTCAGTACATCATATCGAGTTGATTTTTTTTACATATGTTGAGTTTTTTAAGATTAATGGTTCATTCTTCATGGTTTTCAAGCCCTATTGTAAGGAAACAAGGATCATGTAAGACTTGAGCCAAGGTATCAGTGGTTAAACCATGTGGGATTCGTATTTTGTTGTGAACAACACTATGGACAATGCGACTAGTGTATGGGTTCGAAATAGGATTCAAGTCATGGTTAGGTAATAGGAACATCCAAGTGTTGGAACCACAGTTGAAGTCATGGTTAGGTAATATGGGCATCCACGTAATCAATAAGGATTTTCTTCATTCTTTATTTGGAGATTGAAAGATGATCATAGAGTTGTGAATGGATAATTTTGGAAAATCAATGGAGTTAACGAGGCTTGTGAGTAATATTTTTGTTGTTGGGTTTGACGACACCGATAAAAACACACAGTGAGCCTAGAAGAGCATAAGAAAAAAGACATGGAATAGTACATATTAAATTAGATCATATAATATATATTAGTTTAAAGGTAATCTTCAGAAAAGTCCAAATATTTTGGTTTATTGGTAATAAATAATGAAAAAACCCTAAAATTTTGATTAATTAATGAAAAAGCCCTAAATTTTTGATTAATTAACGAAAAAAGACGAGATACCGGCTAAATCTGTGAAACCGGCCACGAAGGGTTAATCCGAAGTTTTAGCAGGTAATCTGTCCTTTTTTATAAACAAAATTTAATTTGGGACTAAATCGTAAACTGACCTAAAATATTTGGACTTTTTCGCAGATTTCCCTTTAACATATTATTAAAAAAAAGTGATAAAATTACGTATAATGAAATGGATAATAATGCAATCAATTAAATGATAAATTTAATAATATAATGAGTTTAATGTTGATTCCCCTAACCTAGAGATATAAATCGGTTCATTGGTCTAGAAGCAAAATAAACGAGATTAAACAGTGAATGGAGAACCGAAAAATAGATCGGGTACCACTAGTTCTTGTTTCGATGTTCTACTAAGAACCAAAAAATAGACCAAATGCCACTAATCAGTTCTAGTTCCAGTTCCGATTCGGTTCTACTAAGAAGTTGTTTGTAGTCGGTACCGTCTCAAACCGAATTAGAACCAAAATAATTGAAAACTGAAAATGATAGATTGGAAGAACCAACAATTATACTGAATACAACTAACCAGTTCGATTTGGTTCCCGTTTCTTTTGAAGATCATTTTGTCATCATTTCCGGTAGCAATGCCTCATTTATCATCTTGGTGCCCAAAATAAACAGCCCATTAAGCCTTGTCGATTTTAGGCCGATTAATCTCATCAGATGCATGTACAAAATCATTGCAAAAACTTTGGCTATGAAATTGAAAAAGGTGATTGGGTTGGTTTTCAGAAATGAACAAACGGCTTACATCCAAGGTAGAAATATTCTCGATGGTCCCGTTTTGTAAATAAAGCTATTTCATGGGCCAAAAAAGGAAAAAGAAAATGCTCATTCTTAAAGTAGATTTTGAAAAGGCTTTTGACGGTCTTCGTTTCTTCAAAATATGCTTGAAATCATGGGATTAAGTGTAAGGTGGACTAGTTGGATTTGTGCTCATCTTACTTCAGCCAAGGTCTCAGTACTTGTCAATGGAAGTCCTACTAAAGAATTCAAGCTACAAAGGGGTGTGCGACAAGGTGACCCTCTATCATCATTTATTTTTATTATAGCTCCCGAAGGTCATAAGATTATTGCACTTGAGGAGGCTTTGGAGAATGATTTATAAAGGCTCCCATCTTCGTAAAAAGGCACGTGCTTGTCCCTTCTTTAATACACCAACAATGCCATTGTTATAGGGGAATGGTCAATACAAAACACGATTAATCTTATTAAAATCCTCAGATTATTTTTTTTGCATCTAGGCTCAAGGTAAATCTCTCAAAAAGTAAAGTGATATGTGTTCGTGTTAGTGAGTCGAAGATTATTGACATGGCTAATAGCTTAAAATGTGGTGTCGGTTCCTTCCCGATGAAATACTTTGGAGATCCTATTGGAGCTACCATGTTTAGAAAATCTAACTAGATTTCGTTAATTGACAAGTTCAACTAGAAGCTATCTAATTGGAAAGCTAAAAATCTCTCAATTGGTGAGTCTTATCTTATGGAAATCCTTTCTTGGTAACCTTGGATCATACCTTTTCTCCCTTTATAAAGCCCCTACTGTTGTCATCAAGCTTCTTGAAAGCATTAGATGTAACTTCTTTTGGGGAGTAGCCACGAGAATAAAAAGATTGTGTGGGTTGCATGGGAAAAAGTGCTTAACTCAGAACAAAATGGTGGCAAGGAAATCGGAAGCTTTTGGGTCTTTAACTATGCCTTGTGGTGGAGATTTAGAACCGAAAATGGTACCATGCATGTGGCATGACGTAGTGGCTTCATGGTAGACGGTGTGGTAGGAGGGGAATGTTTGGACGTACCATTAGTCACCTACACTTGTCTTTAGACAAGCTGCAGATTCATATCAACAATCTTTTTTATTGTCAGGATAATCAATGGCATGGATTGGAGATTCTAGTGAAAAATACACAGCGTCGTCTTTTAGAAGAATTATAGATGACAACCCACTTAAGCCAAAGATAGTCAAGACTCTTTGGAACTGTATTTGTCCCGAAAAAGTCTACATCTTTGGGATATGATCAAGATTCTCGATCTTCAAAGCAGTGGCGGAGCTAGGATTTTTAAATAAAAGGGGCTTAAATCGTAATAAAATATTAAAATATATTTTATATATTCATAACATAATATAGCCTATAAGCTTGAAAGAAATTTTGACAAAGACAGATCGACTTTTGCATGAATGAATCTTCCAAAATTTACAAATGACTATAAACACTTATTCATAATCATCGTTAACTTTCTAGTAATAAAGTAATTAGTTAGAATATAAACGCATACGATCGATGCTCCATTTTAGAACATTTACTATTAAATAAATGCAGTAATACTCAAAGGGCCTTTGACCTATCAGTAATAAAAGATATAATAACTAATAAGAATTTAATTGATATTTTCTTGAAGTGTCAGTTTAAAGAGACGAGGGTTGATTAATTGTGGAATTGAAAACTATAAACTATTTAGTTTGTTTAAGTTTGTTTAGTTGCATATCGTGAGTGGTTTTATTTTTTGTAATAAATTGCAATTCCTCATATAATATAATTAAAGAATTTGGCCTCATGCGGACCTATGGACTTGGACACTTAGATTATCAACATTATATATTTTGTTTGAAACAATTAAAGGAAAATACAAGTTAAATTATATGTTGGGGGAGGCTAGGCACCTGCTAGTCCCCCATGAGAACGATCTGAATTGATTTAACCAAAAATCATTACAGAAGAAAGACCATACAAAGACTAAATACTTGGACAATTATACATAAATGACAAAAAGAGTCCTTCAACTATATTTATAAATATATTAACACCCCCCCTCAAACTCAAGATGGTTCATGAGGGACCAAATTGAGTTTGGAAAGTAGAATAGAGAAGCGTCTTGGATGATGAGCTTTAGTGAACATATCAGCAGGTTGGTCGGTAGATGAGATTGGAGATAGAGTAATGGTATTGCGTATGACATGTTGTCGAACAAAATGGCAATCGATCTCAATGTGTTTGGTGCGCTCATGGAACACGTCATTGTAAGCAATCTGAATGGCACTTGTATTATCACACCATATGATGGTCGGTGAATAAAGAGAAAGACCCATATCTGATAGAAGCCAACGCAACCATACGAGCTCTTGGGTGGTGTCAGCAAGAGCCCGATATTCAGCTTCGGTGCTAAATCTGGCGACTAATGATTGTTTCTTACTACGCCATGAAATTAGCGAATCACCAAGGAAGAAACAAAATCCGGTGGTAGATCGATGATCTTTGATATCCCCATGCCAATCTGCATCCAAGAAGGCACGAAGCTCTAAAGATGAGGTGGATGAGAAGTAGAGACCATGGAATATGGTACCTTTAATATACCGTAAGATACGCAACACTGCAGTATTATGAGTTGTTCGAGGAGAAGCCATGAACTAACTAACAATATGAACAGCAAACGCAATATCGGGACGCGTAACGGTCAGGTAGACAAGTGAACCGACGAGCTGACGGTAAAGGGTAGGATCAGAGAGGAGAGAACCATCACCTGGTGATAGATGAAAGTTAGGGTCTAAGGGTGTATTAGCAACCTTACAATCGGTAATACCGGCACGTGAAATAAGATCTGATGCATATTTTGCTTGAGATAAATAAATGCCAGTGTCATGAGGAAGCACTTCAAGACCAAGAAAATAGTAATGTAAACCCAAATCCTTCATCTCAAAATAAGAACTGAGTGACTGTTTTAGATCAAGAATACCATGAGCATCGCTACCTGTAATAATCATGTCATCCACATAAAGAATAAGAAGAATAGTGCCCGAAGTAGTGGTTTTAGTGAACAGTCCAGAGTCATAGTTGCTGGCGGTGAAACCCAAAGACTGAATAATTGTGCTGAAATTTTCAAACCAAGCTCTTGGTGCTTGTTTAAGACCATAAAGGGCCTTTTTGAGACGACAAACATGATCATGTGGGTGAGTAACACCTGGAGGGGGTTTCATATAAACTTCCTTGGTGAGATCACCATGGAGAAAAGCATTTTTGACATCTATCTGATAAAGAGGCCATCGGCTTACAGCAGCAACAACAATAAGGCTACGAACCGAAGTAACCCTAGCGACAGGTGCAAAAGTCTCCTCATAGTCAATTCCATATTCTTGATTAAAACCTTTCGCAACTAATCTGTCTTTGTACCGATCGACAGTGCCATCCGAGTTTGTTTTGACTTTAAACACCCATTTGGAGCCAATGATGCCCTTTCCTGATGGAAGAGGGACGATGTCCCATGTATGAGCCTTATTAAGAGCCTCTAATTCGTTGGATATAGCTCTTTGCCAAAGTGGGTCAGAGGATGCTTCTTTATACGAAGATGGTGTATGGATAGAGAATAGAGTAGAATAACACTTGTAGTCACCAAGATGAGAAGGTATATGTCTTACCTGGTGGATCGGCGATTGTCGGTAGTAAGTTCATCAGGCAAAAGAGACATTTCAGGAGAGTCCATAGAGGAAGAGTCGGGAGTAGAATCACATGTAGACAACGATGTAGGATCAGATGGTGTAATAGAAGGAGAAGTATCGACAGGTGAAAAAGAGTCGGGAAAATGCAATGGTGAGGAATGAGATGGTGTGGCAGAAGACATGTCCATAGATGGAGACCAAGGATCGACAATTGTCTGTGAAGGTGGGACAGAAGATGATGGTTGTCCCGGAAATAGTTGAACAGATGTATCAGTAAAGAAAGGAGGAACATGATCATATTCCAATTGAGATGCTGAAATGGAGGAGAACATTTTGTGTTCCCAAAAGACAACATGGCGAGATATACGAAGTCGTTTGGAGATAGGATCCCAACACCGATACCGTATCCCAGGAAACAACAAAGACGGGATCGAGGTTGAAGTTTGGTGTGTTCATGTGGTTGTAGCAAGACAAAGCAAGCACAACCCCATACTTTGAGTAGATTGTAGTTAGGAGGTTGTCCATACAAAGCTTCATATGGAGACTGATTCTGGAGAAGTGTAATGGGATGGCGATTGATGGTGTAGACTGCTGAAAGGGCGGCCTCACCCCAAAAACGTTCTGGGCACTGAGCTGAGATAAGTAAGGTACGAACAGAACAGTATCTAGGATATGGCGATGTTTGCGTTCAGCTCTACCGTTTTGTTGGGAAGTACCGGGGCAAGAGTACGGTGCCTTGTTGGCGGAGGAAGTCAAGGAAAGAACGTTCTTTGTATTCCATGGCATTGTCGGCACGAAAGACTTTTATGTGTTTAGCAAACTGGGTTTGGATCATACGTGCAAAATTCATGTATATATGGGGTAGTTCAGATCTATTTTTCATTAGATATATCCAAGTAAATCGCGTATGATCATCAAGAAAGATAACAAAATATTTTGACCCTCCCATTGAAGGAAGAGGAGAAGGTCCCCACACATCTAAATGAATCAAATCAAAAGAAGCAACTGAATTAACATCATTTCTACAAAATGGTAAGGCATGTTGTTTTCCCAATTGACATGATAAACAAGATAACTTGTCAGGTTTAACCGACCCCAAAATACCAGATAAAGTAAGAACTTTAAGTTTATCAAAAGAGATATGTCCCAATCTTGAATGCCATGTATCTATATCACTGGGAGAGCCATCGGATGCTGATAGAGAAGAGTGATCAACAAAAGGTTGTGGTTTGCGGAGATAAACTAGCTCAAACTGCCGACCCACTTTACGGCCTATCCCAATTGTTTTCTTCGTGCTGGGATCCTGAACATAACAACCAGAAGGAGAGAATAAAGTGTTTAGACCCATATCACAAAGCTGGCCCACTGAAATTAATTTAACTGATAGCTTTGGGATGTAAAGTGTATCTGGTAAAGACAATTGGGCTGTAGAAATATGACCACTGTAATGAACAGGTAGACTGGTTCCATTAGCGGTCATAACAACAGATGGAGATGTAGTTGTGGTTTTTGTGACAAATACATCAGGTTGTGAGGTCATGTGATTGCAACAACCAGAATCAAATAACCAAGCTTTATTACCTGCAACCGTTGAATTGGCCATGATTGGTGAGGAGCTTGACATAACTTGTTTTATGAGCTCGATTACATCAGATCATCAGAGGTAAAAGTGTTGAGGCTCTGAGCTGTTGAGGACCCGGAAGGCACATTGGAAGAATCTGGAGCACAAACTGTTGCAGTGATAATTTTGATGCGATCTGGATTCTTAAAACAGTTGGATGCAAAGTGCCTAGGATGTTTCTTTTGACAAAAAATACAAGAACGGTTCGGACAATCCAATAGTTGATGACCATTGTCATGACAATATGAGCACTGAGATGATTTTCTGTTGTGTGGAAACTGAGGTTTGTTGGATGTGAAGTTTCGAACGCCTTTTTGGAAAGGTACAGCAAGAACTCCATGCATCAGGGGATAAACTAGTTGATGAAGCAGGAACTCCCAACCTGGTTTCTTCTGAGATAAGTTCAGCTATCGCAGCTTCAAGAGTAGGAAGAGGAGACCTATGTAGGAGAGAAGCTCAAACAGGTTCATAACGATCTTGTAGCGCCATAAGAAAGATCATGAGATGTTGTTGTTTTTGATGGGTAGTTGAAATCATAGCATCCTCTTGACATTTGAAAGTCGGTCCCGCAAGAGTCAGTTGATCCCATATAACTTGTACTTCAGATAGAAATGCACTGATGGTTTGACCTGGTTGTTGACGTTTGCTAAGAAGCCCAGACAAAAGGTGATACTGATGAGCCATATCAGTGGTGGTATACCTATCTTTAAGAAAATCCCATATTTCTTTACCAGTGACAAAAACCCCAAATTGTTGATTGATTTCTGTTGTTGAAGTATTACACAGAATGGTGACAATTTCTCCATTCTTACACAACCAATTTTCTTCTCTAATGTCAAAGGCATCTTGATCTTCCCTTTCTTTTTGAACTGGTCTAGGTATAGCACCTGTAACAACCCTCCATAGTTTGCGAGATTGAAGATAACTTGTCATATGTCGAGCCCATATAACATAATTAGATCCATCTAATGTAATTGAGATTGGGCGAGGTGTGATAAGAGGAGTTGTCATTGTTTAGGAAGGAAATACAAGAAAGGAATGAGAAACTTGAAGAATGTTGTGGAAACCTCGTGTGAGTTCAATTTTACCAGAAAATAGGGGAGATAATGGCTGCTCAGATGTTATTACGAGAGATAGCTGCTACACGGGTGACGATGAGAGATTGAATCGACTATTGTTGTAGTGGTAATGAGACACACCACAAAAGTCGACCAGTCAACCGGAGATGGTGAGAGGAGACGAACTTGGTAGCCACTGGAAGCCCTAGCGATTTGGAGCCCTAAGCTCTGATACCATGAGAACGATCTGAATTGATTTAACCAAAAGTCATTACAGAAGAAAGACCATACAAAGACTAAATACTTGGACAATTATAACAAAAAGAGTCCTTCAACTATATTTATAAATATATTAACAGTCTCCGCCCCTGCTTCAAAGACTACATTTGATAATATCAAGCATGCACAAAAGGTCTCAACTCATCCAGCTTATCGGTTTCTTATTTATACACAATAAAACCACACACAAACCTAAACGACTGTAACAAAGCCAACGTACATCTTATTAACACAGACAACCCGCATGCAATTTAGTCCACCTTCATCTCCGACGACTGAATACTCTGCGGATACAGAATGTTCTGAGCTCCGGAGATGTCCAGAACCTTCTTCCCAAAAGTGTCATCGCGAGAATCCCCACCAACTGTCGTCATACACATCAACCGATTAATCCACTCCATAGCCTCCGGCCACAATACCTTCCACACGTAACTCATTTTCATCCACCCAGGTTCAGTCACATAGCGTTCTCCTCTAAGAGCTCCTTTCACTATCGACCTTGCACATCTTTCAACTTTCATCACCGGCGACAAGTTCACTTGCATCTGATCATCGTTCAGTATGTCAACAATCAACTTCCGGCGACATTAATCAACAGATAGAAAAAACAAATAAATAAATAAGAAGCTAACTTACATCTCGAGCATCATAGTCGACTACTAATTTGCCTTCGTGGGAAAGGAATTTGCCTTGAGTAAGTTCAGACTCTATGAATCCGGGAGTCACAACAGTGATTTTGATATCCGACCCGAATTCAACCCTCAACGTATCATAAAACTGTGCGAGTGCTGCTTTGCTTGCCTAAATTAATTCATCATGCATCCCAAATATTAATTAAAAGCATTAGATAAAATCACCATTTTGACGCAATATTGTAGTGAAAGAGAGGACAATACATTGTAAATGCTCATCCTTGGAAGAGGAATCCATGAAGCCGAAGAAGAAAGTACGATGATTCTTCCAGAACTGTTTCTCAGGTGAGGAACTGCAAACTTTGTGGTGTAAACCGAACCCCAAAAGTTTATATCCTGTAAAAATCCGAAATTTTTTAGATTGTTCATGATTAGTTTAGTTCAAGATCATGTGAAGTTTACCATAACAGGGCGTAAATTCGTGATATCATCTGCTTCTTCCAGCATGCAGACTTGAGAGATTCCAGCGTTATTCACCAAATGGTCCACTGCATTCATCTAAAAGATTAGATCTATGGCAACCAAAATAATCACAGAAATGGTGTTTTGAAATTATTCATAGAATTTGTATATGAAGTATATGTATACATCGATTGAAGTGATTAACAGTTTCATCAACAATCCGTTTGCAGTCATGAGCGTGGGAGACATCAGCGCGGATAACTATAACATCAGGCGATCCTATACGCCGGCACCGGTCAGCTACTTCTCGGAGACGACTCTCTCTCCGAGCACACAGAGCTAAGCAGGCTCCTCTGCTAGCATATTCGTATGCGAGATGCTGCATCGTGAAATTTTAATTAATGATTCACTTAGTTATTATGTCGATGGCTATAATCTAAAATGGAGATATTCATTTAAAGTACCTCGCCGATACCGGAGGAGGCGCCGGTGATAAGGACGACTTTGCCGGAGATATTTTCAGAGATGACGGAACGAAGGATGCCGATGCAGAATTTGAAGAAGATCCATGGAGGGAGGAAGAGTAACATGGTGAAGAAGGTGAAAGGAGGTGCTACTAGATTCAAGACTCCATTAATCAAATCCATGGCTGCTTCTGTGTGTATGTGAGTGGGGTGAAAAACTGAAAATGAAGAAGAGGTGGTGGCGAATGGTGTATTATGTTTGAGGTGATGAAATTGAGAAAGTGGAAGGAGGTGATGAAAATGTTGCATGGACTCAAGAGAGAGTGCCACGTAGAAGTCTCTTCAAGCGGTGCCACCGTTTCTATAAATTTTAAATTTTATCAAATTCTAAGCTAAAAATATTGGATATAAAACAATAATATTTCTTTCATAATTGTTTGGGATAAGATGGAATTCACATTATCAAAATAATTATTTTAATATGTTTTATTGAAATTCAATGGTAATTGAAGTCTTCAATAAGAAAAAAGAAAGTCTTTAAATATTTTTTTAATATGTTTTATTGAACTTATAGAGTTTAATGCATTGTGGGATAAAAATGAATAGAATTGTATGGAATAGTGAATGATGATGTAGTACTCCATTGAACTCTGTAAAGTTCAATGCATTATGAATGCTCTAAGAGCTCAATGCATTGAAGATGACCTAATTACGTGAATTTAGTCTATATGAATATGGAAATAATAAATCAAATGAAAAGTAAAAGCACTCGTAGACCTCTTTTGCCAAGGTGATATTTCATAATGGTGGAGTTGTATCCATTAAATAACAAGTAGGCATGACACATCATTCAACTCTTCCATTAAACTCTCAATTGTAGATGCTCTTAGTTCAATGGATTGCCACGTTAGCATTCCACTATCACTATTATTTTATTCATTAAAGTCAACACTCTATTCAACTCTATTAAGGTTTAATGGATCGCCACATCACCATTTTATTATATTTTTTATTTAAATAATATTAATATATAAAACTAAAATATTAAAATAATTCGAAATTAGAAGTTATATTTTTATTTAAAAAGGTTGTTTATATTTTCTACTCTTTATTTAAGACAATTAAAAAGTAAATTATAAAACAAAATTTAATTACTTACAAAATTAAAATATATCATTTTAATTAACTCAATATTATTGAACACAAAATAGTTTAAATGATAAATAAAAAATAAATCAAAATATAATAAATAAGTTGTGTATATAAAATAAATTAAATAAATATCTTTTAACTATATATATATATATATATATATATATATATATATATATATATATATATATATATATATATATATATATATATAATTCATAAAATTAAACTCACATTAATTAAACTTGGGTTACAATGGTGTGTTTAATCAATTAGATAACCAGGTTATCACTTTTTCACCGTTAAACTTCTCATTCAATCCCCATTGGGATGACCTTATAAATTTCATATCATATGATATAAAAAAAAAAAGCGTTTAATTCGAAACGAAGATTTTGTTTTTTCATAGCATGTTTTTATATTTATAATCTTTTTTCTATCTAACAATTTTCTATATTTATAAATTACGATTAAGATCCGTTATTATATTTTAAGTTATGTTTTCATATTTAAAAAATTACGATTAAGATCCGTTATTATATTTTAAGTTATGTTTTTGTTTTTTATATAATTTTTTTTTCTTATAATTTTTGTTTTCATTAAATTCTTTAAGATACGCTTTTATGTTTTATTATATGATACGTCTTTAATATACATAATCTTTTTGATTGAAAACTTTATTTTAATAGTTTTTGTAATCCATTTTATATGACGTACGGTGATATATGTTGATTTTTGATATTTTTAAATTGTATTCTAAATACGAATTGTAAAGGAGTTACGCCGTAATATTTACATTTTTCGCATTTTACATAATTTTTTATAATGTTTGTTTTAATTAAATTTCTTAGGATATACTATCAAGCTTGAACCATCTCATCATTTATGTCTTTCAATTATTTTGAGAAACTTCTTTTCCGATATTCTTTTACCAGTTAGAACCATTAGCTTCATTTGGGTCGTGGTTTGGAGAAATGTCATGATATGTTTTTCTCTTTTAGCCTTTGATCAAACGATTCAATCACATTTTTCTCATTTTCTTTGAGAGGAGAAAGTTTTTCTTGCTCGTAATCATTACCATTCTCAATGGCTTTGGAACAAGATTGCGTTGCCCTTTTAATGATGTCAGCTGCAATGACTCCTAAAAGTTCAGAACGTTCCATTAGGATCATATCGAGATTTCTTATATGACAGTTCATTATGAACTGACTATACGAATCTAGAAGCGAGTAGAGGACAAAATCAATAGCTTGGTCCTTCGAAAATTCGACACTCATGATACCCGGTCTTTCAATATACGACTTCACTTCGTTTACATATGCTCGTACATTAGTTCATTCTTTGTATTTTACATGCAAGTAAAGCCTTCGTGATGTCGAAACTTTCTAGGCTCATAAGAATGGAGAGGAGAGATGGTTATAAGTTAGGGGGAGTGGTGGGAAAGAAATTAAACCACGTGGAGGAGAAGGATGAGGGGAAAGAGGAAGTTCATTGTGACTCGACATCTATTAAGAGAGAGAGAGAGAGAGAGAGAAAAAAAAAAAAAAAAAAAAAGAAGGGGAGGGAGTTTAGTTGGTTGATATAATCCTTTAAATAATTACCCTATTTATTTTAAGATTAGAATCCATATTTTCAATTCTTTTTATGAAAAGGAAAACCGTAATCATATTACAAAATTATTTTAGGTAGATAATTCACTTTACCAATTTTAATTACTATGAAACTTTTATGTCTTAGAGATTCAGTGAACCTATTCAATGACATGTTAATCTCGAATTTGCACATCCTATATTTGTATCTGGGATACCAAGGTCTCACAAATATGATGGAGAACCAACCATGCAAGAACACGTAACCCTTGATTATGTCATGACTCTTAAATTGATGTGTTAGTGAACCACACACGCTCCATCAATAAGCCACAACCACAAGTTTACATCACTTCCCTTTTGCGTCTCAATTTTATGAGCCAGCTAACCATCTAGGCTCCACAAATAGGCTCGTAACGAATAATGTGTGTTAATCATGGATTAGCAACTATTCATATTTTCCTAAAATAACTAAGAACAAGAATTTTGTTTTAGTACTTATACTTGTTATAATTTTAACGAGACATTATCTTATCGAACCCTTTCGGCTAACGAAAATTGACCACACAAAGAATCAAATAATGAAAATAACACTCATTCAATGGTTATTTTGTATGTCGTCTCCTTATATCTCTTTTATAGTATGGATTCATGAATGGGACCTAGTCTTAATTCGACTAACGATCATTAATTAAACATGTAAGAGCACATATTGTAATATTTTCTTTTACATATAGTAAAGGTAATATTTACACAAACACACATACACACATATATATATATATATATATATATATATATATATATATATATATATATATATATATATATATATATATATATTCTTGTATAAACCTTTATAATAATACGAGGGATGAACTTTAATTTAACTAAATTATCATTAATTAACTTTTAATTAATTAATTTTTAAATCATTATCAATAAATTCATATCAAATAGGCATATTTATCTTCTTAGTTTTATTATATAGTTTTAACCAGATTAACACAATAACTAAAAATAAAGGTAAACCCTGAATCTAAACATATTGCATAAAATCTAAAATCACTAAAAACTGGGCGGCGCATGTTTCTTTTTGTGATTAACATGTTTTTTTTTCCTGAAATTCTTCAGTTTCAAATCTTGTGCATATAATAAAAACTAAAGGATCTATACCACTATTGGGTTTTCTATGCAACTATATCCTATATTAAGGCAAACTACTACAGAAACACACATAAGACACGCTATATAAGACCCGGTTTTTGAGAAAACCAGGTTTTATTGTGCAAAAACCGGGTACAATAAAGGGACAAGGCATACGGCCCAGTTTATAATACTGAACCGGGACTTATAACTAAGTAACTCAGTTTTTATTGAAGAAACTGAGTCTTCTAGGATACACCAATATAACCCGTTTTTTAAAACAAAACCGTATTTTATGAAAGGTTGTACACAAATTATACGAGCCTCAAAACCCTTTTTCCAACAACTGAGATTTTTTTAAGCAAAAACTTATAAGAGTTAAACCTTAACAATTACAACCAAAATGCAAATAAATTACAGGAAAGAAAAATCTCACTTTGAAAAAAACAAATAAGATTTATCAAAAATAATAAAATAGCAATTTCAACGTTTAACATATCATGAAACAAAAATTAAAATTTTTAAGCTTAGTAAAAAATGATAAAATTATTTTGGAGGATAATTGTATTTACTTACTAGGATTACTTACTTCATTGCAATCCACCATAAACAACACATAATATCAGAAGACGAAGAAGGCATTTATTATTGCATTAACATTCAAGAAGAAACCCAAAAGCAACTTGATATGTATCTGTAATCTAGTCAAGTGTATACTTTTAATAGCTTTATAATTCCTCTACTATTACACTCAATTAGTGACAACATATGTCGACAAGTTTATTGTTAATTTATCATGTAGAAAATCGAGAAACACAATAGAAACAAGTAGACTGTAACCTACAAGTTACAACACAAGTGTTCGTATTCTCTTCAATAACTTCTCTTTTGACTGCTCTGAGACACACCTAGAGGACCACGACAAGAGGGGATCAGGGTAAACCGGATATAATGGAGTTTGGTGTAACAAGTTGGAAAGTCGGAGAACTGGAGCAGCTCACCCGTTGACAATAATCAATGTTGGATCAACCAGATCCATCACAATCCGGGTAGGAACGGTGTGAAACGTTGATATCTGGTTGAACTTGTGACACAAAGATGAAAAATAGGAAGATTGGAAGAGGGAACTGATTGTTGTAAATGATACCCAAATAATATGATTGTTTTGGGGAGGAGAAGGGTGGACTTATATGCGATGAGGAGGAGGTATAAAAGGGATGAATTTATAAGGTAGACGATGATGAATTTTTGGCGGGAATAAGTGGAAGTAATCCCGCCTTCCTCCCAAAACTAAATGGCACGAATGGCGCTATATTATTAATTTCATAGTTTTTCATATTACCAAACAAGTGAATGAACAATTCATTTTATTGTAAATACCAAATCAAAATAATAATAAATCGTTACATAGCCTCATTATATTTGATCACTTTATGCTTAATTTATTGCTCATTTTAATATCACATAAATGTTTCATGGACTTTAGTTAATCATAAAAATGCATTCTAATATTGTCTAGCAAATGGAAATAATGTAATTATTGGAGATCAATCATAGCATTGAAATCAAACCAATATGCATCAACGTGGACCGGTTCGGGTATCAGGTGATTTTGTTCCATGAAAAAGAAAGGATCAAATTAACTAACATTCTCCTAAATAACACATATGTCTCCTAATAGACTTGAACTCATGACCTATATCGTTTATTGTGTAACGACCCATACTTCATAGGTAAAAATTTCATTTTAAGTACATCATATAACGGCCACCGCCCAAATGAGATATGGTCCCCGCCCACAAGCATACATATACAAGTACATACAAGTATCATGCATACAACAAGTATAATAACAGAACCAATCTAGGGTCGGCCTTGGTGCCTTAGACCTGCTAAACCCAGTGAGGAAATTCACCTCGAAAAGCAAACGATAGTTGAATAGGTCCCGACTCCGAATATCGGCTCAACACGACACCTAACAGACATCTAGGTCATACTTGGTCAAAGATAAAAATTATAAGGTCAAAAGTCATGGTCAGCAGTCCCTGTTGACCCAACACGGCGTGTTTCTTTACCAACTTCAGATCGGGAAAACCAAGCCAACACGTCGTGTTTTCCAACAAACACGTCGTGTTCGCCTAAAGTCTAACAACTTAATGCATTAAGTTGTTTTCAACGAATCCAAGAGTTCCAAAACTCAGATCTTGACCAAAATGGAATCTAGAAGGGTAACGTTTCCAAGTTTACCCTAGGAACCACCGAAATGGGTCGAAAACCCAAACCCTAGGCTTAAAAGAGTAATGGCCTAATCATTAATCACTTAATCATCAAAGACATAGCTCCAAAAATGCAGATCTGATCCCTTAAAGCTGGAATGCCACGTAAAGTTTCCAACTTTACCTGCATGCATGACTAGGAGAAACTCAAAAGCTCAAAAATGGCTTAATGAAGGACTTAATGAATGCATGAAGCCCTTAATTCCATAAAGTTGGCACCTTTATGCCAAAAGAGTTCATGTAGGCCATAGATCTAAAGGAATAAGCATTTAGGATGTAACATCTGTTCTCGGTAAAGATTAATTTATACAATTTTTAGGGTTTTTTGCAAGGACTTGGCGAGTTGGGGTGCTCCAACTCGTCGAGTAGAGACTAGTTGGGGACGCGGGATTTGGATCCTACTCGACGAGCCGGAAGGCCCCGACTCGACAAGTTAGCACTATAGAGGAAACCCTAAATTTTTAGGGTTTGCACACTATTTAAAGAGCATAATCTGCCTTTTGTGGCCTCCCTTATCACCCTACTAGCCATAGAAAGCCCAAGGGCAAGGGCAAGGCCATCAAGGATGAACCACAAAGGAAATAGCTTAAGATGTGGAGTAGCAACCCCATATCTAACTCCAAATCCGAGATAGGTCTCAGAACAAGTTAAAGAGCCCCCAAAACAACCATCAAGGATGAACCACAAAGGAAATAGCTTAAGATAAGGGCTCCGACTCGTCGAGTAGATAACTTACCTTTTAGTAGGACTTGTAGTTCTTGGCCTTCAAAAGCTTTAGCACCTCAAGTGTGATGCCTCTAATGTGTCACAAAAACCAAATGCAAGAGGAGACTTAAGATAAGTGACTAGATAGCATAAAATCGGTTATGACTCTTCACCATGAACACATCGACCAATTTTACAGCTAAGGTACTCCTTTCATGGTGTGGAAAAGACTAGAGTTACATCCATGCAAACCCTAATGCACCATGACCTTTCATATTACTTAGACTCCATGGGTTAAACCTCCATGAACTTGAAGATCCTGATTCTTCATCAACCTTGCAAGATTTATAAGGTATAAAGCTTCTACCTCGATAACTCCATTTGCTAGATATAGGTTTCCCCAAATAATTATAAATATGAGTGAAAACCTACCTTCGAACTCCCAAACAATCAACTGCTTCTCGCCATTGACGACTGTTCGGTGCAACAGTCCATCGAACGCCCACATCTACTCCCTTATCCGCCGCCGCTCACCACCACGCCACACAGAAAAAACCAATTCAAAACCTTTATTAGTGACCCTAAAGTCCCGAAATCTCACACATGTCATTGGAATTGATTTTTTCGATATATTTTTGCAGGTTTTTGGATATACAGTTATAGATTTTATTAGCTTAAACAACATTCAGGTGCATTAAGTTTTTTTTTTTTTTTTTTTTCCGAATCTAATGTGGTTTAATTTCGTTCCTCATACTTGCATCCTATGATTATTTTATTGATTTATGCAATGTGCTGAACTTATTTAATTGTAATATCTTGTGTACTTTTTTTTAGGCAACATCCATCGAAGTGTCTTCAATGCATCAACATTTGAGGTTTCAGGGCCTACTTTATATGAAGGTGGGATATGGTCTTGTTTGGAATCTTTTTGGGGTTGTCCTTTCATCTAAACGGTTAACTACTGTGGGAGATGAAAGCACCAATGTGCATCAATAAACAATCTTTGGCTATCTCTGGCTTAATGGCATTTACCTTTCAGTTACCCTCTCGTTCTCTAGATTATTAGGAAAATCACACCAATTGCTACTTTTGTATTACTTGTTAGTGTAATCCCATACTAGTTGCAAACGACATGTACTTTGCTTGGATGTGTCCATGCTCATTTTCAAGGAATCATAATTCATATATTTTGCTTTTGTTGTCCATCAGTGATTTTCTTTTGATGATCCATCTTTCATTTGTGCTTGTAATCTATGTTGTTTGTTTATAGATATCATTTCAAATTGACATCAAGGGCTGTTTCTCATTTCTATGGCTTTGTTATACAAGATGGATTATAAATCTAATATATTGGTACATGGATTATAAATCAAATAAAGAATAATATAAAAATTAAAAAGCAGTTAAAGGCCCGGTTGTATACATAAGAACTGGGTTGTTTAATCAGCCAACATATCATCTGAGTTGTATAAAAGAACTCGGTTCTTTGGTTGAGAACCGGATTATATGATTGTACAAAAGCCTGCATGCTAAGAATTAAAGGACCCGTTTCCTTTATAGAAACCGAGATATATTATATTAATAGGGACCGGTTGGTAAACCGGGTTTTATTAGGATTTTCACATAAGACTCGCCCCATAAAAGACCCGGTTGTAAACCGGGTTATATTAAGCTTTTAACCGGGTTTTTTAATCTATTTTGTAGTAGTATAGCATACAAAAAATAATCTTAAGTGTAAATGCACCATAAGATCGACGTTTTACTATTATAGAAACATACTTTTAAAACTTATATTACATGCTAAATAACAAAGGATTAGTATATTAACCTTTAACAAATCCAATTTTTCCCTTGTAGCTTTAATCTCTTGTTGCTCTTAGAAATACTAGCACCGAAAGTATAGTGCATCTAATGGCTCATACCCAAAAGCAGGGGTATTCGTTTGGATGGATCAGTTTGATCCAATCCAATCAAATTAATCCAAATTAATTTTGGTTTTCAAAACATAGATCTGAATAGTCCAAACTTAATTCATATCTGATCAAATTACAATTCGGTTGGATTGGTTTTTATAATTCGGTTTTTAAAAACTAAAACATTTTAAAACGACATATAGTTATAATATTACCGAATTTTACACAAGAAGATAAAACAAATTATTTAGTTACGATTTGAAATTTATAAACAAATGTATATTATGTTTTAATATTTTATAGATAATAATTTTTTTAGAGAATACACATATTAATATTGTTTATTAGGTGAAACTCTTTTAACCTATTTCAAAAAATAAATTACAAAATTAATAAATAGTTATAGGTATATAATAAAAATAAATAAATAATAAACTGTTATTCACTTTTTAGACTATTTGGTTCTTATTTTATAAACCATAACCAATCAGAAATCCAAAATAACAATTCGGTTTTGTCGAAAACTAATCCAAAAATCCGAACATCCGAACCAAATAGTCCAATTGGACAATTCGATTTTATCCAAATACTGAACAAGCCATATCCAAAAGACAAAAACCTTAGAAAATTTAGGAGAGAGATAGGAGAGAGGTTGGGATTGGACTTTTGCAGCCTTCCAAAGGGTATATATATATATATATATATATATATATATATATATATATATATATATATATATATATATATATATATATATAGTTGTGGTCGTAACAAGATAACTCTAATTTGAATAAACTAAATGTTAAGATTTTATCTAGATTCAAATCGTTTCTTTATCTATTACTTACATTGATTTTGGAAGCCTCCTTAGAGCCTTCCAAAACCGTCCGCTGTATATGGCTTCTAGAATGTTCCCATTGTTTAACTATTGAACAATTAATATATAGTCCATGTACCTCTAGATTAATTACAATTAATCCCAAATTAATTATAATTAATTTCAACCAGTTCCTAATTAATTTATTAACATTTAATTAAATTATTAAACCATTTTCTCAATCTCCTAAAACGATTTCTAGCTATTTTTGCTTTTGAGGGAAAACCAAAATGACTTTTTCATTATTCCCAAAGTTACACCAATTATTTATTATGCTATTTGACACCTATTTCCAACAAAACTCTGCTAAAGCAAGGTATGTATCCCAACTCCCACCAGAATCCAATATACATGCCTTAAGCATATCCTCAAGATTTTGAACGGTCTGCTCACTTTGACCGTTGGTCTGCGGATGATAATCTATGTTGAAATGTAGTTGGGTACCCAAGTCATCATAGAACCTCTTGCAAAACCTAGAAGTGAAACGAACACCTTTGTCGGAAACTACATACAATGGTACCCCATGTCGTGCTACCATCTCTTTGATGTAGATATCAACCAATTTATCGGCTGAAGAGCTTTGTGAATAGGAATGAAGTGAGTGCTCTTGGTTAACCTGTACACAACAAACCAAATCATATCAACCCCTTATGTTGTCTTTGATAGTTTTGTAATGAAATCCATTGTAGTCTAGTCCCATTTACATATCAGAATGCCCAACAGTTGTAACTTGTTGTGAGGCCTCTGGTGTTCGACCTTGACTTTCCAACAAGTCAAGCACCTCAACACATAGCAAACAACATCCATCTTCATGCATGTCCACCTATAATCGCATTTCAGATCCCGGTACATCTTGATAGCACATGGGTGAAACGAGAGCTTCAACTTGTCAGCCTCATCTAAAAAATACAATCAAAATCTACACGAATACGAAACCTGTACTCATCAGTACAATGTCAATAATCCTCGACTATCATAATCGAATACATGAATCTACCCCATAATCCTCTAACTATTTTGATTCTCCTCCTTGAGTGCTTCAACATGTGCTATCTTAATCACATCTAGAATCGAAATCACAATAGTCAGCCTAAAGTAGAGATCTCGAATGTGCATGCTAGTCGTCTTGCGGCTGAACGCATTAGCCACCACATTGGCCTTACCTAGGTGGTACAGAAACTCAAAATCGTAATCCTTCACCACTTTAAGCCATTTATGCTGCCTCATATTTAAATTTGGCTTATCCATTAGATACCTTAAGCGCTTGTGATCCATGTAGATGATATACTGAACTCCATACAAGTAATGGCACTAAATCTTGGGGAAGAAAAACACTGCCCCCAACTCTAAGTCACGAGTAGGATAATTTACCTCATGATGCTTCAACTATCTCGAGGCATTTGCAACAACTTGTCCCTTTTGCAGGAGTACAATTCCCAACCCAACGATCGAAACATCATAATAAACCACAAAATCCTCGACAACATTTGGGATAGTCAACATTGTTGCCTCATATAACTCCCAATGTAAAGTCTCAAAATTTTCATGTTACTCAGTCCACCACCGAAATTTAGCATTCTTCTTCGTCAACCGGGTAAGAGGAACTGTAATCTTAGAGAAGTCTTGCATAAACCTCCTGTAGTATTCTACTAACTCAAGGAAACTATAAATATCAAACGAAGATTTCAGAACTTCCCACTATTTTTGTAACATCCGGATTTTTACCAGGTATAATGTAAGTTTAATGGTGTTATATTGTGAGAGGGACTCGGCGAGTCGGGGCTCAGACTCGCCGAGTATGGACGCGGGATTAATCGAGGGTGCGCACTTGGACTCGGCGAGTCCAGGGTATGGACTCGGCGAGTCTGCGCTGGGTTATGAAACCCTAAATCTCTGGGTTTGTGGCCTATTTAAGGGGCCTTATGGCCGTCATTTGCGCTCACCCAACCCCCAGAGAGTGTCCTTAGAGTTCTTGAGCGTTTTGTGAAGGAAAGAGAGCCAAATCTTGATCTTGTGTGTGTTGCTTAGCAAGAAGAAGGAGGCCCTAGGCAAGAGGAAGCAAAGGAGGTTGCTATTTCGTGGATTTGGAGCTTGGATCATCACTCTAGAGGTACTATTTTCGGACCATTTTCTGTTTGGTGAAACTTGATGCAAGTTAGGGCTTAATATGATCATCTATGGGGTGATTTGGTGCCCTTTGGTTCCCTCTTTGAGTTGAGACCATGGATCTGGATCCATAGAGGTCCAGAGGGCCTCACTCATCAAGCTTTATGGGTGGAAATGGAGTCCTTGGCCTTGTGTTGAAGTAGTTGAGTCAAAAACATCATTTGTGAGCATGTAGAGGTTATTTATGCATCAAGGTTGTAACTTTACGTGCTAAATAAGCATGGGGGGACTGGATCTATGGATTAGTGGACTGGATCTGGCCTTTAGAGCAAGATTGAGTCAGTGCATGGCTCTGACTCGCCGAGTCCGAAGAACAGACTCGGCGAGTAGCTTGAATGCTGCACGACCACTCAGCGAGTGGCCTCGCCGAGTTGGGATGAGTGAACTCAGTGGGTCAAGGGGGAGTCAGGATGGACAGGTGGACCGAGTCAAACCGGACTCGCCGAGTTGTTCTTGAGACTCGGCGAGTTGAGTCGTGGTGGCCCCACAACTCGTGCCAGGTGGAGCTCGTCGAGTTGGGAGGGGATGCTCGACGTGTCAAGAGAGGATTCCAGGGAAATTGGTGAATGCGCTCAGACTCGCCGAGTCGCTATAGTGCACTCGCCGAGTCCGGTCAAGTTGACCGTTGACCAGCGTTGACCTAGATTGTCCTGTTATGGTATGGTCAACCCTAGTTGGGAAAGTGTTAATTAGAGATATATTGTGCTATAGGGGGACTTCAGCTCGGCAGATCGAGTGTTTAGCGATTTCAGGGTTACGGTTTACCGAGACACACGAGGTGAGTCTTCTCACTATACTTTACCTTGAGTAGGTAACCAGAGTTATGTGATAGGGTATTTGTATGCTATGTATGTTATGTGTTGTACTGCATTACTTTTATGTGTTTGATGCTGTGCATGTTTACAGAGCTAGAACCGGAAGGTTCACAGAGTTAGAACCTGAGGGTTCACAGAGTTAGAACCTGAGGGTTCACAGAGTTTGGGTGCACGGACCCACAGAGTTATAGCCTCGAGTGGCTAATATGTGTTATATGTAGTATTTTGGGAAACTCACTAAGCCTTGTGCTTACAGTGTTGATGTTATTTGTTTCAGGTACTAGTGACGACCGTGGGAAGGCGCCGGCTTGATCCGTACACACACGTTGGAACTTGACATTTTGGATCTTGGGATTTTGTACTATTTTGTTGAACAATTAAAAGGGGTGTTTCT
This sequence comes from Lactuca saligna, assembly GCF_052625555.1. Lineage (NCBI taxonomy): Eukaryota > Viridiplantae > Streptophyta > Magnoliopsida > Asterales > Asteraceae > Lactuca > Lactuca saligna. The sequence continues at coordinate 110,021,031 of NC_136420.1, read as the reverse complement.
ATGAATATTGATGGAATTATGTTTTATAAAAATCGAAAAATTTGTTTGAAATACTCAGTTTTACAAATTGGTATCAGAGCTTTGGTTTGAGGGATTCGGGTACACCTTCGGGGGTATTTGAACTCAAACTGAGGAAATAAAGAGATATTTTCAAAATAAAAAAAAAAAATAAAAACCAAAATTTTCTAAGAGTAAAGGGTTTTCCAGGAAGAAACGTGTGTACGATCAGTCAGCGCCCGAACGGTGAATTCCCAAAATATCTTTTGTTATGTAATAACTATTATTGTGATGTGTGTGCATGCTAGAGTAGGCTAGGTATTGCTGATAGGGCTAGAGTGGCCTGTTTTGTGATGCCTTAGCTTAGGGAATGGTGAGCTGCTATGAGACGCTGAGAGTAATTAAGTAGCAGCTAGGGTTTTGTGTGAGATCTGTTTAGAGAGATTTAAGTATAATAGAGTACTTGGGGACTGGGATCCGAAGAGGACGATTTGGGGTGTGTACCGAGACGGTGCGGACAGTAGTATTGGGCCCGTACTACTAAAAGCACCGGAGCGGTACACAGTTCAAATAAAAATCTGGGGATGCCAAGAATCAAGGAGGGGTGGATTGTTGAATGTAAGAGTGTTCGAGTGAATTCTAATTATCGCATGTTGTATTTCAGAGGTTGATCATGGTGAGGACACGACACATGTCGGAGGATGCCGGATCTAGTGATGAGGACATTCGACAGATCATTCATGAGGAGGTGGCTGCGGTCATTAGAGCCGAGATACCAGAGATGTTCGGGTCCATTAAGACCGCTTTGATTGAGACGTTTGACGAGCGCTATGCCCTTCTTTCTGAGGCTGCGGTTACAGCAGCTACCGCAGCGATTGCTGCGGCAAGACCCCAGGGAGGTGATGCGATGTTGTTCAGGGAGTTCAGCAACACCAAGCCACCAGAGTTTGATGGTACGCAGGACCCGGTGGCAGCTATGAGGTGGATATCTGATATGGAGGGATGCTTCTTCACTTGCTCGTCCCCTGAGCATTTGAAGGTTCGGTTCGCGCTGAACCAGCTTCGCTTGGGAGCGAAGGACTGGTGGAAGTTTGTGACTGCGCATTTCACACCGACTGAGCTTTCGATAGTGACCTGGGAGAGGTTCACTTCCATGTTCCGAGATGAGTATGTTCCTCAGGTGGAGAGGGAACGTCTGGCTCAGGAGTTCCTGACCCTCAAGCAGGGTACCGAGTCAGTTACAGCGATTACGAGGATGTTTCAGGAGAGGGCGATGTTTTGCCCTGAGCACGTGTCCACCGAGCAGGCACGTATGAGCCGTTATCTGAGCATTTTGAGGCGGGATATTCGGGAGTTCGCTGCGAACTCCTCGTACCGGACATTTGCCGAGCTTCAGGCAAATGCTCGGAAGAGGGAGATTGAGCTTGAGACTCAGGCCAGGGAGGAGGCGGAGTCTATGGGGAGGGATCGGCGGCCGGCACAGTCCCAGCCGGCAGCCAAGCGGGCCAAGCCCGCTGATCCCAGACCCGGGAGCCAGAAGGGCCGCACTTGTGGGAAGTGCGTCAAGGGTCACGATGGCGCCTGTCGGGCAGGGTCTTGCTACAAATGTGGCAAGGAGGGGCATATGGCTAAGGCCTGCCCCAAGGGATTTGCAGTGTGCTTCCACTGCAACCAGACTGGACACCGGTAGGCGGAGTGTCCGCTGCTGCGTGGAGCATCTCAGGGGTCTGCTCCTGCCGCCATCAGAGCTACTGCTGCAGAGAGTCGGCCCGTGAAGGCCGAGGCACCGAGGGCTCGGGGGAGAGCCTTCCAGCTGACTGCGGAAGAGGTCCGCGCCACACCCGACGTTGTGGCTGGTATGTTTCCTTTTCATTATTGTTTATGGTGTTGAGATATTATGCTTATATCATGCTATGCTTAGGTACCTTCCTTGTGAATTCTGTACCTGCTTTAGTGTTATTTGACTCGGGTGCGAGTCGATCTTTCGTGTCCTTGGCATTTAGTCAGCGTATCAGCGTTAGTCGTGGAGTATTGAGTCGGCCCCTGCGGGTTTCCATAGCCGCCGACAGAGTGATTTGTGCCACAGAGGTCTTCCGGGGATGTGTATTGGAGATATTCGGGGTCGAGTTTCCGATCGACCTGATTCCGATTGCGATGGGTGATGTCTGTGTTATAGTGGGCATGGATTGGTTGAGCCGATTCGGTGCGGTTATCGATTGCGAGCAACAGCTGGTGACTATACGAGATCCTAGTGGGGGAGTTCTTTCAGTGTACGGCGAGGGTACACGTTCTGGATCAGCCTTTTGTTCGGCTGCTAGGGCGAGGCAGTGTTTACAGCAGGGCTGTAAGGGTTATGTAGCGTATGTGATGGATACGCGAGTGATCTCCGAGAGACCGAGCTCTGTGGAGGAAGTTCCGGTGGTGCGGGAGTTTCCAGATGTATTTCCCGAAGAGTTACCAGGTGTGCCTCCCGCGAGGCAAGTGGAGTTTGGCATCGATTTGGTTCCGGGGGCCGCGCCTATTGCTAAGGTGCCGTATCGCCTTGCGCCTCCGGAGATGCAGGAGTTATCCTCGCAACTTCAGGAGTTGCTGGGGAAGGGGTTTATTCGGCCGAGTAGCTCGCCGTGGGGAGCACCCATCTTGTTTGTGAAGAAGAAGGATGGCTCGCATCGCATGTGTATTGATTACCGGGAATTGAATAAGCTGACAGTCAAGAACCGTTACCCGCTACCGAGGATCGACGATTTATTCGATCAGCTACAGGGAGCATCTTGGTTCTCCAAGATTGATTTGAGGTCGGGCTATCATCAGGTGAGAGTGCGGGACGAGGACGTCCAGAAGACAGCATTCAGGACGCGTTATGGGCATTATGAGTTTGTGGTGATGCCTTTTGGGCTCACTAATGCCCCGGCTGTGTTCATGGACCTCATGAACAGGGTATGTCGGCCGATGTTGGATCGGTCGATGATTGTTTTCATTGATGATATTCTGGTATATTCGAGATCTAGTGAGCAGCACGAGGAGCATTTGAGGGAGGTGCTTGGGGTTTTGAGAGCGGAGAAACTTTACGCAAAGTTCTCCAAGTGCGATTTCTGGTTACGGGAAGTCCAGTTCCTGGGACATCTCGTTAACCAGAAGGGGATATTGGTCGATCCGGCCAAGGTTGACGCAGTGATGAGGTGGGAGGTGCCGAGGTCACCTTCTGAGATACGGAGTTTTCTCGGGTTGGCAGGGTATTATCGGAGATTTATTAAGGATTTCTCCAAGATTGCGGTTCCACTCACCAGATTGACCCGGAAGGGTGTGGCATTTGCATGGGGTCCCGAGCAGCAGACCTCCTTTGAGACGCTTCGCCAGAGGTTGTGTGAAGCTCCAGTATTAGCCCTTCCGGAAGGTATGGAAGGTTTTGTGGTATTCTGCGATGCATCGATCCTAGGATTGGGAGCGGTATTGATGCAGAAGGGTCATGTGATAGCTTATGCATCGAGGCAGTTGAAGCCTCACGAGACGAGGTACCCCACACATGATTTGGAGTTGGGGGCAGTGGTGTTCGCCCTCAAGATCTGGCGGCACTACTTGTATGGGGTTCGTTGTACGATTTACACGGACCATAAGAGTTTGAAGTACTTGATGGATCAGCCTAACCTAAATATGCGGCAGAGGAGATGGTTAGATGTGGTCAAGGATTATGATTGTGAGATCTTGTACCACCCGGGCAAGGCTAATGTGGTAGCCGACGCGTTGAGTCGCAGGGCGGAGAGTACTCCCCTGCGGGATGTATGTTTGAGAATGACCGTGATAGCTCCAGTTCTGGACACCATTCGTGGGGCTCAGGCCGAGGCCGTGCGTCCGGAGATGCAGAAGAGAGAGCGGGTTGTTGGGATGGTTTCTGAGTTTATATCGGATAGTCGAGGCCTTATGACTTATCAGGGCAGGATTTGGGTACCGTTTGTGGGCGGTACCCGTACCACATTGTTGGAGGAGGCTCATAGATCGAAATTTTCGATCCACCCTGGGGCCACAAAGATGTATTTGGACCTAAGGAAGGAGTATTGGTGGCCCTGTATGAAGAGGGATGTAGCATGGTTTGTCGAGAGGTGTTTGACCTGTCGAAGGGTAAAGGCCGAACACCAGAGACCGCATGGAAAGTTGCAGCCATTGGAGGTTCCCGAGTGGAAGTGGGAACAGATCACCATGGACTTTATCACCAAATTGCCGAGGACTGCCAGAGGAGTTGATGCAATTTGGGTGATTGTGGATAGATTGACAAAGAGCGCTCACTTTCTTGCCATCAGTGAGAGTTCTTCAGCAGAGAAGTTGGCGGAGGTTTACGTGAGGGAGGTTGTATCTCGGCATGGGGTGCCGATCTCGATTATTTCAGACCGTGATGTGCGTTTCACTTCCCGTTTTTGGAAGAAATTTCATGAAGAGTTGGGTACTAAGTTGCATTTTAGTACCGCATACCACCCCCAGACCGACGGTCAGAGTGAGCGGACGATACAGACACTCGAGGACATGCTTCGGGCTTGTGTATTGGATTTTGGGGGTAGTTGGGACTCGTATTTGCCTCTAGCGGAGTTTTCCTACAATAACAGCTATCATTCGAGCATTGGTATGCCGCCCTTTGAGCTGTTATATGGTAGGAGGTGTCGGACTCCCATATGTTGGGGAGAGGTTGGGCAAAGGGTAATGGGCAGTACAGAGATCGTGAATCAGACGACAGAGCAGATACAGCTGGTCAGGCAGAGGTTATTGACCGCTCAGAGCCGGCAGAAGAGTTACGCGGATAGGCGTCGGTCCGAGTTGGAATTTCAGGTCGGCGACTTTGTTCTCCTGAAGGTCTCTCCTTGGAAAGGAGTGATCCGGTTCAGGAAGAGGGGCAAATTGGGACCCCGGTTTATTGGCCCGTTTCGTGTGATCGCCAGGGTAGGCCGGGTAGCCTATCGGCTGGAGTTACCAGCAGAGTTGGGACAGATTCACAACACTTTTCATGTATCGCAGTTAAGGAAATGTATAGCCGATGAGTCGGCAGTGGTTCCACTTGAGGATATTCAGGTTGATGCGAGCCTGAATTACGCGGAGAGACCAGTGGCTATTAGGGATCGGAAGATCAAAGTTTTGAGGAACAAGGAGGTACCTCTGGTATTGGTTCAGTGGCAACATCGGAAGGGATCAGAGATGACCTGGGAGCCGGAGGGTATGATGCGGGAGCAGCATCCGGAGCTGTTTTAGAGCGGGACTTCGAGGGCGAAGTCCAGTTCTAGTGGGGGAGAGTTGTAACATCCGGATTTTTACCAGGTATAATGTAAGTTTAATGGTGTTATATTGTGAGAGGGACTCGGCGAGTCGGGGCTCAGACTCGCCGAGTAGGGACGCGGGATTAATCGAGGGTGCGCACTTGGACTCGGCGAGTCCAGGGTATGGACTCGGCGAGTCTGCGCTGGGTTATGAAACCCTAAATCTCTGGGTTTGTGGCCTATTTAAGGGGCCTTATGGCCGTCATTTGCGCTCACCCAACCCCCAGAGAGTGTCCTTAGAGTTCTTGAGCGTTTTGTGAAGGAAAGAGAGCCAAATCTTGATCTTGTGTGTGTTGCTTAGCAAGAAGAAGGAGGCCCTAGGCAAGAGGAAGCAAAGGAGGTTGCTATTTCGTGGATTTGGAGCTTGGATCATCACTCTAGAGGTACTATTTTCGGACCATTTTCTGTTTGGTGAAACTTGATGCAAGTTAGGGCTTAATATGATCATCTATGGGGTGATTTGGTGCCCTTTGGTTCCCTCTTTGAGTTGAGACCATGGATCTGGATCCATAGAGGTCCAGAGGGCCTCACTCATCAAGCTTTATGGGTGGAAATGGAGTCCTTGGCCTTGTGTTGAAGTAGTTGAGTCAAAAACATCATTTGTGAGCATGTAGAGGTTATTTATGCATCAAGGTTGTAACTTTACGTGCTAAATAAGCATGGGGGGACTGGATCTATGGATTAGTGGACTGGATCTGGCCTTTAGAGCAAGATTAAGTCAGTGCATGGCTCTGACTCGCCGAGTCCGAAGAACAGACTCGGCGAGTAGCTTGAATGCTGCACGACCACTCAGCGAGTGGCCTCGCCGAGTTGGGATGAGTGAACTCAGTGGGTCAAGGGGGAGTCAGGATGGACAGGTGGACCGAGTCAAACCGGACTCGCCGAGTTGTTCTTGAGACTCGGCGAGTTGAGTCGTGGTGGCCCCACAACTCGTGCCAGGTGGAGCTCGTCGAGTTGGGAGGGGATGCTCGACGTGTCAAGAGAGGATTCCAGGGAAATTGGTGAATGCGCTCAGACTCGCCGAGTCGCTATAGTGCACTCGCCGAGTCCGGTCAAGTTGACCGTTGACCAGCGTTGACCTAGATTGTCCTGTTATGGTATGGTCAACCCTAGTTGGGAAAGTGTTAATTAGAGATATATTGTGCTATAGGGGGACTTCAGCTCGGCAGATCGAGTGTTTAGCGATTTCAGGGTTACGGTTTACCGAGACACACGAGGTGAGTCTTCTCACTATACTTTACCTTGAGTAGGTAACCAGAGTTATGTGATAGGGTATTTGTATGCTATGTATGTTATGTGTTGTACTGCATTACTTTTATGTGTTTGATGCTGTGCATGTTTACAGAGCTAGAACCGGAAGGTTCACAGAGTTAGAACCTGAGGGTTCACAGAGTTAGAACCTGAGGGTTCACAGAGTTTGGGTGCACGGACCCACAGAGTTATAGCCTCGAGTGGCTAATATGTGTTATATGTAGTATTTTGGGAAACTCACTAAGCCTTGTGCTTACAGTGTTGATGTTATTTGTTTCAGGTACTAGTGACGACCGTGGGAAGGCGCCGGCTTGATCCGTACACACACGTTGGAACTTGACATTTTGGATCTTGGGATTTTGTACTATTTTGTTGAACAATTAAAAGGGGTGTTTCTATGAATATTGATGGAATTATGTTTTATAAAAATCGAAAAATTTGTTTGAAATACTCAGTTTTACAAATTGGTATCAGAGCTTTGGTTTGAGGGATTCGGGTACACCTTCGGGGGTATTTGAACTCAAACTGAGGAAATAAAGAGATATTTTCAAAATAAAAAAAAAAAATAAAAACCAAAATTTTCTAAGAGTAAAGGGTTTTCCAGGAAGAAACGTGTGTACGATCAGTCAGCGCCCGAACGGTGAATTCCCAAAATATCTTTTGTTATGTAATAACTATTATTGTGATGTGTGTGCATGCTAGAGTAGGCTAGGTATTGCTGATAGGGCTAGAGTGGCCTGTTTTGTGATGCCTTAGCTTAGGGAATGGTGAGCTGCTATGAGACGCTGAGAGTAATTAAGTAGCAGCTAGGGTTTTGTGTGAGATCTGTTTAGAGAGATTTAAGTATAATAGAGTACTTGGGGACTGGGATCCGAAGAGGACGATTTGGGGTGTGTACCGAGACGGTGCGGACAGTAGTATTGGGCCCGTACTACTAAAAGCACCGGAGCGGTACACAGTTCAAATAAAAATCTGGGGATGCCAAGAATCAAGGAGGGGTGGATTGTTGAATGTAAGAGTGTTCGAGTGAATTCTAATTATCGCATGTTGTATTTCAGAGGTTGATCATGGTGAGGACACGACACATGTCGGAGGATGCCGGATCTAGTGATGAGGACATTCGACAGATCATTCATGAGGAGGTGGCTGCGGTCATTAGAGCCGAGATACCAGAGATGTTCGGGTCCATTAAGACCGCTTTGATTGAGACGTTTGACGAGCGCTATGCCCTTCTTTCTGAGGCTGCGGTTACAGCAGCTACCGCAGCGATTGCTGCGGCAAGACCCCAGGGAGGTGATGCGATGTTGTTCAGGGAGTTCAGCAACACCAAGCCACCAGAGTTTGATGGTACGCAGGACCCGGTGGCAGCTATGAGGTGGATATCTGATATGGAGGGATGCTTCTTCACTTGCTCGTCCCCTGAGCATTTGAAGGTTCGGTTCGCGCTGAACCAGCTTCGCTTGGGAGCGAAGGACTGGTGGAAGTTTGTGACTGCGCATTTCACACCGACTGAGCTTTCGACAGTGACCTGGGAGAGGTTCACTTCCATGTTCCGAGATGAGTATGTTCCTCAGGTGGAGAGGGAACGTCTGGCTCAGGAGTTCCTGACCCTCAAGCAGGGTACCGAGTCAGTTACAGCGATTACGAGGATGTTTCAGGAGAGGGCGATGTTTTGCCCTGAGCACGTGTCCACCGAGCAGGCACGTATGAGCCGTTATCTGAGCATTTTGAGGCGGGATATTCGGGAGTTCGCTGCGAACTCCTCGTACCGGACATTTGCCGAGCTTCAGGCAAATGCTCGGAAGAGGGAGATTGAGCTTGAGACTCAGGCCAGGGAGGAGGCGGAGTCTATGGGGAGGGATCGGCGGCCGGCACAGTCCCAGCCGGCAGCCAAGCGGGCCAAGCCCGCTGATCCCAGACCCGGGAGCCAGAAGGGCCGCACTTGTGGGAAGTGCGTCAAGGGTCACGATGGCGCCTGTCGGGCAGGGTCTTGCTACAAATGTGGCAAGGAGGGGCATATGGCTAAGGCCTGCCCCAAGGGATTTGCAGTGTGCTTCCACTGCAACCAGACTGGACACCGGTAGGCGGAGTGTCCGCTGCTGCGTGGAGCATCTCAGGGGTCTGCTCCTGCCGCCATCAGAGCTACTGCTGCAGAGAGTCGGCCCGTGAAGGCCGAGGCACCGAGGGCTCGGGGGAGAGCCTTCCAGCTGACTGCGGAAGAGGTCCGCGCCACACCCGACGTTGTGGCTGGTATGTTTCCTTTTCATTATTGTTTATGGTGTTGAGATATTATGCTTATATCATGCTATGCTTAGGTACCTTCCTTGTGAATTCTGTACCTGCTTTAGTGTTATTTGACTCGGGTGCGAGTCGATCTTTCGTGTCCTTGGCATTTAGTCAGCGTATCAGCGTTAGTCGTGGAGTATTGAGTCGGCCCCTGCGGGTTTCCATAGCCGCCGACAGAGTGATTTGTGCCACAGAGGTCTTCCGGGGATGTGTATTGGAGATATTCGGGGTCGAGTTTCCGATCGACCTGATTCCGATTGCGATGGGTGATGTCTGTGTTATAGTGGGCATGGATTGGTTGAGCCGATTCGGTGCGGTTATCGATTGCGAGCAACAGCTGGTGACTATACGAGATCCTAGTGGGGGAGTTCTTTCAGTGTACGGCGAGGGTACACGTTCTGGATCAGCCTTTTGTTCGGCTGCTAGGGCGAGGCAGTGTTTACAGCAGGGCTGTAAGGGTTATGTAGCGTATGTGATGGATACGCGAGTGATCTCCGAGAGACCGAGCTCTGTGGAGGAAGTTCCGGTGGTGCGGGAGTTTCCAGATGTATTTCCCGAAGAGTTACCAGGTGTGCCTCCCGCGAGGCAAGTGGAGTTTGGCATCGATTTGGTTCCGGGGGCCGCGCCTATTGCTAAGGTGTCGTATCGCCTTGCGCCTCCGGAGATGCAGGAGTTATCCTCGCAACTTCAGGAGTTGCTGGGGAAGGGGTTTATTCGGCCGAGTAGCTCGCCGTGGGGAGCACCCATCTTGTTTGTGAAGAAGAAGGATGGCTCGCATCGCATGTGTATTGATTACCGGGAATTGAATAAGCTGACAGTCAAGAACCGTTACCCGCTACCGAGGATCGACGATTTATTCGATCAGCTACAGGGAGCATCTTGGTTCTCCAAGATTGATTTGAGGTCGGGCTATCATCAGGTGAGAGTGCGGGACGAGGACGTCCAGAAGACAGCATTCAGGACGCGTTATGGGCATTATGAGTTTGTGGTGATGCCTTTTGGGCTCACTAATGCCCCGGCTGTGTTCATGGACCTCATGAACAGGGTATGTCGGCCGATGTTGGATCGGTCGATGATTGTTTTCATTGATGATATTCTGGTATATTCGAGATCTAGTGAGCAGCACGAGGAGCATTTGAGGGAGGTGCTTGGGGTTTTGAGAGCGGAGAAACTTTACGCAAAGTTCTCCAAGTGCGATTTCTGGTTACGGGAAGTCCAGTTCCTGGGACATCTCGTTAACCAGAAGGGGATATTGGTCGATCCGGCCAAGGTTGACGCAGTGATGAGGTGGGAGGTGCCGAGGTCACCTTCTGAGATACGGAGTTTTCTCGGGTTGGCAGGGTATTATCGGAGATTTATTAAGGATTTCTCCAAGATTGCGGTTCCACTCACCAGATTGACCCGGAAGGGTGTGGCATTTGCATGGGGTCCCGAGCAGCAGACCTCCTTTGAGACGCTTCGCCAGAGGTTGTGTGAAGCTCCAGTATTAGCCCTTCCGGAAGGTATGGAAGGTTTTGTGGTATTCTGCGATGCATCGATCCTAGGATTGGGAGCGGTATTGATGCAGAAGGGTCATGTGATAGCTTATGCATCGAGGCAGTTGAAGCCTCACGAGACGAGGTACCCCACACATGATTTGGAGTTGGGGGCAGTGGTGTTCGCCCTCAAGATCTGGCGGCACTACTTGTATGGGGTTCGTTGTACGATTTACACGGACCATAAGAGTTTGAAGTACTTGATGGATCAGCCTAACCTAAATATGCGGCAGAGGAGATGGTTAGATGTGGTCAAGGATTATGATTGTGAGATCTTGTACCACCCGGGCAAGGCTAATGTGGTAGCCGACGCGTTGAGTCGCAGGGCGGAGAGTACTCCCCTGCGGGATGTATGTTTGAGAATGACCGTGATAGCTCCAGTTCTGGACACCATTCGTGGGGCTCAGGCCGAGGCCGTGCGTCCGGAGATGCAGAAGAGAGAGCGGGTTGTTGGGATGGTTTCTGAGTTTATATCGGATAGTCGAGGCCTTATGACTTATCAGGGCAGGATTTGGGTACCGTTTGTGGGCGGTACCCGTACCACATTGTTGGAGGAGGCTCATAGATCGAAATTTTCGATCCACCCTGGGGCCACAAAGATGTATTTGGACCTAAGGAAGGAGTATTGGTGGCCCTGTATGAAGAGGGATGTAGCATGGTTTGTCGAGAGGTGTTTGACCTGTCGAAGGGTAAAGGCCGAACACCAGAGACCGCATGGAAAGTTGCAGCCATTGGAGGTTCCCGAGTGGAAGTGGGAACAGATCACCATGGACTTTATCACCAAATTGCCGAGGACTGCCAGAGGAGTTGATGCAATTTGGGTGATTGTGGATAGATTGACAAAGAGCGCTCACTTTCTTGCCATCAGTGAGAGTTCTTCAGCAGAGAAGTTGGCGGAGGTTTACGTGAGGGAGGTTGTATCTCGGCATGGGGTGCCGATCTCGATTATTTCAGACCGTGATGTGCGTTTCACTTCCCGTTTTTGGAAGAAATTTCATGAAGAGTTGGGTACTAAGTTGCATTTTAGTACCGCATACCACCCCCAGACCGACGGTCAGAGTGAGCGGACGATACAGACACTCGAGGACATGCTTCGGGCTTGTGTATTGGATTTTGGGGGTAGTTGGGACTCGTATTTGCCTCTAGCGGAGTTTTCCTACAATAACAGCTATCATTCGAGCATTGGTATGCCGCCCTTTGAGCTGTTATATGGTAGGAGGTGTCGGACTCCCATATGTTGGGGAGAGGTTGGGCAAAGGGTAATGGGCAGTACAGAGATCGTGAATCAGACGACAGAGCAGATACAGCTGGTCAGGCAGAGGTTATTGACCGCTCAGAGCCGGCAGAAGAGTTACGCGGATAGGCGTTGGTCCGAGTTGGAATTTCAGGTCGGCGACTTTGTTCTCCTGAAGGTCTCTCCTTGGAAAGGAGTGATCCGGTTCAGGAAGAGGGGCAAATTGGGACCCCGGTTTATTGGCCCGTTTCGTGTGATCGCCAGGGTAGGCCGGGTAGCCTATCGGCTGGAGTTACCAGCAGAGTTGGGATAGATTCACAACACTTTTCATGTATCGCAGTTAAGGAAATGTATAGCCGATGAGTCGGCAGTGGTTCCACTTGAGGATATTCAGGTTGATGCGAGCCTGAATTACGCGGAGAGACCAGTGGCTATTAGGGATCGGAAGATCAAAGTTTTGAGGAACAAGGAGGTACCTCTGGTATTGGTTCAGTGGCAACATCGGAAGGGATCAGAGATGACCTGGGAGCCGGAGGGTATGATGCGGGAGCAGCATCCGGAGCTGTTTTAGAGCGGGACTTCGAGGGCGAAGTCCAGTTCTAGTGGGGGAGAGTTGTAACATCCGGATTTTTACCAGGTATAATGTAAGTTTAATGGTGTTATATTGTGAGAGGGACTCGGCGAGTCGGGGCTCAGACTCGCCGAGTAGGGACGCGGGATTAATCGAGGGTGCGCACTTGGACTCGGCGAGTCCAGGGTATGGACTCGGCGAGTCTGCGCTGGGTTATGAAACCCTAAATCTCTGGGTTTGTGGCCTATTTAAGGGGCCTTATGGCCGTCATTTGCGCTCACCCAACCCCCAGAGAGTGTCCTTAGAGTTCTTGAGCGTTTTGTGAAGGAAAGAGAGCCAAATCTTGATCTTGTGTGTGTTGCTTAGCAAGAAGAAGGAGGCCCTAGGCAAGAGGAAGCAAAGGAGGTTGCTATTTCGTGGATTTGGAGCTTGGATCATCACTCTAGAGGTACTATTTTCGGACCATTTTCTGTTTGGTGAAACTTGATGCAAGTTAGGGCTTAATATGATCATCTATGGGGTGATTTGGTGCCCTTTGGTTCCCTCTTTGAGTTGAGACCATGGATCTGGATCCATAGAGGTCCAGAGGGCCTCACTCATCAAGCTTTATGGGTGGAAATGGAGTCCTTGGCCTTGTGTTGAAGTAGTTGAGTCAAAAACATCATTTGTGAGCATGTAGAGGTTATTTATGCATCAAGGTTGTAACTTTACGTGCTAAATAAGCATGGGGGGACTGGATCTATGGATTAGTGGACTGGATCTGGCCTTTAGAGCAAGATTGAGTCAGTGCATGGCTCTGACTCGCCGAGTCCGAAGAACAGACTCGGCGAGTAGCTTGAATGCTGCACGACCACTCAGCGAGTGGCCTCGCCGAGTTGGGATGAGTGAACTCAGTGGGTCAAGGGGGAGTCAGGATGGACAGGTGGACCGAGTCAAACCGGACTCGCCGAGTTGTTCTTGAGACTCGGCGAGTTGAGTCGTGGTGGCCCCACAACTCGTGCCAGGTGGAGCTCGTCGAGTTGGGAGGGGATGCTCGACGTGTCAAGAGAGGATTCCAGGGAAATTGGTGAATGCGCTCAGACTCGCCGAGTCGCTATAGTGCACTCGCCGAGTCCGGTCAAGTTGACCGTTGACCAGCGTTGACCTAGATTGTCCTGTTATGGTATGGTCAACCCTAGTTGGGAAAGTGTTAATTAGAGATATATTGTGCTATAGGGGGACTTCAGCTCGGCAGATCGAGTGTTTAGCGATTTCAGGGTTACGGTTTACCGAGACACACGAGGTGAGTCTTCTCACTATACTTTACCTTGAGTAGGTAACCAGAGTTATGTGATAGGGTATTTGTATGCTATGTATGTTATGTGTTGTACTGCATTACTTTTATGTGTTTGATGCTGTGCATGTTTACAGAGCTAGAACCGGAAGGTTCACAGAGTTAGAACCTGAGGGTTCACAGAGTTAGAACCTGAGGGTTCACAGAGTTTGGGTGCACGGACCCACAGAGTTATAGCCTCGAGTGGCTAATATGTGTTATATGTAGTATTTTGGGAAACTCACTAAGCCTTGTGCTTACAGTGTTGATGTTATTTGTTTCAGGTACTAGTGACGACCGTGGGAAGGCGCCGGCTTGATCCGTACACACACGTTGGAACTTGACATTTTGGATCTTGGGATTTTGTACTATTTTGTTGAACAATTAAAAGGGGTGTTTCTATGAATATTGATGGAATTATGTTTTATAAAAATTGAAAATTTTGTTTGAAAAACTCAGTGTTACAATTTTGCTGCCTCAATCATGGCCAGACCAACCACAATACTATTTCGATTGATGAGGTGTCCCAAGAAATGAGCCCCACGCAACCAAACTCGCACTTCCAGATCTTGGCATACAACCTGTCCATCGTCAAAACCCCAAGAAGCTATAAAAGGTGATCCTCATATTTCTCATTGATCTTTGACTAGACTAATGAATACTATCACTGACCGATCAACCTGCACACTCGTTTCATCAAATCCACACAAACTTCTAGCGCATTAGTGAACCCAAATGGCATCATGTGGGAACAATAAATATGATCAATATATTCCATAGTAAAGAATGTGAATTAAATGACAAGAAAGAAAAGATCAAAAGTTTCCCTAATGCTTTGATTAATAGACTCTAGAAGAGTTCTCAAGAACTTCTCTATAAGAGCGTACAAACGGAAATTAGGGTTTCAAGATGCTTACCCTAATGTTACATTCATGTACTATATATAGTCTAAACTACAAAGAGAATATGAGAATGGATAGGCCAAAACCGGAATAAAATAAACTAGATTAAGCATACATTTGAAAAAAATACAATTCAACCCAACAATATCCCCTTTTATGTCAAATTCAGAAGGAGAGTCTTTATTGTTGTCTTCTTTGCGTGTTGAACAGTTTGGTAATCAAATTCAAAAGCATATTTCGAACAATGAGATACCATTTGATCATATCCGAAAAACATTTCAGATCCGTTGTTGTGTTCACCTTGTATGTTTCAACCATTGAGAGAATAGTCTTTAGAGCGGTGTTTGAGTAGAGATGTTTGTCTCTCAAAAAGAACATACTCTTCAGAACTGTATCACCAACGTTTAGGTATAAACAACGCACCAATGCTCTTTCCGAATAACTCTAAAATTTAGCTTCTGAATATCCTTAGGCTCATCTTCAGGTTTCAGAGTGGCCATTTTCTACAAAACCAGTGCTACCTCTACATCTATCTTCACAATTTCTAGGATATAACAGATAAGCATCCTTTTCAGATGGGCAACAATGGGCTCATATTTCTTTTCATCTTTCAGGATAATGTTGAGCAAAGAGATCCAGTCGTATGGATTCATATATGGCAAGTCGGCCAAAGTAAATTCATCTAACACTTTATTGGTTCCCCGAAATCCCTTGAACCTTATATTCACAAAATCCTCAGTAGGCACATCCGAGGAAACCTTTAATCCCATAATCCTCTTCAAGCTCCAAGTTTGATACTAAGGCTTGGCATACTTCAAGTAGAAATTGAAGAGTTTTCAGATTCACAGCTTTGTTAAAAATCAAATCATTTTCTATCACCTCAAAACACCAAAACAGAAAAGCCCTGGGAGTAATGGGAAAATCAATTTGAGAATATTCTTCGTTATTCAAATCGAAAGATACTGTGGGTTCTAGCTAATAGACGCTTGGATCTTCAATGGCTTCTTTCTGATTTCTATCAATCGACCATGGAGGAAAGAGTGGCTTCTAAGTTTCAAGCATTATCTTTTCAATCTTAGCCTCCTCTTCTTGTGCTTCCAATTCCTTACGAAGATTCAGAAGATCATCAAGTTCTTTGTCTCTCTTCTTTCGCACTAGCTTCTCATATTTAGAAAGTTCTTCTTATTCCTCATCATCATAAAAAAATTTCTCTTTTCCATTGTTTGATGTAGAAGCTTCATTAATCTTTTGATAATTAGTCTTCAGTTTCTATTCATGTTCTTTAGTCGTTTGCTTTGCTTGGGGTTCTTCATTGTTTTCCCCTTATTTCTAGAAGAGAACCACTTCCCGAAACACCTTCAATCTGATTTATCATTGCAAAGACTGGGTGTATGAGTCAGATGATGCTCTTAACTCATCCATAAAGTCTTTCACTTCTTGGGATAGTTTTTCAACTTTTGCGGTCAAATAGTCTTCTTCGATGCTTTAATAGCATTGGAAGAATCTTCAAGGACTTTGGCATTTTCTTTCATTAACATCTCCACTGTGGCCTTGTAAGTTATCAACAAATACTCCTAGTTAGGTGAAGATGAAGATTTGGAAGGCTCTAAAAGAGAATCCAAATTTTCATTAATTTGTTTGAACTGCCCTTTCGTCATCGGGGCATCATCATCATCATCATCATCATCATTATTAACATTGATAATGAAGGGACTAAAAACGAAATCCATAAAGGATCCTAGATCATCTACATACATAATATCATCATATTTGTCTGTAGGAGGAAAAATGGATGTATTCGGTTCTAAAGTCACACCGGTATGGACATTTCCCCCCGTATCAGATACATTGACATGAATGCCTGAAGTATGTATCTACTCCGAAACGGACTTGGTAACAGATACTTCTAGTGTATTAGTGACTGATGAAGTAGGAGGAGCAATAGAATTTGTAAAGATGGTAATGGATAGAGGGATAAAGATCTGAGGAAGTGAAATTCCAACAGAGATCTTTGGTGGTAATGGAGGATATATGAATGGTGGTAGTAACAGCTGAAGATGGTGGAGTGTTTATAAAAAAATCATCTATAAGAGAAACAAAAGTAGGTAGTGGATATGATACCTTCAGAATTGATTCAGTAGGGGTTGGTTCTGAAGTAGCAGCAACGTCTTTTTCTGCATGCTGAAAAGTAACATCCTCACAAATTTATGAGATAGTCCTAGAATCCGAATCCTCTTGCGTAACCAGAGATGGAGATCTTGGTTTCTTATCGGGCTTCTTGATTTTCTTTAGGCCCTTAACTGTTTCCAAAGGTGCAACTTCGCTTTTCGTAAGTCATCCGTCATTGGGAGAATACCAGATGAAGGTGACTTCCAATATGTATTCACGATCGCATTATCATGAGGAACCTTCACCAACATCTCCTACGGAATGGACCCCATAATTGTGAAATTTCTTAGGTCAGATATCACAAACATAGACGTTTTGGAGTATTGGAATAGCAACCATAATAGAATCCTTCATCAACTTGACTTTGAAGTGGCTGAAAGCATGATTGAACACTATGGACCAAAAACGAGCACAAGATATATCCGAGTGGAGAGTGGTGGAGACTGTGCTTTGGATGAGTTGAACCCACAAAACAACACCATAATCCAAATTGATTCCATGGTAGAGGCCATAAATCAGAGTATAGAACAGCTTACATGCACCATTTGATCTTGTAACTCTTTTAAAAAAGCTTTTGAATAGGAGAGTGAACAACCCATTCCAAATAAATGGAAGAAAGGGCTTCCTGAACTTTGACAATAAAGTTATGTCTCTGGAATATCCCATCTGATAGAACATCTTGATGAGTGTAGTGGAGGAAATGTATTTTGGATCCATGAGAGTTGCAGAAGAAGAAATCTCTAATAGTCTGGTGAAGTGGAGCTTGGTGATCGAAGTCTTGTGTGTTGCAACCTCGAAGTGGGTGACTTTGTCTGTGTTGTTGTAGATTGTAGAGGAGTAAGATTTTAAGAGGTGTACTAGTGGAATAGATTCAGCCATGATTAAAGCTTGAGCCAGTGGCAAGAATCGCAAATATTCAATCGCCGACCTTAGAACTACACTATAACATGATGAATCGAGATCGATTATCAGATTTTGGTTGGGCTCACGTTCAACATGATGATGGAGGCTGATTGATCGGTGAACGAAGTAGTTTCAGATGATCATGCCATTGCTGTTATGAAGAAGAGGATGAATAGTAGAGAGTGTTTTATGGTTTTTGCCTTGTGGATTTTAAATACTTTGTGAATGGTGAGAAAAATGAACCGTTTAAAACCGTTTTATATGGTTTGTTATGAGTGGTGAGAGAAAAGCGTCGTTTGATGTTCTTGTACCCTGTAAAAGTACCCTTGAAAATTGTGATACCTCATCAATGATGTTAGACACTGTTGTAACTGACACGCGTGATGTCAGGGAATGCAAAAAAAATCATGCCTGATTTGTAATTTTATCTCCAAGAAATCGTTGTTTAAGTTTTGACATATTCGGAATTATCAGCCAATCCACCAATCTTTAAGACCATGACCTGTTCTCATAATGAAAATAACGAATCAAAATTTAGAGCCAACGTTTGAAAAATCACTAGGAGTTTTGTGCAAGAGTTTGCCAAAGATAAAGAAATTAATCAAATTAAAGTTGTGGGATTCTGTGATGTCAAACAAGATTGACATCATAATCAAATGGATCATGGGCAACGATTTCTTCCTTCTAAGTCACGAGTGACTATGAAGTGCTTGTGTGATGTCCCGTTGAATTACAATCACTAATCTATTAAGAAACAGTGAAAGGCTTGTTTTAATAGGCTTCATGGGTGGCTAAGCTTCAACCAGATGCCGAAACTTGACATAAGTCCGAATATCTGAAAAAAGTACTTGTTTGACCAATGTAGCTATATGAACAAGTAAGCTTTAGATATTCTTTAAGTGACAGGATATTATGGAAATATCAAAGAAATAAAAACTTGATCTATTTGGGCAGAAATGTCTTGGGTCGAGAATATTTCATTAAGATCACTAAAAAAAATAGAGATTTCAAAGTATATTGGTACGAACCATAAAGGCTTTAATCATCAATTCCTTAGTGAAAATATCTAGAACATTTAATTGTTCACCATCAATTCATAAATGGGATTCAGAATTTTGGGTCTCACTCAAAATCGTGGTGATAACGATTTTAAGATCATAAACATAGACATTGTGTAACCATAAACCTCAGTGGTAATTTCTGAGAGTCTTAAGGGTTACGTTTATGAATATGAAATTGATGGAGAAATTATAGATTGGTTCCGAAGAAGTAAGTGTACCTCTGCTATAAATGAATGACAAAGCAGTCAACTCTTAACTCAATATGAGAAGAATAAGGTAACTCAATGATATATGTGAATGACTAGGTTGATTAGGAAGAAACGATCAGAATGAAAGTTTCATTAAGGCTTCAAACATAAAGTCTTAGAGGCTTGTGACAAAATGCAACAACATGCTTCCAGGGACACTTAGCTAGTACATAATTTCAAAATTATACCTGTCCCATCGTTCTGAATTGAGGTAATAATGAATATTAACCTGAGAAAAGAACGCTAACTTCTTAAAAAGAAGATGTTTTTGGTATTTTGAATTTTAAAAAGAAAATACAATAACAAATAAAATATTTTTGTATTTTTTATTTTCTGAAAATAACGAAAAATATTTTTGAGGTTTTTCATTTTCTGAAAAAGATAAAAATAGAAATAAAGAACGAATATTTTTGACATTTTTGAATTTTCTGAAAAAGATAAAATAGAAATAAAGAAAAATATTTTTAAGATTTTTGAATATTCTGAAATAGATAAAACATCAATAAAGAAAAAATATTTTTACGATTTTTGAATTTTTTGAAAAAGATAAAACACAAATAAAGAAAAATATTTTTGAGATTTTTGAATTTTCTGAAAAAAATATAAAACATAAACAAACCAAGTATTTTTGAGATTTTTTAATTGTCATACAAAGATAAAACACAAACAAAGAAAAATAATTAAGACAGAAGAAATCAGAAACATAAATGAACAGTAACTTTCGAAGAATTCTGATGTTCGTAACCAGTCGAAAGAGACTTAATGTACAAAAGATACAAAACATTCTGAAACACCGTTGAGCAGTAGATTCCGAAGCATTCCGAAGCTCGAAACCAATTAGAATTAGAAAAATGGATTCCAACACGTTCCAAAGCTCGGAACCATTCGGAACGTGAACAACAAATTCTGATTACGAGGATGAATTCGGAACTGAGTCAGCTTCTATCGTTCCTAACCCTTGTAAAATTCGATTGAGTGTGGGTTCAGGTATGGATTTTGTGAAAATGTCGGCTAAATGATATGACGATCTAACGAAATGAACTTCAATATTACCATCCTCGACATTATCCTTTATGAAATGATATATTAGTGCAATGTGCTTTGTCTTTGAGTGTTGCAATAGATTATGGCAGATTCTAATTGCGCTTTCAGAATCGCAAATTAGAGGGATTCTCTTCATATTAATTCAATAATTCCCAAGGTGGTTCTGAATCCACAGTACTTGCGATGTACATGATGCAACAACAATATATTCAGCTTCAACGGTGGATATGCGGACACAAGTTTGCTTCTTAGATTGCCAACTAGCATCCCATGATGCACTTTTCCGATCAAGTCCACATCTGCCTAGATCAGCATCGGAATATGCTTGTAAAAAGAATCTTGAATTTGATGGATACCATATTCCAAGAGAAGTAGTTTGCTTTAGATACCGAAAGATCTTCTTGATTGCCAATATGTGAGGTTCTCTAGGGAAGGGCGGAGCCAAGATTTATGAATAAGGGGGGTTGACAACCTCACATCATAATAATATATTTAAAATATAATGTTATACCTGGATAAAGTAATATGTCTAAAATTTTCAAAGAAAAAATCACAAAGAATTAAAAACTTGTCTCTATTAAGCACAATCTTCCAAAGTTTTCGACTAAATATAAGCATCGACTCATATTCATCCATTAACCTGCAACTATTCAAATAATTAGTTAGAACACATATACATATGGTTCGCTTTAGAAAGCTAGAATATATATATATATATATATATATATATATATATATATATATATATATATATATATATATATATATATATATATAAACATAAGAAATAGTACCTTATGCACTTTAAGTTGTGCTCGTCTTTGTTTCATAGAATACAAATCATCTATAATCTCATCTGTAGGAAATGTATCAGCAATCTCTCTCTCAATGTTAACAAGCAAACAACTTTTAAGAAAATCATCATTTATGGTATTTCGAAGTCGTGTTTTCAGAAGTTTCATTGTCGAAAATGCTATTTCAGATGTCACGGTAGAAATAGGGAGAGTCAATATAAGACGAATCAATCTATCAAGCAACTGATAAGTACCTGACTTTCCTGTTTCATGTAGGCCTCTACACAACTCAGAAATTCTAGAAGAATTTTTCAGTTGTGGATGATTTTGCACATCTAGTTCATAATGTTGTAACTCAAGTTTCAACAAATTCCTTTCATGATATGTAAAGTCTAGAGGATATTATGATGTTGCGAATTTACATATATCCACAACATTTAAGGATTTTCTTGGATCTAACATAACACTGAGACGAAGAAGCTCTGTTGCAGACTCATTAAATCTGGAGTTCAACTCTTTCAACTGACTATCAATAGCAACAATAAATAGTTCAACCCGGTAGTGATGCTCTATGGTTACATTGCCTTTGTCACGATGTTGGCGAACTACATATCTATATGTTTCATTCATGTCAGGGACAGGAATGCTATTTTTCTCACAAAAACAAACCACCTAATCCACAAGAGATTGCCAACCTTCATCTCTCAACTTTTGAATCAATATTTTTGTTGTAGAAACCAAGGCCATAGCATTAACAATATCTATAGATTTTTGTTGTAAAGTTTGGCAAAGCTTGTCAGTTATCCCTATTATTTCATTCATCATATGCATAACAATGACAAAATCGAATGATAATGCATGTGTAAGTGCATATGCCGCATCACCTCTTTGAGAAGATGTAGAACCTTCTATAGCAATTTCATTCAATACTACATAAGATGGAGCAAACAATCTCATCAAACTGCATATTGATTTGAAATTAGAACTCCACCTAGTATCTCCAGGCCTTTGTAGTGTTCGTATTTGATTTGTGCATGTTCCAATCTCAAGCTCTCCAACCTTGGTTAAATGAGAAATTTTAGCAATTTGAGCATCATGCAATTGATCATTACGTTTGGAAGAAGAAGATATGACATTAACTACAAAGTTTAAAGTCTTAAAGAAGTTATGTACCTTAGACACATCTTTATACGCTGCAACTAGATCTAATTGCAGTTGATGGGCAAAATAATGTATATAATAAGGATAAAGGCATTCCTTTAATAATAAAGCTTGCAACCCATTCCATTCTCCACGCATGTTACTAGCCCCATCATATCCTTAACCTCGAATATCTTGAACACTAAGTTTATGAAAAGATAAATAACATAATATCTCATTTTTCAAGGTCAATGAAGTTGTATCTTTAACATGAATTAAGTCCAAAAATCTTTCTTTAACATGCCTATATTTCTGGACAAATCTCACAACAATAGCCATTTGCTGTTTCTTAGATTCATCTTGAGACTCATTAACTATTAAACAAAACTTTGACATCTCGATTTAATCACAAATTGCTTTTTGTACATTTGTAGCTAAAACATATAGTATTTCTTTTTGGATATCTGGTGATGTGTACTTTGCATTTTGAGGGGCATTTTCTATCACAACATCAACAACAGTCTTGTTATAAGAAGCGAGGAACTTTATCAATTCAAGGAAATTTGTGACAACCGTCAATTTCCAGTCAAGTCAAAGTCAACTAAAGTCAACAAGTCAAACCAGTCGACTCAATTAACCCTTAGGTACAAGGGCTTGCATTAGGTAATTACTATACAACTCGCTATGCTAATGAGAAATCATCAATTGAAAAGTTCGTATATCTAGATTTCATTAACCTAAAACTTCGTTAAGTAATGAACCAAACCGATAAAATAGTGTTGCATACTCATCGGGAGTGTGTAAGATCGTTAAACATGGATTAACGGGGTTTACGGACCTTGCGTTGCGAAGCTGGACACTCACAAATGTCACATACGAAACCTCTCTCAATCGTTTTCACTGTATCTCTCTCTCTCTCTCTCTTTATGCTAAATCTCTCCCAAATCTCTCTAAGTATGTGAAATCTCTCCTAAATCTCTCTAAGTATGTGAAATCTCTCCCAAATCTCTCTAAGTATGAGAAATCTCTCTAAGTATGTGAAATCTCTCCTAAATCTCCCCACGTATGTCAAATCTCTCTAAGTATGAGAAATCTTTCCAAGTATGTGAAATCTCTCTCAAAAATTTCTTAAACTTTTTATAGTCTTTCGGGCCATCCCCACCCTTAACCGAGTCAAAAACGGCTTAAAACGGGGTAAAAACGTGTAAAATAGGCTTAAGGACCTGAAATCCACTCTCTAGGGGCGAACCCTCTTAGAACCAAAGCCATAGGAACCGAATATATGAGGACCGAACTGCAGCATACCCGAAACCAGGAGGACCAAAACCGAAAGGTCCCTTCGGACCGAACCTGCTAAGAGCCGAAACTTCCGAGCCGAACCCGAAGGTCCTCTCGGGCCCGAACCTCGCAACCAGGGGACCAAACCCTTCGGTCCATTTCACCTTCGCCCCATTTCGCTTCCTTCTCCTTTCGGTCTATTTCGCCTTTGGGCCCAGCAGCTTCAGGACCGAACCTCGGCCAGGACCGAGAAGTCTCACAGATTTCACCTTTCTTCTCGGTTTTCAACTAGTTTTGCGTTCTAAGGCCGAATTTAATTATTTTAGCATGGGGTTTTCAACCAAAAACATATTTTTACATATAAAACCACTTATTTCATAATTAATCACGTTTTGGGGCATAATCCTTATCCAAGAAGAGTGGGTGGGATATTATTGGTGGAGTGTTGACTTTGCTTTAGTGTATGACACAAGCAACCACCCCATACCCACTTCATGACCAACCCTTGTACTTCCTCCATACCTAGTCATTTCATTGTAGTTTCCCCATCATTTTCTAGCCACACACTTGGTCAAGGGCAATAAAACCCTCCTATTTGCTCACATTTCTCTCATTCCTCTCACTTTCCTCCAAAGAACAAACTTCATTTTCTCTCACCTTCTCTCTCTAAAATTTCGAGATTGAAGGCTGCTCTCCAAGTTTTTCATCTACTTTTGGTAAGTATTATTACCCTTCATATGATTATTTCACTTCCTTCTATCCAAATCATAGATTACTTATACAAATTCCATCATTTTGGTGTTAGATTCTCAAATCTTCAAGTGATCCATCAAGTGTTCTTGAGTTGAACACTTCATTTCTTCAACAGTTATCCACTAAAATCACATAAGGTGAGTTCATAACCCTATCTTTTCATGTTTTTCTTAAGTTTTAAGGGGGGGGGGGACACAAGTTAAAACACCAAGAACACAACTAAACTCATTTAACAGCCTTCATCAAAAAATTCCACTCCATTCACGGACTGTTTTGGACAACTTAAACATTTTAGTTTTTAAAACTATTTTAGGTACTAGTAGTTCCAGTTCTTAGCTTTAAAATAACTACTTGCACATCTCCACACGATTTTTCTATGATTTAGAAAACTGTCTATCATTTCGAGAAGCAATCCGGACCAGTCTGTGATTATGGACGTTTTCATCTAAGTTGGAGGTCACTAAAAATCGTGAGAAAATTTATGAACAAACTAGACTCATTTACAAACTCTCAACATTTATGGATTTTGATTTGGACCTTTGATGATTTTTCTACAAATTTTCTAAGAACAGTAATAGAAATTGTTAACAATAGAAAAATGCTATCAATTTCATTACACCTTGTAACAGGTTGAGCAAGGTGTATATCTTTATGTGATTATATGTTATTGCATTAAATGACATTTTGTCTTGGTATATAGACATACATCAGTTTATAAATGGATTTTGATACATATATAAAAGATAGCAAATTGTTATAATCAAAGTACGTCCATTTCATTCGAACATTTGAATAAACTATATTAAAGATAGTTTACGTACATTACCACTAATACCCTTGTTTTGATAAACTATAATAGGTATAGTTTATGATGCATTAGATAAAACTCTCATACAAAAATGGTACATTTATTACAAAAAGGGAATTTTCATTACATTACATGTAAATTCGTTAATGAGTTTGTGAGACATTCGCTTCACATTTACCAATAAGTCCTGTACTGTAACCAGAGTCTCCTAGAGGGAGAGCGTGATAGTTGTATATAGATCTATATTGGGTTTGACAAACCCACACCTTAACTGCATGCAAAAATTAGACCGGCAGGTCTGGGTGACAAATGTCATAACATTTCCGACGCCTGAAGAACGTCGTTTTAGGCCAACTAGGTCATAGCATGGTTATAATAATTCATAGAAAGTATTAACAAACATAAGAACTTACAGGAATTTCATTGAATTCAAATGCGTTTATGTCGATTTAAGCTTACATCATTTTATATAAGTAAGAAAGGTTACTTATACATTTCGGTCTTTGGATATAAGACTAGATTACACATTTTAAGGAAAATATCGGATTTTCCTGGAACAAACATGACAATTACAAGAGAAAGGATTTTATCAAGTTGAAAACAAAAGCTTATGAACTCACCAACCTTTGTGTTGAAACTTTTTCAAACAACTTGTATTCTCAGGAAATCACTAAACAGGTAACCAAGTGCATTTTGAGGATGGGACGTTAAGGCGTCAAACTTTTCACATTTTGTCAACGTATTGTAATTGATTTGGAAACATGTAATTCCTACAATGATGTAACTCTTTCAATTATATATATGTTGGTTGTGTTTGCTTTAATTACTATTGACATTGTGGTTGTGATACTATACATGAAGTCCTCCACCCCCGGATGTTTCCCCCATCCCTAGTTTGGGGGTGTGACAGATTGGTATCAGGGTACGGTTTATAGAGAATTAAGTATATCAAACCACATAAGATATACAAACTATAAACACATTTGGGACTAAAAGTCTCTTATTTTAAAACATTTTAATGGGATATACTTTTAGAAAATAAATAGTTTTCTCGTTTAAAGTATACATACCTGCATTCATACTAAAATAGGTGTCACAATGACAAGAACAAAAGTATTATGATTGTTGAATATCAAATGTAAGATCGGGGATGTATGGTCAGTCTTAGGAGTGGCATAGCCTGATCAACTATGCTGGTCCAAGGAGTGATTAGCACATGCCCAAGAATGGTTGTGATATGGCGACAAGTCTAAAAACTTACCGATACTACCACAATAAGAACATTAGAATAGAACATAAGTTTAGAATACTATGGGAGTATTTTGTGTTACTATAAGTATTTACATGAGAACTAAATAGGTCTCTATCAGATAGGTCAATAGTTGTTAAGTGGATACGCTAAGGTTATACAAAATTTAGGTGTTATAGACTCAGAATCCGTGGCCTTTGCTTTACTTCCTGTTCTCGTTGCATTGTGGATTTGGAGTTAGGGTCACCTATTCGAAGGACTATCCTGCCTTAATTTCATATAACTGGTATACACTACACAAGTATTAACATAACTAATAAAGATCATCTAATAATTATCTAGATAGTTCATCTAATAATTATTTTCTTACCCCGATTTTCGCATAGATAACATGGTTGGACTCCATCCCCACGGCAATCCGTACCTTCCGAACAAAGTCAATGCTAGATGGTTTGGAGAAGAACATGAGAATGATCATCCAATCCCTTTGAATGATCACCATGCTGAAGACCTTTCGGATGATGACTACTCCGAAGTTGAGGTTGAGAACCTACCTCTGATAGCTCCCCTTTCCAAATCATAACCCTCGTCCGGCTTTTCATGGACCGACACCTACTTGCCTAGAACCATCTTCTTTAATAGAAACACCCTTTCCTCGAGGATTTGGCATTAGAAGTTGTTCTTCAGCCATGTGCAAAGCCAACCTTTCGGATGCATCATCACGGTTATATCTTGGAATTGAGAAACCAGGTGGTGCAGAGGAATCACCGACATTAAACACTGAGCTTGAACCTATTGGAAACATCTTGGTTGTTGTGAGTCTGGTGGTAGCAGTAGTAACAGGTGGTGAAGGAATACTGCTAATTAAACTTGCCATCAGCTCGGATTGTCTCACAGTACTTCTTTGCCTCTTAGACGGAGGTTGGTCAGACTCTAGAGTAAAAACACTCGCAAACGGTTCAGTAGTAGGAGAAACAGATACAGGAAGGGAACATCCTATAACTATCTCCATAGGAATTGAAGCAGTCACTATTTGCCCTGATGTTGGAGTCTTAGTTTCAAAAGTCTCACTTAACTTCCTAGTCTCAATTGTTAGAGGAACAACGTCATCGATATTGTTGAAAATGGTATCAAGGTTCTCATGCGACAGTACATTTGCACTGCTAGCTAAGGAAGCAACAATATCATCATGATCGAAACCTGATAGGTCAAGATCACTGAAAGAGTCATTCTTGTCTTCCCCAACATTCTCTCCCATATCAGCATTCATTTCCATATCATCTTGAATATGAACTAACTCCTTTCCATGTTCTGAAACTATTTGATCGTCAGGATTTGGTGTATCTTCTTTCTCAGTTCCCTCATCTTCGGAAACATTAATGACGACGTTGTTTGGAGACGACTTTTCCGCAGACGCCGGCTCAGACAATTTTTGTTCAGACGAACCATATGACTCTGTAGGTTCATCTAATTCTGTGAACTTCACCATTGATTACATTTGTTGTTCAAACGGGTAGTGTTTTGAACTATTCGCCTACATTTGATGGCATTCTTAAACAACCCATTCTCTTCTCAATCTATAGATACACAAACTTATCCAGTTCAAGATGATACTTTGCATTAGGATGAAGAAGACCGAGGTTTTTATTCTGGTCCTCTTACATTCGGTCCTGAGTAGGATAATGTTCCTGATGAAGCAATCATGTAAGGAAAACAATATAATATTCTCAAATACAAGATGTATATGATCTTGCAATTCCTGAATGATTCCACTGCTCACAAGTCTTCGACTGTCAGCAAGGAAGAGGTGGTTTCTTTATTGGGTTCTTAGGAGTTGAAGTTTAAAGGATTGTTGCAAGGAGCAATCACTAAACTTCAAGATAAGCGTGATCATAAGCTGAAGTATGTTTAGTTTGATCTTACATAAGTTGTCAATGTTGCTAGGTAAAGGCATGAGATAATTGTAAAGATCTTGTCTGATTTTAAGAAGTTTATTGAACTAATTGTTAAAGAGTTTCATGATCTTATTACCAAAAAGTAAAGAAGTTAGATGTATTGTTTCTTGGTGTGTATAAGAATGTGGATTGTTTGTTATCTACTAATCGAACTTTGGTTGAAGATGTTCGAGCTTTCAAAGTCGAATATAAAGAAAATATTGCTAAGAAGAATGAGAATAATGGATTATTCTTCAAGGGTATTAAGTCTTCTCTCAGTAAGTTCAAAAAACAAATCTTGAAGGTTATAGCAAACTCGACATCTTCGATGTCTTCTGAGCAACTTACTAAGGTTGTATATTCAATAGAGACTCCTTTCAAATCTCACCTTACACCAATTTCGGATCTTATTTTTCGACTTCCAACGAATACAAGTTTAAATGCTCCATGTGCTGTGAAAATGTCGCGAGGGGAGAGGGGTGGTTCATCAAAAAATGGAGGTAATGTTCAAGGAAAAGTTGTTGTTGTAAAAAATTTCACTCAAAAAATTCCAATTCCAATCCCAAGAAAAATTGCTCAAACGTTGGCTACAATTGTTACTTTAAGTATAGTTGCAACTCTAGATGTCAAAATTGATGTGAAAAAGTTACAACCAAAGAAGAGTTTAGTCATCAAAGAAGGAGGTTCTTGGACTTCAAAAGTAAATACAATGACAAGCAAATATAAAGGTAAAGGAGTTGAGCCTACTAATTAGGAAAATAATAAAATGAAAGATATTGAGTTGGAGAAGATAAGGAAATCAAACAGATTCATGAAACAATGAGAGAATGATCCTCCTCGGACAAATAAGGGTGGGGGGGGGGGGTGACCAACACTTATGAAAGAATCAAATATATAGCTTCTATAGAAGCGGATGCTTTTGATAAGATGTCCAACGTAAGATATTTAATTGTGAATTCATTAATGGAGTAGTCAGATTTTCCTTTTAAGTCTACTATGTTCAACTTTCTAAAATTCAAACTAGCAAACAACTTTCAAGATGAAGAAGAGTTTAGGCTTATCAATATGAGGTTCAATGTAGCAGTTGAGAAGACTGAGGAAGAAGTTTAGTCTTTGAAGAAGATAATCAAGCTTGTGTCAATAACGAAGGATGTGGAGT
Source organism: Lactuca saligna (assembly GCF_052625555.1). Classification (NCBI taxonomy): domain Eukaryota; kingdom Viridiplantae; phylum Streptophyta; class Magnoliopsida; order Asterales; family Asteraceae; genus Lactuca; species Lactuca saligna. The sequence goes on along the minus strand of NC_136420.1, from coordinate 109,992,106 downwards.
TTGAAAATTTACTCCAAATTTATAAATACAAGGTGATCAGGGCAGACAAAAGTGTATGTGAGTTCACCATAGCTGATTTTCCGTTAATGAATATGAATGATGTCATTACTATGAAATCCCTACTTGGTCATCTTCATAATGGACAATTCATGGATAAACAGAGATATGTGTTGGGATATACACATGTGAAGTGTTACATTGATTACTATCTAGAAAACCTTGTCTTATCAGACTTCGAGATTGCCAAAGCATACAATAAGCCACAATTGAATCCAACATCTAAATTTGATTGTGTTAATATCAATCAACATGAAGATAGTGAGAACCTTTTGAAGCCTTTGGGAGTTATCTTTCAAGGAAGGAAAATGAAAGAAGGATATGTATTCGACAGCAAAACTAGTGTTTTATTTTTTATTTTTTTATTTTTTTATTTTTTTTGCTAAGGATAACAAAGTGTAAGAGAAATAATGATGTTGATAGAATGGAAGTTAGAAAAGTTGTATGTTGGTACTTGGAGATAAGGAATATGCTGGTGGAAGTGGTGAACACACTACCACCTGTTTGAAGACTCTTATACTCTACACAAAGGGGGATAATGTTGAGTTCAAATGTTGCGAAGATATTATGTGTAATAATATTAATTTCTAATGTCAATTGTAGTGTATGTTGTCTATATCAAAGTTTAGTTGACTTCAATATATCTTTATATTTAAGGGAGTGCTTTTGTGTCTGTACGTGATTGTCGAAGTCTTCCTATATATTTTGTATCTAGTGATAGCACTATAAATAGTGCTATAGTACATTGTTGGATTAAGTGTCTAAACTAATAACTAAATTAGTATAATCCTGAATTCTTAGTAAAGTCATTTTGATACCCTCAAACCTTGTAATTGAAAAGGATGAACTTTAGAGAAAGATATTGATTTATTAATTTATTATGTGATTAATAAATTAATTAGAAATCAAAATAAATGAATTTATTATTATGTCATGAAAATGGTATATTAATTATAAATTTTATAATTAATAATTGATTAGAAATTAATTAGAATTAATTTTAGGATTAATTGGATTAGCTAAAAGTATAGGGATTGTTTGGTTATTTACTGAAAGTTGAAGCAGGAAGACTCTAGAACCCCATGGGATAAGGTGGACGAAAATTCGCTAGGAAGAGCCTAGAATTTTCGTTCATGGTCCTTAGGATAAGGAGATAAGGAATCTTGATTATTATATTACTTTATCTAGACCTTATCCAAAAAATTGTAGCTTTGGCCCAAGTTTCCTTCAGCTATATAAACTCCCCTTGGCCTCATAAATTAATGTACTCTATTCTTAAGAACCAAAACCGAAATTTGGACCTCCTCTCTATTCTCACTTCAAGTCTTCTGGTTTTTAGAGTTGGGTGTGAAACATTAGACACACGAGATTTCTGGTGATCGCTTCTAATAACTTTGAAGAAGAATTTTAGATTCGTTTACTATAACAAATTGAGAGGTATGTAAACTTCGTTTATGAATTCCAATTTTAGTAGGTTGCATGTGCCCTAATCAGTTAATTGTTAAATGTTTTTCTGCTTAGTGCATTGTTGTTGTAACCTACGTTTTCCATCAATAGCATATGTTATTGGTATGCTTACTTTTCACACTTTCAAACATCTACTCTTGTACTTGAACCTTTGGTACATTCCATATGATGAGAGCTTAAACTAGATTTATTTAGATCTCGTTTTGAGAATATAGATCGGTCTGTCTTGTCTTAGACTAGCCCTACTCCGATTCTTCCAATCTTTTGCATCTTGTGGTGAAGGGAAGCCCAGTTATTAGTAGCAAAAAGAGAAAGATGAAGGGCTTCGCTCCCAGGTTGATGGATCACTACTTTTGTGAAATCAATACCTAATTGAATTCTTGGTTCTTCAAAAACGCTCCCAAGTCATCATCCTCTGCTTAGCAAGTAAAAGGTTCTTAGACACCAAGTTCCACCATTCCTTCGCCCGCACATGAAGAAGGATTCGTGCGAGCCTAAACCAATGGCCACCCGGACAAGTACACATGTAAAAAACACCCATACACATCCAAAATCAATGTCATAGCCATGATCGAGTCTTTGACACCATTAAATTCTATGGGTTTTGTGTTTTTAAAATCCCGATAGAGCATCGATCCCCCACTATGTGGTCCTACAACAACAATCATGGTAATGGCTACAACATTAGTAACAACGGAACAACGCTCATCAAACAGGGCTATCAGTTTGGTTTTAATAGTCCCGAACAACCTTGGAATTGCCTCCCTGACCATTGCAAACACCAGAGCAACAATCAACTTGTTGATCTCTACGTTACTCATACATGCCCTCTCTTGGTCGCTAGTACGCGAACCAGAACCTATGGTAATCACCGTATTGAAAATATATAAAGAAATGATCAAAATCAGAACATATTCCTCTCATAGACTATAAACTCATTCACTAGTTCCTTATTAGACTTAGGAATCTTTTTGATCCTTATAAAGATCATGTCCTTCCAATAGTGCGGGCCTATAGTACCTTCCACAACTATCCGTACTTGTCTCATAATTCATCCCAAAATCACAATTCACTACACTAGACCACTACCAAGTGTACTAACACACACCTACAAACTCCAAAGAGCCACAAATCATCTTCCTAAATCCTAAAAATAGGATTCCCCTCAACCACTCTCTAGTATCACTAGAAGTTTCTATCAACACCATTGGTCGCCTCGTGTATGCAAGTCGTACACAATATAAGATCACAAAGATGGTCAAATAAATGATTCTATCCTAAGCGCATAGCAAACAAGGAATAGGAAGTATGGCTAAATCAAGCATTCTAAATCTATATACTCCTAATTATGTACTGCTATAAAGCAGACACTTAACAGTTGGCAATAATAATCTAAACTTCAACTAATAAAAAGAAATAATCTCCTAGGCTATAAGGCATCACAAAACGAGGCAATTATATCATGTGATTTCCTAAAGTGAACCATATGCTATCATTTAGCATGCATTTCTAAAAGTTCACATATTAGCAAACATACAACAAGTATGGATATTTTATGTAACTTCCCAAAACTTTATAGTAGAGTTTTCATATTTTTAAACAATAAACCACAAAAATGAGTTGTTCCAAAACCAATCAAAGTGAATATATTATTTAAACATCAGAGTAAATATCATAAATTGCCAATGCGGAAAACTCCGTTGATGTGGTACAGTCACGTTGGGCCCTTCCCTTTCGTACCGGAAGTACCTAAAACTATAAAAATAAAACCGTAAGCACAAAACTTAGCGATTTTCCCAAAATATCACATACCATACATGCAATAGACATTGGTATGTTCCAACCATAGTCTTGCCATTATTCTATGAGCTGTGTCATGGTCTTTCCTTGCCAGGTCGAGGGCCAAAACTTTGGGTGTTACAAACAAGTGCCAAGAGCCACCTCCTGGTCTTCCATGCAAGTATCACAAAGACAACTAGCATACTACATATAACTGCTAAGGTCTAAACCCTGGTTTTGCGTATAATTTCCCAGGATCCATATCCAGGTCTTTGATACAAATCCCAGGGGCCACTCCATGGTCTTCCTACATGACATAAACCAATGGTCCAACATTGGTGCATTAGACCCCCGAGTATGATGAGGAGAGTCACATGAATCACAAAGCTGACTAAACCTTTCACAACGTAACACCGATCACCACCACCAATTCTCACCGCTAAAAGAAGGATGCTAAAAACATCCTAACAATCCACACAAGAAAACCCCTGAGTCTACCTTCTAAAATAATAGAGATTGACCAAAAGTCAACACATGCCAAAAGTCATTGGTCAAAGTCAAAGTCAACAACCCATAATATCAACTATCCATCCTCACGTCGTGACCAACCTTTGGTCATGTAGTGAGATTTCACTCACGCCGTGACCAACCTTTAGTTATGTGATGACCAAACTTTGATCATGTCGTGACCAACCTTTGGCCAACTCAGTCATGAAGTCAAAAAAATAGAGATTAACCTCACAACATGAGCAACATTCTCTCATGTCATGAGCTCCAAGAAGCTTAATAGAGAATGAGGTCATTCAACCCTTACGTCGGGAGACCTTATGTATCACATCATGAGCACAATCTAAAGTCAAAATCCAACCATTTAAGTCCTTAATCCATTAATCCTTTTACTCTAACTTTCCAGCAGGTCTTATAACTCCATAATACACTTAAAAATCAATGCTTCATGGGCATTTATCTCTAATAAATGTCTAGATCTCATTTGGGACAAAAAATTGAAGAAAGTATCATCCAACATTCATGCAAGGTTCTAAACACAACCATTCACTAGATCTAAAACCCAAGACACTCTAAAGACCCTTATAACCCATAATGTAGCCAATGTTACGGTTTCCATTCATTCAAACTTGCTCGAGCAAGGAGAAAAGTGGAACAAAACTTAGATCTAGCCACAAACAACAATAAAGGTTGAAGCTTGACACTTACAAGGGTATAGAAACAATGTGAGGTTATGATGATGATGATTCATTGCAAGCCTCTTCAAAAGTTAACCTTCTTCTTCTTCTTATGCAAACTAAGAAATGCTCCAAAATCGCCAAGAATCAAGCAAGGGATGGAGGCTAGGGATTTCTGAGGTGAAAGAGGGTTTGAAGGTGGATAATGAACACTTAAATGGGTTTAGAGGAGCTTAAATACAAAGGAAAACCTAAAAGGTCATGAGCTTGGGCTCCATCAGTTCTCACGTCATGGGCCTCTATGCTTCACATCTTGAAATCAATCCTGAACAAAAAAAAAATTCATATTAGCCCATCACACATTGTGACCACTCAATGGTTATATCCTCAGGCTCCATTTATTCTGAAATTTGACCTTTTGACTCCTTGAAACCCTAAATCGACCCATCCAAGAAAATGGATGTTATATTTTTGGTGATCACTTTCCTTGAGCTCCGACTGACTGTACACATTGCATCTTCTTTTCACTTTTTAAGTTATATCTTTTCAAAATGTTTTATAAAAATATTTAGATCCATAGTTTAAGTTTAGAATCCCATGAGTGTTTATCCAAATCCCTCAAACCAAGGTTGTGGTAGAACCTTTTAACGACCATATTTCATAATAAATTTTTTGATCTTTTATTAAGTCAAAATACCATCATCATAATAACTAAGTTGATAAAATCATATGTGCCAAAAGACAATCATCCAAATCATAGTATCATAAAAATATGAATTCATAAATTGTTGAAACTACCAACGAGTGTGTACGATCATGTGTTTGCATTTCCCTGATCGGTAGAAGTATCTAAAACATTTAAATCCACAACTATAAGTCAAAGCTTAGTGAGTTCCCCAAAATATCAAATAAAACACATCACAACTAAAAAAAATATATCTCAGTTCCGAGAGATTTTGAAAGAGCTACGATTGCTATTCGGATTTTGAAGTCATATTTGCAAATATAGTTATTAGACATATCCAAGTGGGAGACTGTTGGATATAGTGTCTAAGTCCATAACTTGATTTGGTGTGTACTTGACCCGACCCGGCATGGTCCATTTGGGTTTCATGGCATTGCAATACTTGGATAGACAAAATGAGAGAATAAGGAACTTATGATTATTAATATATTATAAGTTCTAATACATTAATAACAATAGTATTTAATTAGTATTGATCAAGTGTTAATCTGGGATTAATTTGGTGATCAAAGTGAGACTAATTAAATATATAGGGTTGATTATGACAATCATCAATTCTTTTATGGTGGATTAATGATCAATGGTTTATGGGTTTGGTTATAACCATATGGAGCTCCATAGATAGTCCATGGGAATTACAAACTCATGGGTCATGAGAAATGAAGAGTCATGACAATTAGGGTTTACACTTTTCACTCCTAATTATGACGCACTATAAAAGAAACCCTATAGCATGCAAAATTATTACTAGAGTGTTACTAGAGAGGGAATAACTGATTTTTGAGTGCAAGAAGTATTCTCTCAAGTTATTCCAAGTTTTGTGGTGTTGTGTGAAGCATTTGAGGCACAACATTTAGGGTGCTAGGCTCACAAAGTCTTGAAGGAATCCAAGAAACAACAAGGTATGTATTTCTACTAGTTTTTATGTTTCATATATTCCCCATGCCATGCTAGTTAGGAAATAACCTTGAAAAAGAAATTTGCATGTATATAAAGAAAACATAGATTCAAGGTTATTAGGGTTGCATGTACACTTCAGAAGTGTTGGAGTGCTCAAAACCCATCAGTGGTATCAGAGCCTAGGATTGTTTTCTATATACTTGATGCAAAACTGCTTAAAAATCGAAAATTCTGCACTCTGACGACTGGACTCGCCGAGTTCATGGGGAGGACTCGCCGAGTACATGAACAAATTCATCCTACTCAACGAGTAGAATCATGCACTCGACGAGTAAGAGCGTGCTGGGCAGTTTTTTCGTGATTTGTTGCTGGAAATGGATTAAAATCATTATCTCAATCTATTTTGGACTTGTAAAATATGTTTTTCAAAATGATAATGATTATGTTAACCCATTTTGCATGACTTTTATCAATTTTCAAGTATTGTATATGTTCATATGATTTCTGGAAATTGCTTGATATGAATTTGTGTTCTTATGAGTTTTAGAATATCATAGGAATTATGTGTATCCTCCATGTGCTTTTAATTCATGATCTTAATGGCAATGATGGTGTCCATAACTTGTCCTCAAGTTATGGATAACCAAAAGTCACTTCTTTAAATTGTAATTAAAGAATTAAAGAGGTTTCATAAAATGAAGAGTCTTCATTTTTATGAACAATTAAAACTCATAAGTTACAAATTGAAGAGACTTGGAATAGTTTCAAATCTTGCCCTCAAGTTTTGGAATTTGAAACGTCTTACACTTTAATTCCAAATTAATTTTTTTTGAAAGTTAAAAAAAAATTCAAACTTTATGGACTTCATTAAATTAATTAAAGTGTTTAATTAAAAGAGTTCATAATTCCATAAAGACATGGTTTAAGTTTAATTAAATTAATTTGATTAATAGATTAAACCACCACATATTTTAAATGTGTAAAATACACCCTTATACTATTATTATAATTTTAATTATATAGATATGTATAAGAATATGTCATTCTTACCGTTAGTAGGCCTCATTCATGAAGCCGGTCTATAAGGGGGGTGTAAGGTTGTTGCCTATAAAATGGTGACTTAATGGGTGTCTACTCTCACCCACCGCTTCCTTGATCGGTGGAGGGTTGTTAGTCGAACGGGTAGGATACGACTTTAAATACTCATTAAAAGTATAATGAATTATAAAGTAACTATACATTATAAATTCCCAATCTTAGTTACTTTAGGAAAATGTGAAATTGGTGCTAGCCCATAAAATTACACTTTGTACCTTACCAAGTCATTAGTGGAGCGTGTGTGGTTAACCGGCACACTAACATGGACTAGTAAGAGTGGCAAAGGGTAACTTGACTTTATTATAAATCGGTGGAGCGTGTGTGGTTAACCGGCACATCGATTAGGTAATATTGTTGAGGGTACCAAGTCAATTTGTATGGTTATTCACACCTTGTTTGTGATCCTCGGCATTGCAGTCACAAACTTGAGAGGGCACAATCGACATTTAAACATGCCATTGAAAGTTCAATGTATCTCAAAAGATCTAGGAGTTTCAAATCCAATTAAAACTTAATTATATTTCGTTTTTCATGGTGGAAATTGGTAAATCGTCATTTACCTACCTATAACTATTTTATAATTTGGATTACAACATCCCTCTTCCAGTTATAAATAGGTTATCGAGTCCTAGCCTTAATATTTCATATTGGGTGTTATATTAAGGACTTTAAATCAGCCGACTTGAATTTCTCCCATTATATATGTCTAGTTTAGACAATTGTGGTCTTCCCAAATCTTTAGGAAGAAGCTTCCTAATGAAGATGATATCCCGAATGGCAACCAAGGTGAAAGATCAATCCTTTTGTTGTGTATTAGTGGGACTGGAAATCATACTTCACTTCCTCCACCTCCTCCAATAAATCTCCCTATCCCACAAGTTTCAAGACCAGATAAGTTCTAAGTCACTCATTCCCTATTGGAAAACAAAGTCTATATGTGCTTAGGTCTTGGAGATTAAGTCCCATATTGACAGACTGGGAGAGTCGGGTGTCGAAGTCTCGAGGTAGCTGGTTGTTGACTTGGTTCTTCAGTCACTCCCTGATGACAGATCATGACATGACCCTTAATGATCTTACCTATTTGCTTGATGATGCTGAATCAGCAATGATTTGGATCATTGGTAAAGCAAAATTAAATTGGAAGATCAACTTCCCAAACTTCCATGGACATTGACAATGGTAACATTGGAAGTCCAGAAAAACTTTCTCTTCCCAATTGAAAGGGATTTGCCATAGTCAAATCGGTTGACCAAATGGTAAAGAGAAAGGATAAGTCTGTGTACCTTTTCCAAAGAGTCCATTTGTTTCTGTTGCCAAAGGAAGGACATTGGTTGCGAAGCTGCCATATTTACCTAAAAGTCCATAAGGATAGTAAAGTCAAATGTTTGACTCCGCTTTAGGTAAAGTCAATTATCTAACTTTATTAAGTTTCTATTCTGAGATTCTTATTGCATGATGTGACTGGGTCACATATTGTTGTTTAAGAATCAAAGAAGAGTGAAGAAACTTAAAGGAAGTATATGTTGATTCTGATCGTGAAGATGGATTTCGATCGGATGGTTCGATGATCAAAATTTTGAGTTGTTACTTAAGACTTAGATATATTTCTTAGGAATAGATAACAACAAGTTTTCCATATGGATTGTAAGGATAAGTTTTCCGTAAAGTTTTAAAATAAAAGAAAATGGTTTTGATTTTATTTATTTTAAGTATCCTTACAATGGCATTTGTGAAAAAGGTTATTGCTTATATGTTTCCATTGATAAGCAATATGGGTAAATGGATTTGATTCTTTCATTAGTGGTAGTGTCATAATTTACCAAATAAGGAAAGATTCTCATCACCCAAGTTTCAGTTGGATAGAAACTTGGAATCATGCAAGTTGTATTGTGTGATGAATGAGAATTTTCATCTTTGGTAAATTAAGACTAATTCCTTGTTCACATTCGCATGTGAGTCAAGCGAAGGACTAAGAGATTGGGTACACTTGGTTGTGTGCTGGTCAGGTCCACCATAAAGGTTGATAAGATTATTCATTATGATTTACTAAAGTTTAGTAAATATGGTTATGCTTACAAGTTTAAGTGTATTTCTGAAACATTGGAAAAGTTTTAATGTATGGCACAATGAATTAGAAGAATCAAATAAGGCAGAAAGATAAAAGTTTCTCCAATCTGAAGAGATGGGAGAGTACTTGTGTATTTTGTTTTATGATTATCTTAGTGATTTTGAAACCATATCACAATTGATCCTCTAAGGACACTTAGTTCATTTGTTTGGCTAAGGAGAGGAATCATGAGTTGTTGAAATGGTTAAATCAAAAGATAAATCATACATCAAAATCAAATCTTAGAGTCATACTCCAAGATTGACCCATTGAGTGACATAATCTTTAGAAAGTTTATAACACTTATCAAATGTAGAGTAAGATGTGTCCTAATCTTGTACATTTGAGGTTGGTTAGTTGTGATGTTTTGGATAAAACAAAGACCAACTAAGGCTAATTATGGGAAGTGTTTAACTTGATAAGAATCCGCACTAACTATTGAATATTTGTTTTGTCAAGGAATGGTTCTTGACAAAGAGAATCATATAGGTCAAGAGGTAAGTAGGAGTCTTAAAAAGATCTTAAGATGGGTTCAAGAACTAATCAAGAGTTTTGTTAATCACTAGCCCACGACTTGAGGTTTGTAACCTATCATGTTGATGTATTTCTGTGTCTATTCCAGTTGAAAGTTGATTATGCTTGTGAGTTCTATGAGTTCTCAATTGTTTGCATAACAACCCAGAAGCAATGGTCGGCATTGTGCTACCAGGTGGCAAGAAATTAAGATTGAACAAGTTCAGTCTATATGAGTTTGGATTTGTCACTAACCTTTTCTTGTGATTATGGTTATGACAAATTCACATGGATAGGAACACATACACCATAAAATCTAAGTGTCATAAGGTTTCTCTTCGATTCATGAAAATGATGATGAGGAAACGCTTCTACTAAGAAGATTTTAAGTAGATAGCGGTTGTGATATTTGCATTCTCATATAGTTAGTAGATCGTGTGTGGTTAACCGACACAATAACTAGTGAGAATTGCAAAAGGTCTAGACAAACACGTGAGCTATCTAAGGAAAGGTGTATGTTTTTGATAAAGTCTTATCAAAGCAATCTAGTATCAGAAATATGAACTTTGCTAAGAAAGTCAATAAAGTATTGATTTCTAGAAGTCCAGTTGATTTCTGAGTACATGTCAAAGCTAGTGGGAGCATAAAGTGTTATGTTGGTAATCTTTATGCTAGTGGGAGCATGATGATTATGTTAAGTATTGCAAGTTAGCAATGTTAATTACAAAAAAAAACTTTCAATTTGCTTTGAAATGTTGTTTACTATAATTAAGGGAGAGGATTTTATACTTCACTCCAATTCTACAAGCTTAGATTGAGAATTTAATCTACTTTAGTCAAGAATATATATGAATGTTATGCTAGAATGGTTCAACATAAGGAAATTCTATATATGTTGCGTTCTCAAAATTCGATTATGATTACAACATCCCTCTTCATAGTTCGAATTATGAAAACATGGCAAATAAAAATTTTATAGCACAAATCATGTCCCATATGCTTTGGGTATAGGTTTGATTACATGTGCTATAATATTCATCCATTCTAAATTTTCCAAATGCCTAGGGATTAAGATGGAAAAAGGAACAAAACTGGAAATGACTAAAATGATTAAGCAAAAATGTCGAGGATAATATGAGGCTTACCAAAGATTGGTTGCTCATGGACAGTTAGAAGTATAGAGTAAGGACCATATTGACATATTTTGAAAAGAGGTAAATCTTGTTCAGAAGTAATGGTCAAAATGGTAATATGGAATTGTCTCCATAGGTGGAAGTTATTCTTTGAATCTGTATAAGATTAAAGAACTTAATGCTAAGAAGGATGTTCAAAGGAATGTACTTTGAATTTGAGACTTCATTTCCATAGAATTGTTTTCCATTGGAATGCTTTGTAATGTCTGTTGTCAAGTCTTTGTGACGTCTGTGCATAGTCACTACATGGGGATCATTGCATATAAGTTTAGAATTTAACAGAATATAGTAAATGGCAAGAGTTTGGTATTCTTGCATTTACAACAAGGATTGGAATTGTGAAATGAGCATCATTGGAATATTGTCAATTGATCTATTTCACAAAGAGAGGACCAAATGTAAACATAGTATGCATACTTAGAGTATGGCATAATTGTTGTTTGGAAAACCATAGTGTACATGTTTGGAGCATGGGACAACTAATGTTTTAATTCAAGCATAAAGTTGATTAATCGAAACATAAATAATGAGTAATCAATATGGTGCTTAAATAAAAGGTGTTCTATTTACACTCAAAGTGTTGGGCCATATAGGATTAGTATTATTCTTGTGTTTCACTTTGCATGTTTTAACTTCCAGAGTAATTATGTTATGGTATATATCATATTATTCAAACCATCCACAGTCACTCATATGTTAGAAGTATATATGAATCAAGACTGTCATGAATTTGGCTTGTATGATTTGTCTAAAGTGATTTAGACAATGCAATGGCTACTACAACATTCATGAGTACTCATAAGGGCTGAGTATTGGATTCAACCCACGCTCTCTGGCATCACTTCATAGAATTTATCTCGAGTGATCGTGAGATGGTAATATCATATAAATCTTCAAACCTAGAGATATGAGTTGTTGACTATGAGTTAGTTATTCATTGATTGTACAAAAATGCATTGGTAACTCGATGTTATAAAACGTGCCTTTGTGAATAATTCAACAAGTAGTTAGTACAAGCATATCAGTCGAAGTTTATATGTTCCTTCTAGAAATAAAAGCGATATCTGGGCCCCTCGACGATTTGGTTTTGACCTATGTACTGGGACAGGTCAGAATCTAATTGATGTGTTCAATTTAGTTCTATGTCAAAACAAATCAAAGATCGAGAAACAAATGCTAGACAATAAGTAAGACCATGTTCCATGTGTTTTTCCGGCTAATATCATGAGAACAGAGGATTATATGATCACTTATCTTAAATGGCGTATCATCATCATCATCTCAGTTCCGAGAGATTTTGAAAGAGCTACGATTGCTAGTTGGATTTTGAAGTCATATTTGCAAATATAGTTATTAGACTTATCCAAGTGGGAGACTGTTGGATATAGTGTCTAAGTCCATAACTTTATTTGGTATGTACTTGACCCGACTCGACATGGTCCATTTGGGTTGCATGGCATTGCAATACTTGGATAGACAAAATGAGAGAATAAGGCACTTATGATTATTAATATATTATAAGTTCTAATACATTAATAATAGTAGTATTTAATTAGTATTGATCAAGTATTAATCTGGTACTAATTTGTTGATCAAAGTGAGACTAATTAAATATATAGGGTTGATTATGACAATCATCAATTCTTTTATGGTGGATTAATGATCCATGGTTTATGGGTTTGGTTATAACCATATGGAGCTCCATGGATAGTCCATGGGAGTTACAAACCCATGGGTCATGAGAAATGAAGAGTCATGACAATTAGGGTTTACACTTGTAACTCCTAATTATGACGCACTATAAAAGAAACCCTATAGCATGCAAAACTGTTACTAGAGTGTTACTAGAGAGGGATAACCGATTTTTGAGTGCAAGAAGTATCCTCTCAAGTTATTCCACGTTTTGTGGTGTTGTGTGAAGCATTTGAGGCACAACATTTGGGGTGCTAGGCTCACAAAGTCTTGAAGGAATCCAAGCAACAAGAAGGTATGTATATCTACTAGTTTTTATGTTTCATATATTCCCCATGCCATGCTAGTTAGGAAAGAACCTTGAAAAAGAAATTTGCATGTATATTGAGAAAACATAGATTCAAGATTATTAGGGTTGCATGTACACTTAGGAAGTGTTAGAATGCTCAAAACCCATCAAAGTCAACCTGGTAAAAAAGTAAACAGTTGACTTCCACCGCTTTGTGGCCAACCCCTTGGTTGCATCGTGGTGGCTAATCAACAAAATACTCACATTGGGACTCGCCACCACGTTGTGAACTTCACTCTACCACGCTGTGTCTAGAGTCCAAAATAGGTTAGTAGATTAAGCACTTAACCCTAAATATCCAAAGCTCATATATTGTCCTCCCAAAGGTATTAATGAATAAAGTTTCCATTGTTATCCATTAAGACGTCTCAATAAGCCAAAATATAGAATGTACTAAGGGCCCAAAAATCATAGAATGCACTAAGAGGTTCTAAAGTTCACTTACACTCCAAGAACATGAATAATTGCGTCCAAATGCTCTCATTCAATTTGCCAAATGTAATTTTGTGGTTATTTTGAATTATTTTTTTTCAAATGTCATTTTATGAGGTTTTTTTTTGTTTTATTAAACTCTACATAATATTTAATGCAATAATTGCAATAAATGGATATCAATTTTATTAATGAACTTACCTTTTAATTTCAAAATTTCCAGATTAAAGTTCATTATTTTGTTTTGTTTATTTATTTAAATTATTTGTTTAAATTTAAAAGATAAAAAACATTTTAATTATAATAATTCATTATTTTTCTTATTTTCTTATAAATTCAAAGTTCTCAAATATTTTGACATTTATATTTAACCTTTTTTTTTTTTTTTTTTTTTTTTTTTTTTTTTAAATTAACCCATGTAATTCTTTCTATTGCCCATAAAGAGAAGTATCTGTACTACCCTCTAACATGTCTGCCACCATGTAATATTATTAGCATCAAACTTATATAAATTCAGAAAACAAGTCATTTAGCATAAGATCTTCACACCATTTTTTTTTTTCAAAAGTGAGTATTATTTCCAACCCCCATCTTCCGAGAGAATAAATCCTCGAGTGATAAATCCCACTCTACAAGTCCTTTATTTATTTGATAAACATATAGCCACATACCCAATATGCCACACTTAACAAAAGAATTTTCGTCAATGCAAACAACATTATGTAAAGCTTTAATACTAGAATACCAAAGATTATATCCCTTTGATTTTCAAAAGCCACCACCATTTAGCAAGAAGGGTAATATTTAAAGATCTATGGCTTATAACTCAAAGATTGTCGATATGTTTAGGCGTTGTCACGATATCCCAAGCAACCTAATTACTCTTTCTGTTCTCTTCCTCTCCTCCCCAGAGGATCTTCCTCCTAATACCTTCCAACATATCAATAACTTTCTTGGGAGCTTTGGAGAGGCAAAAGTAATAAATGGGAAGACTTCCTAAAATGGATTTGATTAGAGTAAGTCTCCCCCAAAAGAAAGATTCCTTGCTTTCCAAACGGATAATTTAGACTTTAATTTCTCAATAATTGGATTCCAGTCCTTAGAAATTTTAATGTTTACACCAATAGGAAGTCCAATATATGTAAAAGGAAAAGACGCAAGCTCACAATGCAAAATACTAGCAAGACGATTAATCTCTAACTCCTCAACCCCAATTCCAAAAACTTTACTTTTCAGAAGGTTGACTCACAAACCAGATGCAAGAAACAGGCATCTAAGAATCTTATTAAAATTGACTTAAGACCATTCTCCTAAACATGTCACATCATCGACATACATGAGATAAGACAAGCATGAAGCATTATGAGGTAAAGAGATACCTTGAAAAATGTAACGATAGCAAGCTTCCTTTATGTAACATACACATTCTGAAAGTGTTATGTTATTATTAAAAGTGAATAAAATTGAGTGTTAAGTCCTAACAAATAGTTTTACTAGAAATGAAGTAAAACTATGATTAGAATCAATCATAAAGTATTGGAAGTCTTGTGGGATTCCAATTGAATGTCAAATGGTAAAATTTAATGAAAATATAAAATTTGGTATAAGTAAAATTTTATTATTGAAAATTGCAGATAATATTGTTAGAAACTTGTAGGCGAAAACCTCGTCAAAATCCGAGTTATAACGAAGAAGTTATGACCAATCGAAGATCCGCGATAAAACCGGCAAACACTATGTCGCGTAAAAAGTGAGTTTTCGATAAACTACTTTTTAGCCTTATTGATCTAAATGAAAGTTGTAGAATTCGTGAAATTAATAAACTTTCATATAAATAACTTTTAAATATGACTTCGTATGAGGAAGTTATAATTTTTCTAAGTTTCGGAATAGTAGTAGACAGCTAAAAACTCGAAATAAAGATCGAGTGATATTTAGCCAGTACAACCTAAACGAGAATTGAAGGTCTCGTCAATAGTAGTACAACGGTAAAAAGTCTGACGAAAACAGATGTTGGATGAAGAAGTTAAGAATTTTTAACCGATTTTCTTGTCCCGGTCTGTTAAAAATAATAATATTAAAATTAAAATCTAAATTACCCGACGAAGTCTAAACAAAAGTTGTAGAGCATAATTGTAGCTAAACATGCATATAAAGAACGTCAAAAACAAAGCTCGTATGCGAAAGTTATGGATTTTAGAAGTTTTTGTCTCAAAAATCGAGAAATCATGGATAAGAACCGGGAATTTTCGCATGAACAGTAGCCGCTCTACCTGGATCCGACATGTGCAGCCCCCTGATTCGACCGAAGTCTCGGCCTATCCTCTTCCGACGCGCCTCGCACTCGTGTCCGAACCTCGCCCCTCCACTGCAATGCCTCGCTCCAGTAGCTCTGTGTCGTCCCTCGTTGCTGACTCCCACTCGGCCGACTTCGGATCTCGCCCTATAAAAGGGAGGGTTGCGAGATTTGTCGGGTAATTTTGAGAAATTGCCACTTTTCACCCCAAATTTAATATTTTTAGTATTTTGACTTCCCCCGAAGCCCCGATATCATTTTTAAAGACCGAAATACGTTACGAAGTGCCCGATAATTTTTTTTTTCGGATTGAAGCTATACCTTCACAGAGCCCGGTTTTTCAATAAATCTCCCGGTTTTCAACGAATAAAGTCGTATTTAGAGTCGAAATGCTGCATAAATTATTATTTTGACCCCCGGTTATTTCAAGGTGAGTTCAATATATAGGAACAATTGTATGTTATGTGTTATATGTGCTATGTGCTTTTCATTGTTATTATTCCGGGTTATTTTCCCGTGTTATTTTTATTCGCTATTTTTAATAGCAAATTTATACCTTTGTCCATGTGATCAGTGAAAGGACTTAGATTCACGGTGATACTAGTATGTAGCCTCTAGCCATGTAGAACATGTCTCGTAAGAGAATGACTTCTATTCTATAACATTGGCAGAAGGTTAGATAGGACTGGTATGTAGCCTCTGACCATGTAGAGCATGACTCCGTAAGAGAATGACCTCTATTCTATGGTATTGGCAAATGGTTAAACATGGCTATAAGCTTGATTCATGTCTTCTGTGCCAGTTGGGCCAAAGCTTTATTGATGCATATCAAGTATTCAAATCGTTATGTCTCATTGATCGTAAATCTTTGAATCAAATCTTGAGTTGATATTGAAAGTCTGACATAGGATACACATATGCTATTGTTGTTCTTGTTCCCTTTTGCTTCTGTCATATTGGTGATATATATAAGGATAATATTATATTGTATCTATTTATTGAATTCAATAAGCGTTATCGCTTATCCCTCTCAATGTTTAACAATTGCAGGTCATGAGTATCCAATATAGTTTTACTGCTGAAAGATTTAGAATAGTTAATACTATTTCCCTGTATTTTAATGTTCATGTATGTATATGAATAGTAGATTCTTGGGTAAATATGTAATGTAATAAAACTTAGTCGGTTTGTATCCAATCTTTTGTAATCATTTTATCAATATAAAATATTATTTTATAAATATGCATGTAACTTGTTTTGAGGAAGTAACTTAAGAATAATGTTGGAATAATATGAAAGTTTGGGTATTTCAGAATTACGAAAGTTGGGATCTTTCACTTTAAAGGAACACTAAACACTTAATTTCATCGCAGTAATGAAAATAAAGGGGGAGAGGGAGTCTCCTTGTCACACACCTCTTTTAGTAGAAAACTCATTTGTAGGAGATCGATTTATTTTCCTGGAAGAAATACAACATTTTTATCCAATTCCTCCATTTAATGCCAAACTCCATTTTCTCCAAGATCAAATCCAAGTAAATCTAATTGAGAAATCAAATGTATTCTTGAAATCAACTTTCAAAAACAAGAAAACGCTTTTTAATTTTCTTAGCCCAAGAGTAAAGATTATTAATGACAAGCGGACCGTCAAGAATGCCTCCACCTTCTACATAAGTTGATTGCTCTTAACTAATCAATTTCACCAACACCAATTTAAGTCGTAAATTAAGTCGTAAAGAAAGGATTTTGGAAAGAATCTTATATATACACCCAATAAGATAAATCAGTCTATAATCTCTGATAAATAAAGGATCGGACTTGTTAGGAATTAAATATATAATTGAGGCCGATCATATATAAATAAATCTCACTTTATATAGGATGTGAGTCATTACTAATAGAAAAATCATTATGCCTCGTGTGCAAACTCTTACACTTATAGACGAAAAACTTTAATTCTCAAACAAGACAGGTGACAGCGAAGTCGCACGAACAAAAACGAACGTTCACGGTTTTCTTTATTATTATGATTGATTTAAAGGATAGTTTTTGAAGCAACTTGATACCAAAAGTTGGTTTGCAAAAGGTAGAAAATCTGATTCTTTTGTAACAACAGAAGCTTCAAAAAGCTTGTTTCAAAGATTTACAAATCAAGTTTATTCACTAAGAAGGGGTGGCAGTGGAAGTGGGAAGCGTACTCTAAAGCTATTATGTTAATATATTTTTTAAAAGATCAAATATATATTTGAGAATTGTGAGCGTGAAATTTTCAAACTTTATAATATATATAATACGAACTCTTAATTGTTAAATTATTTGTAAAAAAATACATACGATTTAAACAAGCCTAGTTAGAAAAAAAAAATGGATGTAGCATGCAATATTTCAAAGAGAGTCAAAATTTTGGTTATTTGTTTAAGTGATCAATAATCATTTTTGCTTTTGATATTCCAATAAATCCCATTAAACTCAACTTTTTTGTCGGAAGAAAATTTTACCTTCTTAACCCTTTAATAAAAGCCATAATTCCTTCACCTATCTTGATACAACGATTTTATTAGATATTAGTTGTGATACCCATGTATTATATCAATTATTATTATTTTTTTTTGAAAAAAGTTAAATATAAATGATGAGAACAATATTCTAATAAGATCGATCGATTCTAAACAAATAATAAATAATGAAGCAAAGAACACAAGAATCAATCAACGATGTCGAAGATTAATATTCAACACCTTAGAAGAGCTCGATTAAGAACTTCGACTATAGCATCCTTCTATAAGCTAAACCTAATAATAATCCACGCTTGGACAAGCCGAAACCGGGTATACAAAATAGTCAAAAGCATTCGGCCAATGATGCAATTCCCATAAACCCAATAATCTCCCCATTTGCGTCTATTGAGGCGAGAGATCGGTTTGGTTGAGTAACAGGAGAGTTCTTCACTATCTTGAACACCTTCGGTATAATGGCCAACAAAATTTGAGGAAAAGCAATATACCACCGAAGCATGTCTGAGAAGTTTTTCTTGTCTGAAACACTATTGTGTTTACACATGTGAGTTACATCAAGAACATGCTCCAAACAAGTTGTGGAGAACCGGTGCTTGTCGACAAGAGCGAAAAGGAATTTTTCACCTTCGTCTCTTGTGAACATGAGTGTATGATGTGTTGGATCAATATTGACCATCTTCATTTTATTAAGATCACTCGGCTTCCCAATGGGCTTCACAGTCGCCTTCTTCCTCAAAACATTTGCAATCTCTTGATCCATTTTAGAAAATTCATGGATGTAGGAAGCCGAAATCCTTTTGATATGATCAAGAATTGGCAGATACTGCTCTTGATTGATTAGCACAATATTGAATAACAAAATCCAATCATGTGGGTTTAGGTTTGGAAGATCAGCCAATGAAATTATATGAACCGAATTATCTGAACCTCAGGTTACCCTGAACTGAACATTGAGAAACTTTCCAGCAGCAGAGGGTTTCAATACCTTGGCAGACGTTATTTTCTGTGTACTCCATGTCAAGTATTGAGGTTGAGCAAGTTCAAGATAATAATTGATAAGATATTGATCAACGTGTGGGTGAGGAGAAGGAACCTCAACTGTTGAGTCAAAATAATGAAAGATGAATGCCCTGCAGGTAATAGGCATATCAAATTGTGAATCCTTCATATTAACACACTCGAATGAAGCAACTGGTTCCAACCAGTGAGTGCTTGGGGACTCAATCGCTTCTTTAAGCAATCTTTCCCGAGTCCAAGGGGGGAAACAAAGCCTTCTTTATAGATCAGCTCATCTTGTTCTTCTTTTTTGCTTTCATTATTTCTCTTCTTCTTGTCTGGCTATCCGGAGATTATCATCGATTTCTTTATCCCTTTTCTTTCTTTTCAGGGCATCTGCAATTGTTTCATCTTCCTCATCACTTTCATCTAAAATATCCTTCAGTTTTTCCGTTCCTCCAGAACCCGAAGCTACATTAACCTTTGGTTCTTTGGGTTGAGCTTTGATAAAAACTTTCGGTGGAATTGGAGGATCTTGAACACCTTCTCCCCCTTGGTGCGGAGTGACAAGCGGCTTCGTAACACCCTTCATTTGATTCAAGATTTCTATCGCTGGAAGGAGCTTTGCAGTTAAGTGATTCCGAATGGTAAGAGTGAGAACTAGATCATAGGCATTAACGACAATACCCAGAATGGAGAGAACATCACCAGCACACCTTTTAAGTACAACACACTCAGTTTTGAGTGAGTCAATTTCCTTCTTCGCTTGATCAAGTTGAGCAGACTGGACTTTAAGCATTGTTGTTTTGTGAGCTAGTGCATCCATTATCTTATTCTATTTAGCTAGCTTAGCCTGAAACTTTTTAAGGCGAGTATTGATTGAAGTAACAAGAGAAATACGATCTGCTTCGAGTTCAAAACGAACATAGTGAAATTTCAGTTTCTCCTATTGAAGTGACTTGGAGAGGGAATCAACAGAAGCATTGACTTTGGTTGCATTGGAATCAGCATGACCTTTAAATGAGTCTAAGAAAATTCTCGAATCATGAATGAGATCCGTCACTTCAGTTGTTGCTTTCTTGCAGGAGGATATGGATGCATCCACAACTTTTGTTGATTTGTCGATTGAGGCTGTGTACTATTGAAGAGTTGTGTCGAGAAAAGCTTTTAAAACCACATCAGAATAAGTTGCCGAAGAAGCAAGTAATTTATCAAGCTTATCATAAAAAACTCTTTAAATGTTGCCTTGTCACCAGAGCATCATCATCATCATCACTTGGAAGCCGATAAGGACTATAGTAAGAAGAGTCAAAATCAAAGTTATCACCACCAAGAATAGGTTCAGAATCTATTGAATGGTGAATGAGGTTTAGTGGTAACCGGGGTTTCGGTTGTAACAGGGATTTCGGTGGTGATAGGGGTTTCGGTTGCTCCGGTAGATGCCCCCGTATCAGATACATTGACAGGAACCGGAGTTTCGGTTGTAGTGGTTAGTGTAGCATGAGAAAAGATTGGAGGTGGAAGTGGAGCAGTGATAGCAGGTTGAAAAGAGACAGGTGGTGGTAAGGGAGCAACAAAAATTGGTGTTGTAGTAGTTTTAGGAGAAAGAGGAGTAGGAACAGAAACTGGAGGTTGTACCTTAGGAGTTGGAGATCTTGGAGGTGTATTTCCCCATTGTAAGTCTTCAACATGAACCTCTTCTTCCTCATCTGAGTTAACAGGCGAAGATGCCTTCGTTTTTCTCGCCATTTTCTTGACCTTTTTCTTTTTCGGAGAGGAAGGAATTACTTTGTCTGCTTTACGCTTTTTGGGTTTCTCAGCAGGAGATGATGGACCTTCAGTCTCTGTTTTCTTTGATTCCGACTTTTTTCCCCTCTTGGTTGGTTTCTCAATAGCTTCCAGAGCAGACTGCATCTCTGGAGTAAGTTGATGTGGGCCTGAAGGAGTCAACTTTTGATAATCAGCCATAACACGGCTCGCACTGGAAACACATCGTGACATTGTTTCAGGATTGGACCGTTGAAGGAGAACTTGGTGGGATCAGAGACAATAATCTTTTTCGTGTGAAATGTGGCAATTAAGGACAACATTGCATCTGCCATGACCGGAAGATGCAAATGCTCGATTGCCCTGTGAGTCACCAGAGTCCAGAATCGTCCACATGAGATTTCTTAGTGTTTGGATGATGATTTGAGACTCTACACTAACTGAGACAATATTAGAGACCCATAGTCCAGATTGATGCCGTAATAGAGAGCATACATAATGGTCATGAAACCTTTACTGGCACCATCTGATCTAACGACTCTTTCAGCTAATCCCTTAAATGTAAGTGTGAAAAGACCATTCCATTGTGGTGGTAAGTAGGACTTCTTGAACTTAGTGACGGTGGTGAGATTATTAGTGTACCCCATGTCATAGAACATAGAGAAGAGCCGAGTAGTGGTGATGAAGTCTAGAAAGATAACTGAAGCATCTGATTCAAGCTTTAACAGAGAACATAATCGAGCTTTTGAGACAGATGTCTTGTGATTGAAGATTTAAAAGATGATCTGGTCCTTGCGTTTGTCATAAGAAGCTGAGGAATAGATCTGTGATAGTAGAGACATTGGAACAGACTTGACTTGAGTGAGCGCAACCACCAATAGGGAATACTTCATACACTCGACAACATAAAGCGTGTAGGAGTCATAGACAAAGGGGTTCAGTTCGATGATCATATTCTGATTAGGTTTGATGGTCAGAAGGGATGAAGTAGAAATTTGTTCTTGGACGAAAGAGGATTCTGCAATGGTTGATGAGAGGAAGAAGATGAATAGTGTAAATCGTCTGTTGTATTCTTTGATAGATTTGGAGGTGATGAAGAGGTACATGATGTGCGAGAAACCTTTTTGTACCATTGCCAAGAGAGAGAAAGAATCAGATGTGATGATGACACGATCCCTGAAATGGCACCTGAAAAGCGTGGTTTAACAGCTGTATTTCCCTAGATTCGTCACTAGGCGTGGGTTTAGGAACCGTTTCAAATTCACGTGCCTATTCAAAGTCTTATATGTGATTCATGTGGAATCCTTATCCAGTTACCATCTCTTCTACTTTGAAAACGTTTCAAATTCCCTTACAGG
Organism: Lactuca saligna; assembly: GCF_052625555.1. Classification (NCBI taxonomy): domain Eukaryota; kingdom Viridiplantae; phylum Streptophyta; class Magnoliopsida; order Asterales; family Asteraceae; genus Lactuca; species Lactuca saligna. Next base: position 109,969,658 of record NC_136420.1, on the reverse strand, counting down.
CAGCTACAACCAAGACTCATCCATTCTTGTCAAGGGCTTCAACCTTCGCCCCATAATGAAGTGAACCACCATTTCTTTTAGAACCGAAAGCACAAATCTGAAAAAGTGTTATGAAGACCATAAACAAGAATTTGTAAAATCATAGAGATCTTCGTGCTAGACTGTGCCAAAGAAAAGAAATAAAGCAAGATGTGTTTGGGATATAAGTGATGTCAATGAAGACATGAAATGAAGGATCCCGAGCACGAATCTCGTCCTTCAAAGTCAAGAGAGACTAGAAGTGTCTGTGTGGTTTACTATTGAAATACGATCAAATGTTTGTTAAGAAACATTGTAAGGCATTTTTATTTCAAATATAGGCTTTAACAGGTGGTTAATCTTCATTCGAACTTCGATACTTAAAATAAGACCGTGAGTAGGACAAAGTACTTGTGAGACCGATGTGGCCTGTTGAACAAGTAGGTTTGATAAAATATATAGTGACTGGGTGATTAGGAGAAATGTCAAAAACAAAAATGAAACTGGATCTTATGGGAAGAAATATTTTAGTTTTAGACAATTTCATAAAGACCACTAAAAAATAAAAAGAGATTTCTTCGAGGTAACAAGTAATAGCTTGAACATTTTAGCGTTCATCACCAATTCACTAAAGGTGTTGGATTTTGGGTCTCACTTAGCACATGGTGAACGTATCTAAGATCATCAACACAGATGTTGTGTAACCATAAACCTCAGTGGTAAATGATGAGAGTCTCAAGGGTTACAATTGTGGAAAGAAAGTAGATGGAGAAATGTGATGAAGTGGTTAAGGAACCGAAATTACCTCTGCTATTTAAGAATGAAAAAGCAGGAAACTCTTAACTCAATCTGAGAAGAGTAAGGTAGCTCATAAGTAAAGTGAATGTAGTAGCCTGATGGGGAAGAAACGATGGGTGTCGTTCAAATCATTAAGGCTTTACTCAGAGTCGTGGAGGCTTAAGTCGACATACAACAACATGCTTCTAAGGACACTTAACGAGTATATAGATCAAAAAGGATAAACCTACCCTAGCGCGAAATGATGTAACCATTGTGATCTTAAAACCTAAGGAAGAAAAGAAACAAAAACGAGATGAAACACACAAAGAAAATATTTTTGAAGCTTTGAAATTTCTGAAAAAATAATAAAAACAAAAAAATATATATATTTTTGGCTTTTTGAAATTTCTGAAAAATTAATAAAAACAGAAAATGAAATATTTTTGGATTAAGACAAAAACGAAAGAACAACAAGCGAAAAGATATACAAAAATATACATCCGATACCAAACGTTGGAATTAATGAAGCAAAATAGACCGAACATTCGGTTTATTTCGGTCCCTGAAAATTCCGGAACCTAAATAGACCGAGCGTTTGCTCTATTTCGCTTTCCCAAATTTAGTGAAATGAAAGAGGTTTTGGTGTCGACTCAGCTTCCATCATTCCCAAGCCTTGTAGAATTTTATTAAAGCTTGATTCTGGTAACACCTGAGTAAAGATGTTAGCTAGTTGATCTGAAAACCGAACGAAGTGAACTTCGACATTTCCATCTTCAACATGGTCCTTAATAAAATGATATCTTAGTGCAATATATTTAGTCTGGGAATGTTGCACTGGATTGTTACAAATTCGAATCACACTTTCAGAGTCACTGTAGAGGGGAATCTTCTTCATGCTTAAGCCATAATCTCAAAATTGGCTTTGTATCCATATGACATCTGATATATATGATGCTTTAAAAATGTACTCAACTTCGGCTATGGAAAGAGACACAAATTTGTTTCTTTGATTGCCAGCTGACGAGTTTGCCATCAAGGAACTGGCACCTGCTATTTGTGCTCTTTCGGTCTAGACCATAACCACCAAGATCAGCGTCATAGAATGCTTGAACAAAGAATCCAGATTTAACCAGATACCAGAGACTGAGAGACGAGGTTCGCTTCAAGTACCGGAAAATACTTTTCACTGCAACCATATTAGGTTCTCTTGGATTCACTTGAAACCTTGCACAATAACAGACAGAAAACATTGTGTCTGGTCTACTAGCCGTTAGATACATAAGAGACCCTATCATTTGACGATAGAGTCTCACATCAACAACCGGTTTATCTAGAGATGGTGTTAACTTCGTGCCAAAAGCCATTGGAACCTTCACTTTGGAATCTCCCGTCATGCCGAACTACACCAACAAAGTCTTTGTGTAAGCCTCCTGATTAATAAAGATGCCTTATGGTCCCTATCTAATATTCAATCCAAGGAAAAAGTTAATTAGACTCATTACGCTCATTTCAAACTTAGTTTGCATCAACATGTTGAATTCAACTGTTAATCTGGGATTCGTGGAGTCGAAGATGATATCATCGACATAAATTTGAACTATCATTAAGTGTTCGCTTTCTTTCTTGCGAAAGAAGGTTGGGTCAACCGAACCTTGTTTGAATTTTGACATTTAGAGAAAGTGTGTTAGAGTTTCATACCAGGATCTCGGGGCTTGCTTCAAACCGTAGACTGCTTTATCCAGAATGTAGCAATGATCAAGATACTTTTCGTTCACAAATCCAGGTAGTTGCTCTACGTATACCGTTTCTTCTAGCTATCCATTCAAGAAAGCACATTTTACATCCATTTGGAAAACTTCGAAGTTTTTATGTGCAGCATATGCCAGAAAGATTTTTACTGATTATAACCTTGCTACAGGAGCGAAGGTTTCCTCATAATCTATTCCTTCTACCTGACAATATCCTTTCACCACCAACCTTGCTTTGTTGAGAATCACACTACCCTCTTTATCTAACTTGTTCTTGAAAACCCATTTTAAACCAACTACAGATACATCCTTTGGTGTGGGAATCAGCCTCTATACACGGTTTCGTTTAAACTCATGAAGTTCGTCTTGCATAGCTTGCACCCAATCTAAGAGATCAAGAGAAACGTTTACCGTCTTCGGTTCAATCCTAGAGATGAACGAAATAAACATGCAAAATTCTACTTGAGAGAATAAAGCAGTTTGCTTCGCTTTTAATTGAGAGCGAGTGAGAACTACCTCAGATGATTCGCCAATTATTTGAGTCTGAGGATGATCTTTTGTCCATTTTGTGAGAGGTGAGTAATTTGGGTCATCAGCAAGATCCAATTTAACATTTTCTTCTTCAAGTTATGATTGGTCGTCTTCGTCATTTGTAGTTTCATCCTCCCCCTCAAACGGCGAAGCGTATCCCATGTTTTGATCAGAATGCTCCCCCTCTGTTGGATTGTCATGAGTTGAGGTTTGTGATGGATTCTCGCCCTGGAAAGGCAATTCGATTTTTTTTTGTTGCAGACAACTACTCCCCCTGGAATGTAGAGCTTTCTGGTGGAGAGTCAGTTGAATCTAGATTTACGCTTGATTCGTTAGGTACGCTTGGTGTCTGCTTGTCGACTTGAGGTTCACTTTCCATGTCTTTTGCAGATTCGTCGATAATCTTCTTCATGTTGTTAATTTTATTATCTGCTGCTTTTGCTTCCGGGTGAACTTCCTTCTCTGGTTCATCAAATAGTAACATGTATTCCTCAAATAAATTGGAAATAGGAACCGAGACTTGACCTGATTCTTGAAAGATTTCCTGTGTTGGACTTTTGCTTGTTCGGATATTCTTCAAGTAATTATCGTCAAATGTAACATAGTAGTTTTCTTCAATCTTCTTTGTGCATTTATTCAAAACCATATATGCCTTTGAAGTAAGGGAGTAACCAAGAAGGATCCCTTCGTCAGCCTTTACGTCAAACTTGTTTCGGTTCACTTTCGAGTTGAAAATAAAATATCTTGAACCGAACATGTGGAAAAACTTCACATTAGGCCTGAAGATTATTTAAAATCTCATATGTTGTGATGGAAAATCACTTGTTGAGGAAGGATCGGTTCTGAGTGTAACGTGCATCATCGATTGCATCTGCCCGGAAGTACAATGGAAGAGAAGTGAAAGTCAAAATGGTTCGGGCTGCTTCACATAATGAACGGTTTCTCCTTTCAACAATACCATTCTGTTGTGGAGCGTAGAGAGAAGAGAAATTGTGAGTTACTCCCTTTTCAACAAGAAAGTCTTCAAAATCTTTGTTTTTGAACTCGAGCCCATTATCGCTTCTAATATTTCTTACTACCTTTCACAATTGCAGCTCTATTTGTTTGATAAAAACTTTTAACTTAGGAGTTGCTACTGATTTCTGTTTAAGAAAGAAAACCCAGGTGAAGCATGAAAAATAATCTACAATAACAAGTATAAACTTACTGCCACCGATGCCTTCAATAGCCGAAGGTGCACATAGGTCAATATGTAGAAGTTTAAGAGGTTTGATGATCTTTGTGTTGATACGGGTAGGATGACTTTTTCCACTTTCCTTTCCCATTTCATATGTGGCACACAAGTGTTCCTTATCAAACTTGTGAAGGGGAAGTCCTCGCACATGATCGCCAAGCACCAGGTTGTTAATATCTTTGAAGTTCAGGTGTGAGAGCCTTTGGTGCCATAGCCAACTTTCATCTGAGTTCACCTTAGTCGGTAGGCATATAGTTAGCTTTCCTTGTATTGGGTTGAGATTTAGAGGATACATCGCTCCTTTACGTTTAGAATTCAACAGAACTTTCTTTGTTTACTTTTCTATTATATCATAGCCCTCATCATCAAACGAAACCTTCAAGCCAGTTCCCATAACTAGTTGAGAGACACTGATGAGATTCTGCTGCAATCCCTCCACATAAGCTACTTTTCATATTGATATTTCACCATTGGTGATAATCCCATACCCTTTGATTGTACCATATGAGTTGTTCCCATATTTAACACATCCACCATCCTTAAGTGACCGAAATTCCCTTAGCTCTTCTCTCCTTCTTGTCATATCACGAGAGCAGCCACTCTCAATATACCATTCATCATCAAACAATTCGTCACTAATAATCTGGAAAGATTAAGCAGATTTAGGAAACCAAAGTCTCTTGGGTCCTCGTGAGTCTTTTACAGAATAGGGAATTGCAATCGAAAGATCAACCATTTATGTTCTTTTTGTTAAAGTGGTTTCATCTTTTCTTTTGAGGGTATAGACTACGATTTTATTTTCCAATCGTTTTGGTTGTGGTGATTCTGATGATTTATTTTTAGTTGGAATTTTAGTTGAATTTTTCGTGTGAGTCCTAGGGTTAGTTGACGTTTTCTCAATGTGAGCTTTGTTATTCGAGTTGCGATTTCCTTTTCCTTTAATATCCTTCACCGAGTTTAGTTTTGATGGGAAATGTGGAGGATGGGATTTAGGACCGAAACAGGACTTTCAGTTCTGAGCATTGGTAGAGTTAGGAACAAATCTACCTCTTAGGTTTTGGCCCTTCTGACTGTATGACTGCCAGTGGTTGCAAGAAGGAGATTTGGCTCTTGACTTCTCGTTTGCCTTGAGATTGGTTGCCTTTTTAGAGTGAACATAATTAGGGTTTTGGGACTGCCAAAATCGTTTTCTCTCATTGAGATTCTTCTTGTATCTCTTGTTCCTCATCCTTTAATATTCAGCGAGTTGCTCTTGATTCTTGTGAATGTTCGCTCTAGGTTTCTGTTTTTCTTTGTAAGCTTCGGTTGAAGTTGAAGATACACTGGATGCTTTCTTTGGTTCGTTTGGTATCTTTTTTGTGCCGCTTGAGCTTGGTTTATCGAAACTTGACGGATTATTGATAGGTTCAGCCACGTATCTTCCTTTGACCATCCATGGAGTTCGCTCCGATAGACAAACCGTTTCATCTACATTGTCAATTAGAGCAGACCAGAAGAAATTAGTGCAACCTTCAGCATTATCTTTATCTACCATTGATACGAGTTCTGCTATTTTTTTCTTTGTTACTCCTTTAACGACATATACTTTGTTTGGCACTGTTTTCACCTTTTGATAGACAACCACCTTTTCTTTTAGGATTTTGGAGTTGTCCTTAGATAAGCGAGTGAACTCAACAAAATTTTCAGGAATGAGTGGTTTCGCTAACCCAGGTTCGTTCTTAAGAAATTCTGAACAATCGACTTCATCTTCTGTGGAGATTTCACTCATCTCACTGTTATCATCAAATTTAGAAATGGTTTCTAAATTCATTTTATGTTCTGAAATTAGTTCGGCATTTGATGAGTCAAACTTTTGTATGGTCTCGGTCTTGATTTTTAATTTATCATTTTCTTCCAGTAAATTCCTAAGCATGCATTTATGTTCTTCGGATTCAATAAAGGTATCAATTTTGTCTAGTCCATATTTGTAAGTTTCTGAAACCTCATCTGATGACACAGTGGATTCACATTCAGTAATAACTTCATCTTTCTTAAATTCAAGGAAGGGAAAAATCATTTTGTGAATCTTCATACCAATCTCACAGTCTAAATGCAACCGAGTGATGTTTGTGTATAAACGTTTAGCTATTAAACACAAAACATTCATTTGTTTCAAAAACTTCCAATTGTCACGTTGTAAATAAATAAGTTCATCCGTAGCCCTAACTAACTTTGTTGCCTTCAGCTCTATCCACATCCTTCTTTCCTCACTCTTGGAAGTCACCCTACTGAGTTGTTCAGATAGGTTAGTATTCGCTAGGCTTGTTTGCATTAGACTACCACTTAAATTAGAAAACTTGAATTATAAGTCTTTTAATTATGTTTCATAGTTTGTAACATGTATTTTATACGATTCAAGTATAGATTGTACCTTCTTGATCAACTGATCATAGTCATTGATCCTTTCACTTATAGGCTTGGCAGCGAAGCATTTGTCTTCCATCAGCCTCGCATCATCTTGCTCAACTTCGGTTGTATATCCCCTCATCCTTGACACTCCAACTGTCACCATCAAGCATCTTCCAGCTGACTCAGTAAGGTCTTCTTTCACCACAATTGCTTTTCCATGCGTAGGTCTACGTACCTCTTCATCATTAGAGTCTGTAGACCAGACCTCTACTCCACCGAACTCATCATCATCAATGTTCCCCTGAACAGTCAAAGCATTCATAGGACTGTTAGTAGCTTTCTTATTCTTTATCTCCTCCAGCTTTTGCAATTAGTAGGCTTCGTCATCTTCACCATCCTTTTTGTCAGCCATTTTTCTTAGCATGCAATCCTTGGCAAAATGGTTTTTGCCGTGACAATAGTTGCAATTATACCCAGAGTCTCCTGCAAGCTTGCTCTCCCTCTTTTCGTCGTCCTTTTGATAAGTGTTCTTAGTTTCCTCTTTCGCTTTCTCTGAACTGTAGCTCCCTTTCCAGTTTCGGTTCTTGTTGACTGGGAACTTTTTAGGATCAAACTTCTTTGGTTTTATAACCATCATTGCATATTCTTCATTGGTTAGATCGCATTTTGACATATCTGATTCTTCTTCTGCCACACTCTTGCCTTTAGAAATAAGAGCCAAGGATCCGACACCCGAAACTACCTTCGCTTCCTTTGTGTAACAATGTAAATTTGAAAACAAAATTTTCATTTTTGCAACAACAAAAACCATCGTTTAATATTCCAAATTCAAATGTGAACAATATTATCATAAACAAATACATCCCATGATCATAAAAACAGTTTCTCCGACAATGTGTACAGTCACGCCGGCGCCTTCCCACGGTCCTCGCTAGTACCTGAAACACATAACACAACAACTGCAAGCATAAATGCTTAGTGAGTTCCCTAAAATACAACTTACGCACATACGCCTTTCCAGGCCTTGACCTTCCGGTCCATGTGTCTCAGGGGACTTCCGTCCTGACTAGGTAAACCTTCCGATCCTACCTACGTCAACCTTACGGTCCACATCACAACGCCTTCCGGACCATAACATATACGCCTTCCGGCCCATAACATAATGCCTTCCGGCCCATATCAAGCATATCATACATGACACATATAAACGATTAACTTATCACATATAATGTATATAACTCATAACATATAGACAAGAAATATGATGGATCTAAGCTTATGGGGACCATTTGCACAAAAAGCCTCCGCCTTTCGGACTAAAACCCTAGAAAATGGTCCTTGAAGCATATAACATGAACCAAGTGACAAGATCCAAACTTTTTACCTGATAATGAAGCTTCAACCCTTGCAAAGCTCAGATCTACACTTGAACACCACTTCTAGCCTTCCCAATGAGCTCTTATTCTCCTTTGCTACCTTGGAATGGCACCACCAAGCTTAGAATACTCACAAAATGGCCTAAGAACGAATGCACACTCTCTTTAGGGTTTCTCTCTGAGGGATGGTGGCTGAGAAGTCCAGCCACACATTCCTTTTATAGCCCTCCAAAGGAATTAGGGTTTTTAGGTATGGACCGGTTACGCCCAGCGTAACCTTGGGTACGCCCAACGTACCTGAGGGTGAACGCGTCCAAATGAAGCGTGTGAGTACGCGCATCGTACACCTTGTACGCCCAGCGTACTCGCCTAACATGAAAGCCCTAAAATGACAACATATCAAAGATGCTGGGCCAAATAGAAGGATACCTGGATTTCGGGCTGTTACAATTCTCCCCCACTAGAACCAGACTTCGTCCCCGAAGTCTCATACTGAAAACAACTCCGGATACTGATCCCGCATCTTAGACTCGGACTCCCATGTCAGCTCGGACCCCTTCCGATGTTGCCACTGCACTTGTACCAAGGGTATTCCTTATTCCTAAGAACCTTAACCTTCCGATCCATGATCGCCACTGGTCTCTCCACATAGTTCAGGCCTGCATCCACCTGAATATCATCTAATGGCACCACTGCCGACTCGTCGGCAATACATTTCCTCGACCGCGAGACATGAAAGGTATTATGGATCTTTCCCAACTCAGCAGGTAGATCCAACCGGTAGGCTACCCTGCCTACCCTAACAATTACCCTGAAAGGTCCAATATACCGGGGTCCCAACTTGCCCCTCTTCCTGAATCGTATCACTCCTTTCCAAGGAGAGACCTTTAGGAGCACAAGGTCTCCAACCTAAAACTCGAGCTCGGACCGACGCCTATCCGCATAACTCTTCTGGCGACTCTGTGCGGTTAACAACCTCTGCCTGACTTGTTGAATCTGCTCGGTCGTCTGGAGTACAATCTCCTTGCTACCCATCACCCGCTGCCCTACCTCTCCCCAGTAGATGGGGGTGCGACACCTCCTCCCATACAACAACTCAAAAGGTGGCATACCAATGCTCGAATAATGGCTGTTGTTGTACGAACTCCCTCCAAAATCCAAAACACATGCTCGGAGCATATCCTCAAGTGTCTGAATCGTCCGCTCGCTCTGTCCGTCTGTCTGTGGGTGGTATGCGGTACTGAAATGCAGCCTCGTACCCAGCTCCTCATGAAACTTCTTCCAAAACCTGGAAGTAAATCGTACATCCCGATCTAAAACAATCGACATCGGAACCCCATGCCGCGATACCACCTCCCTCACATATAATTCTGCCAACTTCTCCGCAGAAGAGCTCTCACTGATGGCTAGGAAATGAGCACTCTTCGTCAATCTATCCACAATCATCCAAATCGCATCGACTCCCCTCGCAGTCCTCAGCAATTTGGTGATAAAAACCATGGTAATCTGTTCCCACTTCCATTCGGGAATCTCCAGCGGCTGCAATTTACCGTGCGGACGCTGGTGCTCGGCCTTAACCTGACGACAAGTAAGGCACCTCTCGACGAACCATGCAACATCCCTCTTCATACAGGGCCACCAATACTCCTTCCTTAGGTCCAAATACATCGTAGTAGCCTCGGGATGAATCGAGAATTTCGATCGATGCGCTTCCTCCATCAAAATAGTATGCGTACCGCCCACAAACGGTATCAAAATCCGACCCTGAAAAGTCATAAGTCCCCGACCATCCGTAACGAATTCCGATACCTGACTGACAACCCACTCCCTATTTTGGTTTTCTGGTCTCGCAGCCTCAGCCTGAGCTCCTCGGATGGTGTCCAAAATCGGGGTCATCACCGTCAACCTCATACAAATGTATCGGATCGGGGCGCTTTCCGCCCTATGGCTTAATGCATCGGCCACCACATTAGCCTTGCCCGGGTGGTACAGGATCTCACAATCATAATCCTTCACCACATCCAACCATCTCCTCTGTCGCATATTCAGATTTGGCTGATCCATCAAGTACTTCAGACTCTTGTGGTCCGTGTAGATGGTACACCGAACCCCATAAAGATAGTGCCGCTAGATCTTGAGGGCAAAAACCACAGCGCCCAGTTCCAGGTCGTGGGTGGGATATCTCGACTCATGAGGCTTCAACTGCCTTGAATCATATGCTATAACGTGTCCTCTCTGCATAAGCACCGCCCCTAAACCCGATATAGATGCATCACAGTATACCACAAAATCCTCCATCCCTTTCGAGAGTGCAAGCACCGGGGCCTCGCACAATTTCTGACGAAGGGTCTCGAATGCGGACTGCTGCTCCGGTCCCCATGAAAATGCAACACCCTTTCCAGGTCATCTTAGTAAGTGGCACGACGATCTTGGAGAAATCCTTGATAAACCTTCGATAATAGCCAGCCAATCCCAGAAAACTCCTGATCTCAGTGGGCGATCTCGGCACTTCCCATCTCAACACCGCCTCGATCTTGGCCGGATCGACCAATATCCCTTTCTGGTTAACAAGGTGCCCTAGGAACTGGACCTCTCGTAACCAGAAATCACACTTGGAGAATTTGGCATACAGCCTCTCTGATCTCAATACTCCAAGAATTTCCCTCAAATGCTCCTCATGCTGCTCCCTAGACCTCAAATATACCAAAATATCATCAATAAATATGATCATCGACCGATCCAGCATCAGCCTGCACACCATGTTCATAAGATCCATGAACGCAGCCGGGGCATTGGTGAGCCCAAAAGGCATCACCACAAACTCATAATGTCCATAACGAGTTCCGAATGCAGTCTTCTGAATATCTTCGTCCAGAACCCTCATCTGATGATAACCCGACCTCAAGTCTATCTTAGAGAACCAAGATGCCCCCTGCAATTGATCGAACAGATCATCGATCCTAGGTAATGGATACTGGTTCTTAACCGTCAACTTGTTCAACTCCCGGTAATCGATACACATCCGGTGTGAACCATCCTTTTTCTTGACAAATAGAATCGGCGCTCCCCAAGGTGAGCTACTCGGTCGAATAAACCCCTTTCCCAATAGCTCCTGAAGCTGCGAGGATAACTCCTGCATTTCTGGTGGAGCGAGGCGATAACGCACCTTGGTGATGGGCGCCGCTCCCGGAACCAGATCGATACGGAACTCCACTTACCTTTCCAGAGGCACACCTGGTAATTCTTCGGGGAACACATCCGAAAAATCGCATACTACTGGAACCTTGTCAACTGAATTGGGCCTCCCCGCGACCACTCGAGTGTCCATCACATAGGCTATGAATCCACTACAGCCCTGCTGCAAACTCTACCTCGCCTTGGCAGCTGAACAAAACGCTGACCCACACCGGGTCCCCTCGCCATACACAGTAAGCACTCCCCCACTAGGGTCCTGTATAGTCACCAGCTATCTCTCGCAGTCAATGACTACCCCAAACTTACTCAACCAGTCCATGCCCACGATGACGCAGACATCCCACATCGCTATATGAACCAAGTCAATAGGGAAATTGACCCTAAAAATCTCGAGCACACATCCTCGAATCACGTTAGTGGCGTATACCGCTTTCTCATCCGTTATAGAAACCCACAGGGGTCGACTCATCACCTCCCGATCAATACCGATGTACTGGCTAAAAGCCAAAGATACAAAAGACTGACTCGCACCCGAGTCAAATAATACCAAGGCAGGTACATAATTCACAAGAAAAGTACCTACGCATATCATAATATAAGCACAATATCTTAGCATAAAAGTAAATACACGAAAGAATACATACCAGCTACGACATCGGGCGCCGCGCGAACCTCCTCTGCAGTCAACTGAAAAGCTCTCCCACGAGCCTTCGGAGCCTCGGCTTTCACCGGCCGAGTCTCGGTAACCCTAGCAGTAGGCGCAGATCCCTGGTGAAGTTGAGGGAACTTGCCTTCCGATGGCCGGTCTGGTTGCAATGAAAGCAAACCATAAATCCCTTGGGGCAATCCCTAGCAATGTGCCCCTCCTTGCCACACTTGTAGCAAGCACCCGATCGACATGCCCCCTCATGACCCTTGCCACACTTTCCGCAAGTGCGACCCTTTTGACCTCCCGTCCTAGAATCGGCGAACTTGGTCCGCTTGGCTGCCGGCTGGGACTGAGCCGGCCGCCGATCCACCCGCTGAGACTCGGCCTCCTCCCTGGCCTGGGTCTCCAACTTGATCTCTCTCTTCCTAGCATTTTCCTGGAGCTCAACAAAGGTCTGGTATGATGAGTTCATTACGAACTACCGAATATCCCTCCTCAGTACACCCAAATATCGGCTCATCCTAGCCTGCTCAGTGGACACCTGCTCAGGGCAAAACATCGCCCTCTCATGAAACTTCCGAGTGATCACCGTAACAAAATCATTACCCTGCTTGAGGGTCAAGAACTCCTGAACCAACCGTTCCCTCTCCACCGGGGGAACATACTCGTCTCTGAACATAGCAGTAAATCTCTCCCAAGTCACGACTGAGACCTCCGCAAAAGTGAAGTTCGCCGTCACGAACTTCCACCAATCCTTTGCTCCCAGGCGGAGCTGGTTCAAAGCGAACCGTACCCTCAGATGCTCCAGACATGAACAAGTGTAGAAGCATCCCTCAATATCAGCAATCCATCTCATCGCAACGATCGGATCCTGCGTCTCGTCAAACTCGGGTGGCTTCGTGTTGTTGAACTCCCGGAACAGCAACGAGTCACCTCCCCGTGGTCTGGCAACGGTCACAGCTACGGTAGCTGCAGCGGCCTCAGTCACCGCGGTGTACCGCTCATCAAAAGTCTCCATTAGTGTGGTCTTAATAAACCCAAACATCTTCGGAATCTCGGCCCGGATCGCCGCATCCACCTCCTCGTGAATCATTTGACGAAGCTCCTCATCACTCACACCGCTCGTACCAGGTCTGTGGCGTGGTTCAACCATGATGCCTCTGAAATACAACATAAAAATATCACAGACTCCATCGAGCATAATCGCACTCGATAACGTAACCCTACTCGGTCTCCGATACCCAAGGATTCTTACTTGGGTTGCCCACTGACCTGGTGTCTTTAGTAGTATGGGCCCAATACTACCAACTACACCGCATCAGCATTCACCCCAAGTCCTCCTCCCCGAACCCCGGATCATGAGTACTCTATTCTTGCTATGCACTGGCTACCCACTCGCTCTCAAAGCATCTCATAGCAGTAGTTTTCCCTAGACTAAGGCATCACAAATCAGGCCACTCTAGTCCTAATATGAATACCTAGTCTACTAGTATGCATATCATATCATAACATATCTCATAACACATATTGTAAGAGTATTTTGGGGATTTGACTGTTCGAGCGCTGGTTGACCGTACACACTGCTTCTCCTTTGGTTGTTTTGAAATCTCTTATCAAAATTTTTTATTGCTTTTATTAATTAAAAATTTTCTCAAATCCCCGGTTTGAGTTCAGTTACGCCCGAAGGTATATCCGAATCCCTCAAACCAAGGCTCTGATACCAACTTGTAACAACGTAAATTTTAAAACAAAATTTCATTTTTGCAACATCAAAAACCATCGTTTAATATTCCAAATTCAAACTTGAACAATGTTATCATAAACAAATACATCCCATGATCATAAAAACAGTTTCTCCGACAATGTGTACAGTCACGCCGGCGCCTTCCCACAGTCCTCGCTAGTACCTGAAACACATAACATACCAACTGCAAGCATAAATGCTTAGTGAGTTCCCCAAAATACAACTTACGCACATACACCTTTCCAGGCCCTGACATTCCGGTCCATGTGTCTCAGGGGACTTCTGTCCCGACTAGGTAAACCTTCTGGTCCTACCTGCATCAACCTTACGGTCCACATCACAACGCCTTCCGACCCATAACATATACACCTTCCGGCCCATATCAAGCATATCATACATGGCACATATAAACGATTAACTTATCACATACAATGCATATAACTCATAACATATCCGACCTTCCGTCACACAATAAAACCCTTCCAGGTACAATATAGTGAGAAAACTCACCTCGTGGGAAGTCTAAGATCTCGTGTACTCGCTATCTCCAAATCCCAACGATGACTCTACCTCGCCTAATCATAAAAATATCATTTAATAATCAAAAACTTCCACAACTAAAACTTTACCCCTTATCATCATTCCTCGGAGGGTAAAAGACCATTTTACCCTTCCTTCACCCAAAGTCTTCATGTTGACCAAAACCCTAAAAGTCAACAAAAGTCAACCCTTTGAGTACGTGGGGCGTACTGCTTGATGTACGCGGGGCGTACATCGCCAACCCATGGATCGGTGTCTCCACCCAGTACGCTGTGCGTACTGGGAGTTACGCCCACCGTAACCAACATACTTCATTTATGGTCTTAATCGGTTAAGCCATTACTCCAACTTCTAGATCTGACTCTGTTTATGCGTCTAAACCCATAAAGTCGAGACCTTTAAGCCTTGGCATGGTTGTAAGGGCTCCAACACTTCTTAACATCATTCTATTCCAACCCAAGGACCTAGATCTCATGCATGGTGCAACACTTACGTCAAAGATATCATTTTTATGAGTCTACAACTCCTATAGACCAAACATATGATGGATCTAAGCTTATGGGGTCCATTTGCACAAAAAGCCTCCACCTTTGGGACTAAAACCCTAGAAAATGTCCCTTGAAGCATATAACATGAACCAAGTGACAAGATCCAAACTTTTTACCTGATAATGAAGTTTTAACCATTGCAAAACTCAGATCTACATTTGAACACCACTTCTAGCCTTCCCAATGAGCTCTTCTTCTCCTTTGCTACCTTGGAATGGCACCACCAAGATTAGAATACTCACAAAATGGCCTAAGAATGAATGCACACTCTCTTTAGGGTTTCTCTCTCTGAGGGATGGTGGCTGAGAAGTCCAGCCACACATTCCTTTTATAGCCCTCCAAAGGAATTAGGGTTTTTAGGTCTGGACCGGTTACGCCCAGCGTACCTGAGGGTGAACGCATCCAAATGAAGCGCGCGAGTATGCGCAACATACACCTTGTACGCTCAGCGTACTCGCCTAACATGAAAGCCCTAAAATGACAACATATCAAAGATGCAGGGACAAATAGAAGGATACCTGGATTTCGGGCTGTTACACTTTGACACCACGCTTTCATGAGATTTGAGAATTCCTACCAACTTTTCCAGCGAATAACTTTTAAATTGCTTATGTGCCTTCACAGTTGAGACCACAACCATCCATTCGTGTCTTAACCCATTCATAAAAGTAACTTTTTGTTTGATCACTTTCCTTCTAATTCCATGCTTGATCATCTTGCTAAGAAAGTGGTTAAATCGATTGAATGCTTGAATGAGTTTCTTCTCAGGTGTTTGTTCGAAAGCACCAAACTCAGAGAGCAACAGAGTTTGAATTGAGTGCTCTAGATCCTCATCAGTAGAATATAATTCCTTTAGCCTATCCAAGGTTTCTTTTGCAGTGGTGCAAGGACTTACTAGACGAAAGGTGTCATCTTGAAAAGCGAATCTGATCATTCGCATGACTTTAACGTTGCATAGCACCTTGTCTTTCTCATCTTGAGGGATCTATTCTACGTCTATCAAGAGTTGATTCTACTCCATTTGAGTCTTGATAGTTCTATTCGTTCCAGAGTGAATAAACGGACCCAATGTTATCGCCTCCCAGATAAGATAGCCATTGTATTCAAATCCAACGACGTAGTCTTCGATGTGGTGCGTCCACACTTCATAATCTTGAGTACAGAGAATGGGAATCCTAGTAGTGGATCCAATGTTGTTGGAGATGTTGATGGGATTGGATTGAGAGTCGTCGTGAGACACGATGAGCTTTTTCTATTCTCTTCTAGAATCAAACTTTTAAAGATGAACTTAGGGTTTTATCAAACACAAGAGACACTGTCGATCAGAAGAAGTTGACTTCTATATGTTCGATAAAAGCGGAAACCTTAAAAGATTCTTCAAACGGATGAGATGCATATTAATTACATAGTCTCTCACTCTGATACCAATTGATGAGAATAATATTCTAATAAAATCGATAGATTCTAAACAAATAATAAATAATGAAGCAAAGAACACAAGAATGGATCAACGATGTCGAATGATTAATATTCAACACCTCAGAAGAGCTCGATTAAGAAGTTCGAATATAGAGGTGTTAAGGGTTAGAAAGCATCAATTAATGAAAAGCGTTTTTCTCAAAGGCTATGCATGCATTCATTATATATAAGCTAACCCTAATAATAATCCACGGTTGGACAGACCCAAACTGGGTATACAAAATAGTCAAAAGCATTAGGCCCAATAACGTAATTCCCATAAACCCAACAATAAATGTCAAAATATTTGAGAACTTTCAATATATATGAAAATAAGAAAAACAATGATTTATTATACTAGAAATGTTTTTATCTTTTAAATTTAAACAAATAATTTAATTAAAGAAAAAAACAAATAAGCTTTAAATTTGAGAATTTGAAAATTAAAAGGAAAGTTTATTAGTGAAATTAATATAACTTTATTACTATATTTATTGAAATTATTATATTAAAATATTATATAGAATTTAATAAAATAGAAAAACTAATAAAATGACATGTGGAAAAAATTAATTCAAAATAACCATAAAATGAGTTTGGACAAATTAAACGAGAGTCTGACAAATACAAAAAAAAAAAAAAATCTTTCATTTATTAGAAAAGATTTTTTATGAAAACAAATAAGATGTATCCTATGTTGTTTTTTGGTTTTGGTAAATTAATCTACTCTAAAATTAAGTAAAATAACTTTTTAGGGTATAAAATATTGTTTTTCTACATGATTTAATTATTTTCGTATATAATTTACCATTAAATTTATTGAAGTTGTTTTAAAAATCTATTATTTTCATTGAGTGTTGCATGTTAATTAATATTATTAGCAAGTTAATATTATTTGTACACAAGATTTTTTACTCGAACAACTAGTAGTATATGTATATATATATATATATATATATATATATATATATATATATATATATATATATATATATATATATATATATATATATATATATATATATATATATATATATATATATATATATCAAGTTAGAAGTTGAATTATATGAACATCGGACAATTACAATGTATACATATGATACAAAATAACATAGTATGGTGAGTTTGGGTACGTAAACTTATATATCATTAAGGGTATATTCACTTTTCTCATATATATATATATATATATATATATATATATATATATATATATATATATATATATATATATATATATATATAGAGTAAATTACACGAATGGTCCTTATGGTTTAGGGAAATTTACACGTTTGGTCCCTAACTTATTTTTTTAACTCGGAAGGTACCTACTGCTTGTTTTTGTTACGTGCTTGGTCTCTGTCTCACCTAAAATGACTATTTTGCCCTTGATTTTTTTAAATTTATTTAAATAAACATACCCCCAACTCCACCCCTCACCTTACCTTACCTACCCACCATTTTTTCATATTTAAATAATTATCGCTTTAGGTAAGATAGGGACCAAACGCATAATAAAAACAAACATTAGGGGCCAAGTGTGTAACAACAACAAACAATAGGGACCTTCCAAGTTAAAAAAATAAGCTAGGGACCAAACGTGCAAATTGCCCCAAACCATAGGGACCATTCGTATAATTTACTCATATATATATATATATATATATATATATATATATATATATATATATATATATATATATATATATATATATATATATATATATATATATATATATATATATATATATATATGGAAAAGTGAATATACCATTAAGTGTATATAAGCTTCGGTACTCATACCTACTATAATTAGTTGTTTTGTTTGATATATTCATTATAATGTTATTAAACTTCAACCTTAACTTGATTTACTTTGAAGATTTTCGAAATTTTACTATTGTTTTCCTCTTATATCACATCTTTGCTGAACACCTATTTGGTTATATATATTAGAGTTGAAAATTAAAATTATGTAAAAGGAAGATAAATGTGAAATTTACCAAAATCTTAGAAGTAAATAAAGTTAGAAGTTGAATTATAAGAACATTGGATAATTACAATGTATACATATGATACAAACAACGTAGTATGGTGACTTTAGGTACCTAAGCTTATATACCCTTAGGGGTATATTCACTTTTTCCATATATATATATATATATATATATATATATATATATATATATATATATATATATATATATATATATATATATATATATATATATATATATATATATATACTAGCCGTTACCCGCGCACAACGGCGGGGACAAATAGCTTCTTTCAACGATATTTTTTTAAAGAAAAATGTTATGTTCCAAAAGAAAGTTCACGTCGTGGGTGAGAGGAAGGGCGATAGTCGTGATAGTGGTTGGTTGAAGGCGGAAGGAGGCAGAGCGGTTGTGGTGGTGGTGGTTATACTGTCTTGGTTACTGGTTAGGGTTCTTCGAGAGAGTGTGCGTATATTTCTTACTTTGAAGGGATTACGAAGATAGATATTATGAGATGGCTTGTTACCAATGTGAAAGAAGAGATCCTCTATACATTGTTGACATTGACCTTTTCAAATGGCTGAAGTGTTGAGATTGACGGGTTCAATTTGCAAATAAATTCTTCTATTAACTTGATACGAGATTTTTAGGGGATAAAGGATAAGGTTAAAATTTTAATATTATTATATTATAAATGAGTTGTACTTCAAGCTTAATAGTTTGGACGTCTTAAAAAAATAATATTATTCTATTCAATCTATTTATAGAAATAGTTAGATTTCTTTTATAAGTAGTAAATATATATATATATATATATATATATATATATATATATATTACAATATATTAAAATTCTCTCATGTTAGCTACAGTGAAATAGCTATCTTTTTGGTAGAAATAGTCCTTCTTTTATGGGGGCATGGTTTCTTTTGGCATTTGTTTCCCGATTTTGTGTTCTGGGCAGTTTATGCCATTTGAACGATCTTCGATGCTACGTGTTTTTATCCTGTTCTCTTCACTGCTTTTCCACCCAATCACTTTTCGATTCCTGGCATTTTTTTCAATCTTTATTTCCACGAATTTGCTTTTCTTACTCCGTTTCGATCTATCGTTATGTTTCTTTTCTTCCTTCTCTGTTGTTGACGATGGGATACACGTGCAATCAACTCCACATTTTGTGTTCCGCTCAGTTGCTACGTGCTTCTTTCTCGCTCCAGGTAATTTAACTTATAATCGTAACTCCACCGATCCACCGCTCACCCTCCTCGAACCTTTTTATACCTTCCACCGTTTGTGTGTGGTAATTACATCGGCTACTTTGACCATTCTTCCACTTTTCATTCTATCATCCACCGATTCCCGTTTTCCCCAAAACTGACCGTCTGTCATCTGAGATTTGAGACCGAATCGGTTGCTACAGAGGATGCGATAAAGAAGACTTACTACATCAAGGTTATAAATCTCATCACTTCTTTCATTACTACAATTTTCTCTTATTTTGTTCTACTCTCTTTTTCTAGGGATCTCGATTGAGAGTTCTTTAAGCACTGATACAAATGTCAGGTTTTTTCTCATCATTCTATAGATGTTTTCCACCCTGTTGTTTAAGGCCGGGTAACCTCTTCTGTTTGCCAACTTAGGTTATTAAAATCCAACTATTGTATTCAATTTCCATTTTGTTAGGATGATTTTATGTCTGATTAATTCGGTTTCTTCTATGATTTTTCAGGTATCTACATTTTTTTGTAGGTTGAGTTGTTTATTAGGCCTGTTGTGCTTATATGTATCATATGATTCAAAGTTTTCACTCTTATTCAACACCACCGATTCAACTTCGACTTCCAGAACAAAACCGAGGTAACAGGAACATTTTCATGGTTAAAGAAAGAAGATACACCTGCTTCCTTATCGTTCTTCACTGACGTTAAGGTTGGTCAACTGCTAACCCACCACAAGTAGCTTTCGCTAACCATTCTCGATTCACAGTTTTCTCTGACTTGATTAGGTCTCATTTACCACCATGGAGAAGATGACGACGACGCACCATTACCACATCCAAAGCTTGATAAATCGTTCTTCATTGTTTCCCTAAACCCCAATAACGATTTGAAGATGCGATCGTAAGGTTTTGAAGTGATCGAATTCTAATTCAGACCACCACTCTCAAATTCTTCCGGTCATCAGATGTAAGTTAGAACACAGTGAATCTTGATTCTTTACCCTCTCTTCTAATCACATTCCTAACCTTTTTTTTGTTGTCGTTGGTGTCAACCCCCTCTTCAGAAACAGTTCTCAGTCCTTCGACTGTTGAAAAAGATGAGACCGACGTCCGCTCTCCTCACTCCTCAAAAAAATTTCTTGATGGTAATTTACGTACCATACGTCTGTCTCTATCTACATCATGCCGATTATTATTATGTATCATACATGCCAATATGAGATCTCGGTCTTGGTAAGAATCCATTCTGATGTCACCGAGGTTAGTCAATTTGTGTCATAACTAAATAGAAACGCACCCTAAGTTTTCAACTTCTAAATTGATAAATCTTCGATTTTTTACTAAAAATTAGAGAAGGAAACAAGAATTCATTATATGATAATAGAGAGTGTTTTGAGTGGGTATGGTGAAAACATAATTATAGTTTTTAACTTTTTATTATTGAATTACTAATCATACAATAAATGTAACTACTCTTTAAGGGCAAATGAAGACTGAAGCAACTTGCATGTCAGAGCTTCTTACTAAATACAATCAGGCAGGTTTTTGTATATAAATGTATATAATATGTTTTCCAATTCAATTTGTACGTAAATTAAGAGAACCTGATGGATTCATCAAGAAATTGGTTACGTAAGGAGGGTCTCAATAAGCAATGGTGCATATTCAAACTAGACAACCATGGATGAAGAAGAATCAAATATAACCAAACAGAAAGTTGTTGTAGCTATGAAGTATATGGAAAATTGTTACTGTTACAAATCCAGTTTCTATTAACTCATATTCACAGACCATTTTTTTTTAATTTCTATTCCTCTTTTTGCAAGTTGAGAATAGCAAACATTTTAGCATCACAAAGTTTGAAGACGACTTTCAATGAAATTTTACATTGATTAGGATTTTATTTTTTTTATTTGAATCTCTTTGTAATGTGAATCTTTACAGAGGTGCAAATTAGATAGATAGGAAGCTATTGTTTCGGTTAATGGGATTTTTTTGTTTTAATTTCTAATGTTTTTTTTTAAGTTTTCAACACCATCAAACTTTATTCTTATCATTTTTCAGTAGTTTAACCATATTACTAATTGGTGGAGGGTCGTTAGCCGAACGGGTAGGATAGGGCAACCTCATCCTCTCATTAAAAGTATGATAAGAAATACGAAGTAACTAAATTTTTTAAATTTCCCAATCTTAGTTACTTTAGGAAAAGTGAATTGATGCAATCCCATGAAATTACACTTTGCACCTTGCTAAGATGTTAGTGGAGCGTGTGTGGTTTACCGGCACACTAATTGGTTCTAAGCGAAGGTGGCAAAGGGTGATTCATTGTTCATCATAGTTCGATGGAGCGTGTGTGGTTTACCGGCACATCGAATAGGTGATCGTTACAATGAAGGCACCATGTGAATTTGCATGGTAATTCACACCCGCTTTGTGATCCTCGGCATCCCAGTCACAAACAAGAGGGGCATATCGAGATTTAAACATGCCATTGAATAGTTCAATGAATCTCATCCGAATCTAGGAATTCTCAAAAACACTTAGGACTAAAAGTTTAAGTTTTGTGATGGAGAATTAGTGAATCGTCATTCACTTACCTTCAATTTATTTGCATGATAGATTACGGCATCCCTTTTCTAGTATGTAAATGTTATTGTTGGATCCTAGCCCTAATTTTTTCTTATTGGGTGATAATTAGGGATTCTTATTCTAATCAATCTTTGTCCTTTCTATAGATGTCAAACGCAAACAACGCTGCTGCTAGTTCTTTCACGTTGATGAGCCTTTGCCAAAAGGTCACCTTCGATGGAACGAACTTTGGCGAATGGATAAGATACATTCGCACCATTGCTCGCTATGAGGATAAAAAGTATGTCCTCGATGAGAAGCTCGAGAAAATCAACCCCGAAGTTGCTACTCCCGCCGAAATCACCGCCTTTGAAACTCATGAGCGAGATGCAACGAAGGTACATTGCATCATGATCGCCACCATGAACTCCGATGTCCAAAAGTCCTACGAGGACATGTATCCATATGAAATGCATCAAGACTTGTTGGAGAGGTACCACCAAAACGCGAGACAAGAGCGTTACGAGATCTTCACTAACATGATTTCCGCCAAGATGGGTCATGGAGAATCTCTTACCGTGCACTTGCAAAAGATGCAAAATGTTGACTTCGGCGAAGACTTGGCGATCGACATGGTGCTTCACTCTTTGCCTCCGATGTACAATCAATTTAGGATGACCTACCACATGAACAAAGAGGAGGTCACTCTAAGTAAACTCCAAGGTCTCTTGAGGGTTGCTGAGAGCAATTTCAAGGACAAGTCTGTTGCACCAACTCCCAATCCATCCGCTGCTCCTGTCTTGGCTATTGGTCAAGGGAAGGGAAAGAAGAGGAAAGCTTCTTCAAATAACTATCGAAAGGTGAAAGCCCGAGATGGTTCCTCTTCTAGTGGGACCAAAGTTGATCCCTCTAAGCCCTGCTCTAACCCGAAGGAGGCAGAGTGCCACCACTGCCACAAGATAGGACATTGGAAGAGAAGCTGCCCGGATTACCTGCAAGCCATCAAGGAAGGAAAGATCAAGCCATCTTTCGCAGGTATATATGCAATCAAATCTAACGATTCTAATCATGCTATTTCTTGGGTTCTTGACACCGGTTGTGGTTATCACATTTGTTCTAATGTGCAGGGACTAAGAAGAAGTAGGGATGTGGAGCAAGGAAGGATCAATCTAATCATGGGGAACAGAAGATCGTCGCCTGTGACCAAGATTGGAGTGTATTCTTTAGTGCTTAAGAATAGTTTAGTTTTAGATTTGAACAATTGTTGCTATTCGCCAGAAATGGCTAGAAACATCATTTCATTTCATGGTTTATATAGACAAGGATTTAGATTTTCTTTTAATAATGAGAATGGTTCTATTTTGGCTTATCTAAATGGTGTCTTTTACTTTGTAGCTATACCATGTAATGGAATATATGAAACTGTTATGATTGTTGATAACTTAGGAAATGATGTTTTGAATATTGATTCTTCCACTAGTATGGATAAAGCATCCTTGTGGCATTGTCGTCTTGGACATGTCAACAAGAAATGCATAGCCCAACTCCAAAAGGATGGAGTGTTGGAGTCATTCGACCTTAGGGAAGATGACACATGCGAGTCTTGTTTACTTGGAAAGATGACTAAGTCACCCTTCACGAGTACTTGTGAAAGGGGTGAGGGACTATTAGACCTAATACATACCGATGTATGTGGACCTTTTAGATCAGCCACGAAGGATGGGAACCGCTTCTATGTGACTTTTAACGATGATTATAGTAGATATGGGTATATCTATTTAATCAAGCAAAAGTCAGAAACCTTTGAAAAGTTCAAAGAGTTCAAGAATGAAGTGGAGAATCAATTGGGCAGGAAAATCAAGATGCTTCGATCCGATCGAGGAGGAGAGTACCTAAGTCTTGAATTCCACGATTATCTCAAGGAGTGTGGAATAGTTTCGCAATTGACGCCTCCTAGGACACCGCAGTTAAATGGTGTGGCAGAAAGGCGTAATCGAACCTTATTGGATATGGTTCGCTCTATGATGAGTCGTGCTTCACTACCTATCTTCTTTTGGGGGCATGCCTTAGAGACTGCCGCCCATATCCTTAACCGAGTCCCTACTAAGAAGGTTGCCAAAACACCTCACGAGATGTGGACGGGGAAAGCTCCCTCGTTGGCACATATCAAGGTTTGGGGTTGCGAGGCTTTTGTAAGACGAGATACTCACGACAAGCTTGAACCTCGAAGTGAGTGATGTATTTTCATCGGCTACCCGCAAACTTCCTTTGGATATCTCTTCTATAGACCAAAAGATAATGTTATCTTTGTTGCGAGGAGAGGAGTTTTCCGAGAGCGAGAACTCATAAGCCAAGGAGACAGTGGGAGGCAAATCGAACTTGAAGAGATTCAAGAATCGATAGATGAAGGAACCTCTACCGCTGGCATTCAACCCGAGGAGGAAACTCCGGTTGAACCGATTGACGAATCCTTACCTCTTAGACGTTCCGATAGAGTTAGAGTTCATCCCCAATTTTATGGTTTTCATATTACTACCGAAGGGGACACGTATATTAGTGATGGTACACTAGTAAATCTTGATGAACCTAATAGCTATGAGGAAGCCATGGCAGGCCCGGAGTCTGCGAAATGGAAAGAGGCGATGGATAGCGAGATCCAATCCATGTACGATAACCAAGTTTGGAATTTGGTTGATTACGTGCCCGAACGTAAGACCGTAGGGTGCAAGTGGATCTTCAAGAAGAAGACCGACGTGAATGGGAACGTACACACATATAAGGCGCGATTGGTTGCGAAGGGCTTTACTCAAACTCCCGGAGTTGACTATGATGAGACCTTCTCACCAGTTGCGAAGATTAAATCTATTAGAGTGATGCTAGCAATTGCCGCATTTCATGATTATGAGATTTGGCAAATGGATGTCAAGACCGCTTTCCTTAATGGAAAGTTGGCTGAGGATGTTTACATGGCTCAGCCAGAGGGGTTTGTGGATCCGAGGCATCCGAATAAAGTGTGTAACCTTGAGAAGTCAATTTATGGACTTAAGCAAGCGTCTCGCAGATGGAATCTTTGCTTCGATGAGAAAGTCAAAGAGTTTGGATTTGTACGAAGCGAAGACGAATCTTGTGTATATGTCAAAGCCAGTGGGAGTGTAGTAAGCTTCCTCGTTCTATATGTCGATGACATATTACTCATAGGAAACAACATCCCGACTCTGCAGGAGGTTAAGTCCTGGCTCGGGAAGTGCTTCGCTATGAAGGACCTCGGAGAGGCTTCTTACATTTTGGGAATAAGGATAGTAAGAGAAAGAAGTAAGAGACTAATTGGACTTAGTCAGAATACTTACTTGGAGAAGGTACTAAAACGTTTTAGTATGGAAAACTCAAAGAAGGGAGAACTGCCGATACAAGGAAATGCCAAGTTGAGTAAGACTCAAAGTCCGAGTACCGAAGCTGAGATAGCAGAAATGAGCCGAGTACCATACGCTTCCGCAGTTGGCTCAATCATGTACGCTATGACTTGTACTCGCCCTGATGTAGCCTTCGCTTTGAGCATGGTTAGCAGATATCAAGGGAACCCTGGCAAAGCACATTGGATTGCAGTGAAGAACATCCTTAAGTACCTTCGGAGGACGAAAGAATGGTTCTTAGTCCTTGGAGGGAGTGATGACTTGAAGGTGCGAGGGTATAGTGACGCCAGCTTTCAGACCGACAGGGACAACTATCGTTCGCAGTCAGGCTGGGTTTTTACCCTAAATGGAGGAGCAGTGACATGGAAAAGTTCCAAGCAGGAAACCGTAGCTGATTCAACGTGCGAATCAGAGTACATCGCAGCGAGCGAAGCGTCGAAGGAGGCAATATGGCTGAAGAACTTCATCGGTGATCTTGGAGTTGTGCCGGCCATAAAGGAGCCCATGGAGATTTTCTGTGATAAAGAAGGTGCGGTTGCCTTGACCAAGGAACCGAGGGATCATGGTAGATCTCGACATATCGATAGAAAATATCACTTCATTAGACATCATGTAGAAGAAGGACAACTCGTAGTGAAGAGGATATCATCAGAAGATAACCCAGCAGATCCGCTTACGAAGGGACTGAGTAGGGTTAAGCACTTGCAGCATACTAGGAGTATTAGGCTGAAGGATGATATTAGTATAGATTAGATAGTATTAGAAACGTATAATAGATAAATGTAATTAACATTTGATGATTAAATAAAGGAGTTTTATTTATGAGTAAAGTTACTGTCACATGTTAGTTGTTTAACTATTGTTTCACTTTGCATGTTTTGACTTCCATAATAATTGAGTTTATTAGGAATAATCGAATTATTCAAATGGTCCACAATCGTTCATATGTTGGGAGTAGATATGAATGAAGATTGTCATGAATTGGTGTGTAGAATGTCTAAATGGTGTTAGACATGGCAAGGGTTGCTGCAACGTTCATGAGTGCTTATGAACTGGTTTTGAGCATTGGAATAAACCCGCGCTTGCTGGAATCACCTTATGGAATACGATATAAAAGGTGATCGCAAGACGATAATATCATATGGTCTTAAAACCTAGATATATGGTTTATTATTTGTTAATTGATTGTGCATTGATAATGCGAAAACGCATCAGTAACTTGATGTTATAAAACGCATTGTTGTGTATAGTTGGTTAATGAATAAGTAAATGCATATAAGTCGAAGTTTATCTGTAAATTCTATCCTAAGAGGATAGAAGAGATATCTTGGCCACTCGATGATTTGATTTGACTTATGTGCCGGGCCCGGTCAGAACTGAATTGATGTGTTCGATTAAGTTCTATTTCAAATAAATCGGAGATCGAGAAATCTAAATGCTAGACTAACCATTCCATAGGATTGTCAGCATGATATCTAACAGAGGACTGTACGATCCCTTATCTAAAGGACAAGATTGATTAGATCAGAGTTGACAGCGTCTTTGAGAGCTACGATTGCAAACCGTATTGTACTTGTATAGTTACTAGACTTATCCAAGTGGGAGACTGTTGGAATAGTGTCTAAGGCTATAACTATATTCGGTGGTGCATGGTCCTTTTGGGTTGCCTTCACCATAGCAACTTGAAGGATGATTTATTAAGAGAGAGTGAATATTATGAGGAATAATATTTAGCTATTTGATTAATATAAGTCATAAATTAATTGGTATTAATTTGGTGACTTAAAGAGATTAATTAAATAAGAGGGTATAAACTGTCAATTGTTTGATAGTTAGACTTTAGACTATAAATCCATTAGGATACACCTTGGACGGATTCTAAGAGCTTTAGGATAGCTCAAAATCGTCCATAGGGTTATCTATGGAATGGATTTGGATAGCCTTAAGAGAAGATTATCCAATTAGGGTTTAGGGTGAAGCCCTTAAGGAGTCTAATAGTATAAATAGCCCCTATGGGTGAGGGAATTCGACACACAACCTAAAGCAAGGAACCTCTGACCGAATTCCTCCCCTCTCCTCTCTCCTAAATCATCTTGCTTGCTATTGGTGTTTGTAAGCCATTAGAGGAGTGACAATTGTGACTCTAGAAGCTCCAAGACAAACAAGATCAACAAGGGATTCAAAGGTATGATTCTAGATCTGTTTTAATATTGTTGTTTAACCTAATTAGCCATTAGAAGTCTTGGATTCAAAAGCATGTTTATTAGAAAGCCTAGATCCAAGCAATAGGGTTTTGCATGCGCACATAGGAAAGTTCTTATGGCTAAAACCCAACAACAACAACTCACTTTTATGTCCCTATTTTACAACAGGTATGACTCTGTCCCTTCTCATTACTCTTATTTTGGAAAAAAAAAATCCAAATTTTTATTGATTACAACAACTTACCTTTCTTTTCCCAAATTTACATATTGAGTTTTTTCTATGAAAATCCATAAAACTTTGGTTTATTACATGGTTACTTAAATCACTATTTATGTTTGGTGTTCTGTTCATTGGTGTTCTCTTGGCTACATTTACCTTTTTTACTTCTCTACTCCAACTTTGGAAGACAAATTCTTTATTTATGGATGCTGACTTTTGCATGTATGATGTGCTTCTCATTCTAAATTTTTTCCAGCAATACTATAAAACAGGTGATTGGCATGCTAACTTGAATCCATCTCACCTTCATATTGCTTGGCCCATCCCTGATCCATCTCAATCAATGGTTGTGCAGGTATGTTGACTTCTTCGACCTAATGCAAGTGGGAATAGCTGATAGGACAATTATACGGAAGATGAGGGGTAAATTTGTAAAATCGCTTTGTGTTTGTGGCCATGTAAGACAGTGTTACCAACCTCAAACTAAAACAGCAACCTACCCTCCACGAGGAGCATGGGTATAACTTATTTCTTTTAAATTCAGGGTAAACTATACATGGCTACTGATACAACAAAAAATCGTTCCACTTGCAGTACAAAAATTGAGGCTGGAATGGAAAATTAAATGGGCAGCAGTACAATAATGGAAGCTGGAACGGGAATGGTGGCAGACAAAACAATGGGAATTAGCAACAGAATGAGAATGAAGTTGAGCAGGTGAAAGTAAATGGTGAACATCGATATAGACATGCTCAATCTTAGGGTTCCTACTTCTCTTTTTGTTACTTGCTGCAACTTTATATTATGCCAAAACCAAATGTTTTCATCTATAAATTTGGGGAATTATGGACTTAAGGTTTATTTTAAGTTTATGAACATGAGTTTAGTAATTTGTGTCATTTTTATACTAGCTGTTGATTAAATTGGTTTTTGCAAAGCGGGGGAATCTTCTCTGGTATATATTAAAGATATGAAAGTCAGGAATCGTAGACTTCGTAAGTGTTTGACAAGATTGGTCCTTAAGGTTATATATGTTTTCTTCTTTTTTTAAATTTTTTTTTTGTCACTTATTGGTTTTAAAAAACTACTTACAACATTGACCCTTCACCTTTATGCTTTTGTTCACAAACAACCGTTTCACTTTCGTTTGAATTTTTCATAACCCTCTCCTTTTGTTACATATTATTAGGATTTAGTCTTTTGGAAGAAATGGCCCCTCATTATTATTACTATTATTATTGTTAGACAAAATTACACGATTGATCCCTGTGGTTTACCAGATTTAACACATTGGGGACAACGATGGAAACAAAAATCACTCTTTTACGCATAATCCTATTTTTTATTAATTTATATTTCTCTTATTGGTTTTAAATTAATGTTTTATTTATTAGAAAATACTCACCCAATACCATAAAACCACCCACCAGCTGCCATCACCACTACCACCACCACCACCAAAATTAAATAAATGATCCATATGGTTTACCCGTTGTCACAAATTTAGTCCATACTACCTTAAAAGACCAAATTACCCTCACATTAACAGACAAAAAACAACAGTTTATATTTTCTGGATGAGTTTTCCGGCCGTTGCCATACATGGCATTAAATTTCAATTTGTGAGACTATTTCTTTATTTTCCTCATTTATTGCAAGAAATAATGATTTAGATTTATTTACTTATATAATTAGATGACATTGTTTATCTTCATTTACTAGATTATCTCAATACAATTCAACATGTTACTTTACTTTACAAAGCAATACCTTCCGACCACAGCAACGCTGGTGATTCTTTTCTGGTTTACTATTAAACTATCTTGTGTTCATCAACACCATTCACTGTCTAATTATAGCCGCATTCAACACCATTACAGCATGAGGGGTGTCGGTGGTAAAAACTAAAAAGGTTTTGAGGACATTTTCAACGGAGATGAGGGGAGAAGATTATGCGTTTTGTAATCATTTACAAATTAACAAATAAACCAAGTACTTTTTACAAAATTGAAAATTTGGTATTTATGGTTTGTCAAAATTGTAATTTCCTCCAAAATATTTTGGAATTGCACAACTAGTCAGAAATAAGTTTTTTTGTAGCATTTTTGGTCCAAAATGTTTTTAAAATATCTAAAATGACAAATTTGCCCTTATTATTTTCTTTTTCCATTTTTATTAAAAATTATATATATATTTATATATATATATATATATATATATATATATATATATATATATATATATATATATATATATATATATATATATATATATATATATATATATATAACCCAATCCTACCACCACCTATGTGTAACACACTCAAACACCATATCTCTATCTATCTCTTTTCATTCCATCAAGACAATCACTTTACCAACCAGACCACCGCTACCAACCTAACTACCTTTTTCATTGGAACCCTAACATTACCCGACACCGACTTCATAGAAGAAGAAAAAACAGAGCAGAACCCTAACCTATCGGCCGATGCTACCCATTTAGTGGTAGTCATTTGTCCTTTTTGCTGGATTCGCCGTATATATTTGTCACCTTCACCGAATCTGTTTGTCGCCTTCACTAGATCTTATATTCATGGTCATTGTCTATTTATATCTTACTTCGTCATTCTAGCCCCACCGCAGTCCAAATCCGATTAATGAAGACGAAGACGGAGATGACGTTGCCATTTCTTTTTGAAGTGATAATGGTCCCGTTAAAAACCCTAACTGTAACATCCCAAAAATTGTAATAAATTTTTTCGTTTTAAAAATCATCAATCCATACATCAGGTGTCTCAAAATCAATCATAATACAATCTATCAAAATCATCATAATAAGATAGTCATAAATGTGGAATCATGAGGGGGATGTTGTGCGATCACGTCGGGCCCTTAACTTTCGAACTTAAAGTACCTTAAAATGTTAAACCATAAAACCATAAGCACAAATCATAGTGAGTTCCCCAAAATACCACACACCATACATACAAGTGTCATGGGCTACCCCCGTGGTCTTTTCTCTAAAATACCATGGGCTACCCCCATAGTCTTATAACCAGGTGTCATAGGCTACCCCATGGTCTTTCCTTGAAGCACCAAGAGCTACCCCCATGGTTTGACATCCAAGTTCCATGGCTTATACCTATGGTTTTTCAT
Organism: Lactuca saligna; assembly: GCF_052625555.1. NCBI lineage: Eukaryota > Viridiplantae > Streptophyta > Magnoliopsida > Asterales > Asteraceae > Lactuca > Lactuca saligna. The sequence goes on along the minus strand of NC_136420.1, from coordinate 109,938,670 downwards.
CCAATTACCATGGGTTACTCCCATGGTATTTCTTACAAGTGTCATGAGCTACCCATATAGTCTTACAAACAATTATCAAAAACAAAACTAGAATTCTACATAACACAATCCAGTAGGACAACATTGGTGTCTTCGACCCATGAATGCAGTGAGAAGACTCACATTTCAAACGATAATCAACTACTACCGCTCTTACTGCGAAGAAAACAAATACTATACACCACTTATACACCCACACAAGGTAAACTATTAGCTTTACTTCCTAAACTATAAGTTTGACCAAAAGTCAACTGAAGTCAACACTCAAGCAAAAATTCAACAGTTAAAGTTGACTTCAGTTGACTGCCACATCATGGCCATCCTTGACCAAGTCGTGGCCCACAAACAACAAAAAAGATGCTAAATCCCTAGTCCCCACGTCGTGGCAACCTAGGTCCACGTTGTGAGCACTAGCTTTAAGAGCTCCAAAGCTCAGATCTAGTCCTTTCTGTGGTCTACACGGATAAAGTTTCCAAATTTATCCCTTAGGACTCTCTAAGAGATCAAGATCTTAAACCCTAGGTTCAATAAGGATAAACATGACATGGGCTTAATCATTAAGAACTTAATCTTGTAAATTCTTAGTCTAGCAACTCTAGAAGAGATTCCGACACCAAAACTAAACTAAAAGTTAATTCTTTATAGACATGCATGTCCAGTGCATGTTTTGAGCTCATATTAGGTCAAAATAAGGATTATGACCAAAATCCCATGCATGGTTCAATCAATCAACCATACTTTAGATCCAACCCATCAAATTACTCCAAATGACCAAGAGATTCATAAAGTTGCAACCTTTATGGGATCTCGTCATCCCAACTAGCAAGAACAAGAAGAAAATGGGACAAAACTTAAGATCAAGCAACATAAAGGTAGAGTCTTGGATACTTAAAAAGGTTTAAAAACATGCTAGGAAGAGAAATGGGAACTTCTTTGCTAATTCTTGACTCACTCCTTTTTTCTTCTTCCTACAAAATCTTCCAAAAACACCAAAGTAAGCTTCAACAATGGAGGAAAATGAGTTAGGATTTCTTCAAAACTAAGGAGGGTGACGAAGGTTGAGGATGAGCATGCCCTAGCCTCCATATTCCTTTAAATAGGCTACAAAACTCGAAAATTTAAGGTTTAAGACATCAGTGGTGGCCACGTCATGGCCTATACCTGCCACGTCATGGCGGCCAAAAAGAAGTCTGCGACAAAAATGCCTTGCCACATCATGGCGATCCCCATGCCATGGATACTTCCAAAAAGCCAAATTTTAATAAAATAAATTGTACCTCAAGATTCGGATGTTACAACTCTCCCTCAGTTGAATCAGACTTCATCCTCGAAGTGTGTTGGAGCAAATAACTTTAGGTAGTACTCTTTCTTTTCCTCCTCAGGTTCCTACGTCCACTCTGAACCATTACGGTGCTGCTATTGCACCTTAACTAAGCCTACTACCTTGTTGTGAAAAATCTTTGTCTTCATATCAAGAAGCGCAATCAATCTTTCCACATAATTCATGCGCTCATCCACCTAAATATCATCCAATGGAACTATTGCAAAGTCATCAACTAGACATTTCCGCAACTGGGAAATGTGGAATATGTTTTGGATCTGATTGAGTTCATTAGAAAGGTCCAATCGGTAAGTAACGTTGCCCACTTGGGCAATAATCTTTAATGACCCAATATACCGGGGCACCGACTTTCCCCGATTTCAGAATCGGATGACACCTTTCTAAGGTGACACCTTCATAAGCACAAAATCTCCCACCCAAAACTCCAGATTCGATCACTACCAGTCAGCATATCTCTTCTGGCAACTCTGTATAGTCTGCAGTTGACCTTTCACCTACTAAATCAACTCGGTGGTCTTGACTACTACCTGAGTACTCCCCATAACTTAATCTCCGATTCACCAACATACCGGGGTCTAACATTTCCTTCAATAAAGCATATCAAATGGATGTCGATCAATACGAGCGTGATAGCTATTGTTTTATGAGAACTCGACCAATGGAAGATATGTATCCCAACTCCTACTGAAATCCATCATATATGCCCTGCGCATATCCTCGAGAGTCTAAATACTATGCTCACTATATCCATCGGTCTAGGGAGGTATGATGTGCTAAAATGAAGATGAGTACCCAACACCTCATGAAATATCCTCCAAAACCTAGAGGTGAAATGAACATCTCGATTTGAAACCACCAAAACTAGCACCTCATGTCGAACCACCACTTCTCAGATATAAATGTTAACCGGCTTCTCAGCAAATATACTCTTAGTGACTGGTATGAAATAGGCACTCATGGCCAGTCTATTTATGATGACCAAAATAGAATTAAACCCATGTGCCATTCTTCTTGGCAATTTTGTGATAAAATCCATGGTAATCTCCTACCATTTCTACATGGAAATACGTAACGACTACATCTTGTCGTGGGATCTCTGATGTTCGGCCTTGACTTTCTAGCAAGTCAAGCACCGCTCCACAAACCATGCTACCCCCTTTTTCATACAAGGCAACTAGTAACTCAACCTCAGATCCTTATATATTTTTGTATCCCTTAGGTGGATCGAAAATTTCGATTTCTAAGCATCCTCTAGTAGCGTCTGCCTAACCTCACTAGCAGTTGAGACCCAAACCCTACCACACTAATTCAGTAATCAACGATTGTCCATAACAAATAAAGGAATTTGACCCTTGATTCACTCCGTCTTCTAGTTTTCCCTCTTCAACACTTCCACCTGAGCCTTGTTGATCATGTCTAACAGGGGAGAAACAGTAACCATCCTCATACACAGATCCCTGATGGGTGTATTTGTGGCCTTGCGGATCAATGCATCGGCCACAACATTGGCCGTCCCTAGGTGATAAAAAATTTCACATTCATAATCCTTCACTACATCCAACCACCTCCGATGTCTCATATTTTGATTTGGCTGATTCATCAAGCATCTCAGGCTCTTGTAGTCTGTGTAAATAGTGCACCTAACCCCATACAATTAATGCCTCAAAATCTTAAGGGCAAAAACCACAGCCCCCAAATCAATGTCGTACACCGGGTAATTTGCTTCATGAAGCTTTAATTACCTCGAAGCGTAGGCAATAACGTGACCCCTCTGAATGAGCACTACACCTAATCATGATATCGATGCATCACATTAAACCATGAAATCATCCATGCACTCAGGAAGAGTGAGGATCCAGGCCTCACATAATCTTTGTCTCAACATCTAGAAAGTTGTCTGCTGCTCACGCTCCCACCAAAAAGTGATATTCTTCTTCGTTAACTTGGTCAATGGTACAACAATCTTGGAAAGATCCTAAATAAATATTCGATAATATCTCTATATACAAAGAAAACTCTAAATCTTAGAGGGAGTCCTCAAAACCTCCCATCGCATCACTGCCTTAATTTTGGCCGGATCGACCAATATACCCTTCTAGTTGACGATGTCCCCAAAAAAATGGACCTCGTGCAACCATAACTCACATTACAGAATTTAGCATAAAGCCACTCTCACCTCAGGGTCTCTAATACCGCTTGCAAATGCTCCTCATGTTACTCCTTGGTCTTGGAGTAGACTAGAATATCATCAATAAACACAATCACCGATTGGTCTAGCATTGGATAACATAACCTGTTCATGAGATCCATGAACATTGATTGTGCATTTGTGAGCCCGAAATGAATCATCAGAAACTTTTAATGACCATAGCGAAGCTTGAAGGCCATCTTCTACACATCCTTGTCTCTGAACCTCATCTGATGGTAACCTGACCGCAAATCAATCTTGGAGAAATAAGATGCACCTGGAAGCTGGTCAAATAAATCATCGATTCTTAGGAGCAGATAACAGTTCTTCACCATTATCTTATTCAAGTCCCGGTAGTCAATGCACATATTGTGTGAACCGTCCTTCTTTCATGAGCAAGATCAGTGTTCCCCATGGAGAACTACTCGGTCTGATTAATCCCTTGTCTGACATCTCCTAAAGTTGCATAGATAACTCCTGTATCTCTAGGGGTGCTAATCGATATGGTGCCTTAGCTATCGGAGCCCCATCGGAAACCAAATCAATTTAAAACTCAACCTGCCTCTCGAGAGACACACCAAGTAGATCCTCAGGAAACACGTTAGAAAAATCTCGAACAATAGGTACATCAATCCCGTTTGTCATCCCCTCATTGCGAGTATCTGCCTCATTTTCCAAGAATCGAAAACAACCTTGCTCGAGATATCTCCTAACTCTCATAATTGAACGGAGAATGAGTCCATGTTGAGCACCCTAACGACGAATAACTAGTTCTTCCTTACTTGGGGTTTAAAATTTCACTTGATAGTGCTCACGGTCAATCATAGGTCCATTGGGACCCAACCAATCAATTCCTACAATAACCTTTGATCCTCATAGAGGAATCGAAACCAAGTCAATAGAATATCTCTCGATGAACGTGTTTGGGAAACATCCTCAATGAATCCTCGAAGCACTCACTGAATGATCATCCATAATCTCTACCTCCAATGGCTAATCCATAATCCCTGGAGCATCACTAAACTTCTTGCTAAGCACAAGAGATACAAAATATCAGGTAGCTGCCGAATCGAACAGTACATGAGCAGTCATACCATTGACTAAGAAAGTCCCTATACATAATCAAATAAAATATAATCATAAATAAAGATATCAATATAGGATAAAATAAGAAGAAATACGAGTGAACACATCAGGTCTTATCTGTGCCTCCTCGACTATCAACTGGAATGCCCAGCTCTTTACCATGGGAGCCTCCACCTTGCCTTGGCATCCATCAGCAATCCTCAAAGTGGTTGGCTTCGATGCCACCATAGCTTTACTTGTTAATCTAGGGTACTCAGCCTTCTTGTGGCCCGTGAGATTACATTGGAAGCAAATGAGACTCAAAACATGGGGACAATCCTTCCTTAAGTGAGCAGTCTTGCCGCACCCATAGCAGTCCGAACCAGTGACTCCACACGCCCCATTATATCGTTTCCCTCACTTTCTGCATTGACTTCGGCGTTGCTAGCCTCTAGATCGTGAGTCCAGCACCTCTTCCCAAAGCACTCCACTGACTGAACCTAAACCGAATTCCGTTCTTAAGAAGCTCCAAATGAGTATCCCATTCCAGGCCCTGGAAATCATGTCCTCTAATGTCCTACAACTGGAGATTCTCACAAACTCTAGAATTTCATCCCACAACATATCATGGTATATTGTCTTCTTAATCTCCTTATTCGCTACATACTGCAAAACCAATAAAGCTTTCTCTCGGAACTTGGCAGAGACCTACTCCATAGTCTCAGTAGTCCAATGAAGGTCTTCGAACTCCCTTGCCAACTGTTGCACCTTAATCTCTGGTGAAAATTAGCTTGGATTTTTGACACAAAATCCTCCCAAGTCAAGGCCACCACACTTGCGGATCCCACATTATTACCAAACTCCTCCAACCAATCGCGAGTTTGGTCCCTCAGGAGGCAGGATGCAAAACCCACCTTCGACTGGTGGTTGTCGAGGCCAACAAAATTAAAAACCCCTTATCTTTTACACTAAAATAGTGTATAGTGGCAAAAGGGTCGAATCCACTGAGATTGGTTCAACTTTATAACTCTATGAAAAAATTCTCTTTGTAAAGATACTTGTAAAATAACAATAAAAATAAAAGTGGGTGTTTTGGTCTGTTTAAAATACTTGAAATAAAACTAGAATTAAACTAAGATTTACATGGACAATTCAACAAAAATAAGAGTTTGATGTAAAATCAATAAGAGAAAGATGGTTGACTTAAGGTTTCCTCACTTTGACTTTTGATGAATATATCATTAGAATCCAATTGTGCAATACTTTTTTTAAATCCTTAATTTGGTTATAGTAATCCAAAAAGCTTGAGATTACCTATACTTTTCTTAGTTGTTAGAAATAGTTAGAGAAGCTCGTAACAAGTTCTATAGTCAAAGTCACAATTTCCATTAATCATGTATTAGTGAAAGTCAACTAGCATTAAGAACCAAAAAGTCACCAAATCCAAAAGGAGTCAAATACCTTCACTGCCATGTTGGAGGAATTTATTTATGATTGTGTGAAGCAAAACTAACACAAAAATCATATGTTGCTTGCTAATTTGAGGAAGTTTTACTTGGTTAATAAATACCCAACTAATTAACACATACACATTTAAACTCATGAATCGAAACATATAAGTAGTGATAATATGTTAAAATACAAAACATTACATAAAGATTCAAGAACAAGTTTATGGAATCTTCAACATCAACAAGTAGTTTAATGATTTCACCAAAGTTAACCAAATTTGGTTTAGCCAAGCATCAATAAACTGGAGAAAACAAAGAAAAGATTATACCAAACATTCAACAAGATTAAGAGCAAAAATGATGAAGTCTTGAGGGTTCTTGGCCTTCCAAAAGCTCCAAAATCCCCAGAGGATTGTTCAAATTTTAGATGTCCAAAAGCATCCTAAAGTGGCACACCAACCTTCCCAATATAGATCTCCAATTAAAATTTTGAAAGTGCGCCATGGAATCCACACGGGGTGCATGAAATCCTTACACGGGCCACGTAAGAGTGACGAGTTTTTGGCCTTCTTCAAGTGTTGGGCCTCAACAACTTAACCATTGGCCCAGTTTGAGCCCGATCAGTTTTTAGCCCATTTTTATTCAAGATTCCTTCAATTTGAGCCAAAATTTTCTTCTCCAAATCACCCATAGCTTCTGAAAATGCCCGATCATCAATCTCCGCACACTCAAAAATTCCCCCACATCTTGCAAATTTAAAGTTCAATTCATCCATGCCTTCAAGTAATTGACAAGCCCACTCCATGGATCACCTCCATAGCCATCAAGCCAAAAGTCCTCGTTGTTCTCCAAGTCCAATCGCCTCCGAAAGATCCCTCTCCGTTAGTCTCCTTAAATTTGGCAATTATGCTCACGAAACTAGAAAGTACTCGAAAGTGGTCATAAAATAACAAAAAGGAAAATATGCATGTAAATTAACTAAAAAGTGAATGAAATATGCTACAATAAGCTATAAAAAGAAGTAAATAAAATGAGTCTATAAATCACCCCAAGCTTAAACCTTACTTTTCCTCAAGTAAGACAAGACTAAAATGAACTCGAGATGAACTATCCTAAGAAAAAAAATGAATAGAACCTCGGAACCCGATCATCGTTAGTCAACAGGGTCAGAATCAATCTTGCTATTATCTCATGACTTTTTCATCTGATGACAATGGAACCATAAACCACAGCCAGAGCAACTCCTCTAGGTGAGTAAAGAGAGATGGTTAGTCGCAACCTCAATGGAACATGCATACAATGAAGAACATTTGTAGTAGGGAAGAAGAAGTTGGATGGGCTCGTGTGGAGCTCTTCTTTAAGTGTACACTCTTATCACTTAAGTTGTGTGATCTCACATCTGTCGGCCACTCTCAAATGTGATTGAGTTTCATCGCTCGGGTACCGTTGTAGAAATCAGTTCACTTAGTGTTGGACCAAACCTCAGGTAGTATCCAACTCTACGGTCTCCCTAACATCATCAATTTGCGAAAAACAACTTGATCTATATACAATAAAACATACCTAAATAAATGAATATCAAATGTTGGGTGACCAAAATGAGGGAAAATTTTGTTCAATAGTTGAATCGGTCACCCATCTAAGATATATCGTTGCTTGGAATTTGCTTGAGTTTTTTTTAATGCATAATAGCATTAACTTGATGTTAATGCACTAAAATATTGAATTTTTTGATTTTTATCAAGAAAACTTTTTGACTCAAAATTTGGTTCCCAAAATTATGTAAGTGGAACCGAAAGGGTAATAATACAATCAGAATGGTCTAAGTGTGAAAATGACCATGCGTGGAGCATGAAGATGTAAAGCTCCTTTTCAAACTTGTGATTTTCCAAATATAATGAATATGTCCAAATGTGAACTAAAAAACTCTCCTAAATCCTATGAAAATCGCAAACAATGTGGTGATGTAAAGAGACCGTATATGGATTCTACTCAGGGACAAGCACTAATGCTTCATCCTAACGGTTCAAACACGGTCAAGTGTGATCCTCTCGGCGACATGGACCGCATGTCTAAAAAATCCATTGCTATAGTGTATTCTACAATTCTTAGAATTGCATGCATAATTCTTCATGAAACTACCTGACCATGATCACTTACTTCTTTAAGCTCTAGCAGTTGATCCCAAGTATGAAGTCCTAAACTGTGGCTAGTGGTCCCAATTCGATGTGTGAGATAGCAACAAGATCCTGGATCAATAATGATACAATAACTATGAACCTGTTCCGTGACATCCAGGGGTGAGAATAAACGTACAATAAAAATTCACGAATGCTAATGCCCTAAGCAAAATGTTATGCAAAAATAAAAAGAAGAAAAGAAAATAAAATAGTTTTGGAAATTTATAGAATAAAAAAATGCATGCAAATTAGTTTAAAAACTAATATGAAATGCAACCTAACCAAAATAGGTGCATGAAAAAGTAAAAGGAAATCCCCCACCTCAAGCTTAAGAACACGCATCGCCCTCAATGCTTAAGGTAAGGGTAGAATTGACCTAAATCGAAAGATCGGGCAGCGGAAAGTGTCTGTGGTGGTGGTTTCGTGAAATTCCAACCAGTAGATCTTCGGGAAATCGAGTTTTTGTGTGGATTTTCAATGGAGGTGGGAGTTCTTGAGAGGGAAAAGATGATTTAGGGAAGGAGAAAGGTTGCATTTAGTCCTCAGGTCAACATAAGTCAACATTGGTCAACGGAAGTCAACATACTTAAAGACCAGTCAACATGTTACGTGTGGGTAGGGAGCGGGCCGCGTAGAGGCCGCGTGTAACATTCTTTCTTTTCTCTCGAGTCCACAAAAGGTTAAGGAGAATATTGGTTCGAATCACGCGGGTCGCACAATGGCCGCGTAGAGGCCGCATGTACTGAAGCTCAAAAAATACTAAGTGTTGAAACCAGCCACGCAAGCTGCATGGAACCCGTATGTTGGTCGCGAATATTAAATGGGGCTAGAGGTAATTCTTCTATGCTGGAAAGGAATGAGCTGTACATAAGCTATAACATCCCAAATTTCGAATCCAAAAATTTCATTTTAGTTAAGTAATTTATAAATTTTATTACTGAAAACCTTGTCGATATCATATCAAGCCATAAACCATCAAAACATGTCTCAAAATCAAAACATCAAATAGTAATAAAAATCATAGTACAATCCCATGAATCACAAAATGCGGAAATCTAATGTGCGTGTGATGTGCAGCTACCGCGCCGACTCCTTCCCTTTCATTGAAGAGGTACCTGAAACAAAACTGAAAACTATAAGCACGAAGCTTAGTGAGTTCCCCCATCATACCACATACCATACATAACATATATTGTCAGGCATATTTAGGTGCCTGATCTACCCCTTCAATCCACTCAACCAGTAACCTTGCCTAGCATACTTGGGTGCTGGTATACCCCTTCGGTCCTCTCGAACGATAACCTAGCCTAACATATCTGGGTGCTGGCTTACCCCTTCAGTCCTCTCGACCAGTCATCAGGGACTATTTCACCCCTCTACTACTATCACATAAAATCATAGCACAACATTAGATAACTAACATGACAGGGTACTAACTACCCCTTTGCTCCTTTCGACTGGTACCGGGGTCTATCCTACCCCTACTATCGTATAACACATAACATCATAGCATACTAGTACATAATCATAACGTATAACACATTCCATATGATTATCAAAAAGACAATCATCTCAACTATAACTCATACTAGTGAACCGGCCTTGGTGCATTAGACCTACTTCTATTGGAAGGTAACTCACCTCGATGTCGTGTAGTATTCGCACAGTCCTCGGCACGGGTATCAACTCATCTCGACTCCTCAATCCCTACACAAAGATCTTTCTCGATTACTATGCATACTAATAACCCTTACAGGATTCAACCAAAACCCAAGTCAAAGTCAAGGTCATGGTCAAAGTCAACATCTAGTTGGCTCGACTCGCCGAGTCGGCACGCCAACTTGTTGAGTCCTTATTCCATTATCTTCCCCCAAGCCAACTTTACTCGTCGAGTCTCACAAGAACTCAATGAGTTCTCCTTCAATCATAACATTGGGATAATCTTCAACTAACTCGTCAAGTTTAGCTTCCTTATATGAGCTTGTCTAGTCTGTGACTCGCCGAGTTGTATGAACAACTCGTCGAGTTCATCCTCATGGGTTGGGATATTGCCTTGGACTCACCGAGTTTGTTCATACACTCGCCGATTCCTATGATTTCTAGGTCCAAAACAATACCTTAGCAGGATGTGTGTTCCTTCCACTCAACCAAAACCATTTCCAGAAGAGGATTTTGGGGAAAAAGCGTTCCGACTCGCCGAGTCACCCAAGTGACTTGCCGAGTCCCTCTTTGTCCAAAACCATACAATTGATTTCAATGGGTTTTAATGTGTCAAAATGATAGATCTGGCCTCCTATGGTCCCTTTTTCATGTAAAGCTAAAAACTTGATGTCCATGCATGGGTCTTTAAGCTTAAAAGACCCAAAAATGAGGTCTACAAGGTGCATGGGGATCTCATGGCCATAAAGATGGCACCTTTATGCCATGATGACCCTTCTAGGCTCAAGATCTAAAGCCTTTACCCTTGACTATGCTCTGGAACCTGAAATAGCTTAGAAATGTCCCAAAGATGTCAAGTTCCAAGCCCTAAAATGGATCTATCAAATGGAAAACCAAAGCTGGAGCTTTTTACCTTATATGAACTGGAGATGGAGCACAACCTCTAGATCCACTAGCCTCAACTTGATCTCTCAAGCTCCTTCCTTCTTCTCAAGCTTCACAACCACCAAATGCACAAAAAAATGGCATAATAATACTCAAACATAGCTAGGGTTTCGATTTAAGGCTCTCTGGAAGTAAGAGGGATGATGGAGGCTGGTTGGGGAGAATGTAAGTTGTTTAAATAGGGTGCAAACCCTAAAAATTAGGGTTTTGTCTAGACAGCTCCTACTTGTTGAGTCAGTCTTCCGACTCGTCGAGTAGGTCACTAAACCCCCACGTCCAAAGTCGATTCTACTCGACAAGTTGGGCCTCCAACTCCCTGAGTCCCAGGCCAAAATGTGAGAATTACTTGAATAAAAAATATGTACCAGGAACCGGGTGCTACAAATATCCCCCACTTATTTTAGACTTCATCCTCGAAGTCTGCTGCTAGATCCGGGAATAACTCAGAGTAGTCCACCCTCATTTCGTCCTCCAACTCCCACGTCAATTCCGAGCCCTTTCGGTGTTGCCATTTCACCTTCACCAACTCAACCCTCTTTTTCCTCAGATCCTTCGACTTTCGGTCGAGGATCGCCACAGGCTGCTCGATGTAGTTTAGGCTGTCATCTACCTGAATATCTTCCCAGTGCACCACTGCCATGTCATCCACCAGGTACTTCCGCAGCTGAGAGACGTGGAACATACTTTGAATCTAACTGAGTTCGACCAGTATGTCCAGACGATATGCCACCTTACTCACCTGGGCTATAACCCTGAATGGTCCAATGTATCTGGGGCCCAACATGCCCCACTTCCTAAACCGGATGACGCCTTTCCAAGGTGATACCTTCAGAAGCACCGTGTCCTCGACCTGTAATTCCAGGTCTAAATGTTGCTTGTCGATATAACTCTTCTACCGACTCTAAGCAGTCTGAAGCCTACTCCTAACATGTTGAATCCTCTTTGTTGTCTTGAGCACCACTTCAGTTCTCCCCATGACCCTCTGTCCAACCTCACCCCAACATATCGGGGGTTTGCGCTTCCTCCCGTACAACATCTTAAAGGGAGGACAATCGATACTCGCGTGATAGCTGTTTTTGTAGGAGAACTCGGCTAATAGGAGGTAGGTATCCCAGCTACCACCGAAGTCTAGTACACACGCCTGAAGCATATCCTCTAGAGTCTGGATGGTTCGCTCGCTCTGACCATCCGTCTGCAGGTGAAAACAGTGATAAAGTGTAGACGAGTACCCAACTCGTCGTGGAATTTCTTCTAAAATCTAGAAGTAAACTCCATGTCGAGCCAGAACCTCTTGAATGCAAATGTCAGCCAGCTTCTTGGCCGATATGCTCTCCTAGATCAGTATTAAATGAGCACCTTTATTCAATTGATCCATAATGACCCATATGGAATCCATTCCCCGTGCAGTCCTTGGAAGTGATTGTATGGTATGTGGTATGATAGGGGAACTCACTAAGCTTCGTGCTTACGGTTTTCAGTTTTGGTTTCCGGTACTTCGTTTTCAAAAGAAAGGAGTCACCTCGATCGCAGTGCATCACACTATGTTTCCGCATATGAAATCTTTAGGGTTGCACTCTGATATTATTTTATGATAACATGTTTTGATTATTGACACTTGGGTTTGACATTAGATGTTATTATGGATGTTTTATACTTGTGGTTTTATAATAACTTAGTTAAAAATAAAATGAAATTTTTTGGCTTTGAATTTTGGGATGTTACACAAAACAAAAAAACAACATTTTCAAAATCATTTTATTAGGTTTATAAAAGACGAAAGCACAATGCTTCCCAAAAATTCCCTTCTTTAACATCTTTGGCGAGACTACCTCCAATCTTTTCTTCAATATTTTGAGGTGTCCAAACGGACAATGAATTGGAAATTTTCATCAAAACCTCCATAGAAAGGCTTCAACCGATGTCCTTTAACCTTGAAAACTTGCCCTGTGTTGACATATTTTTAGTATCCACACCTCCATTGGGACTCCTTTCTAGTATTTGACTTTCTTTTTACGCGAGAACCATACCGGACTTAAACCTTTGATAATAACAATCATCCCACCATATTCTTTATTGTACTTGTTCAATAAGGTGACTAACTCTTCTATATTTTACATTGTGGTCGAGTTGATGACCGGTTGGGTGTCTTCTTTCTTGGGATATGTATACTTTTTAGGTCTGACATATTTATCATTTCCAGCTCTTATGGTTCATCTACCACTGGAGTTAGTTTCTCAATGGTAGTGGGTGGCTCAAACTCTTTTTTGTTTACCCCAACATGTCCTCTATAGTTTCATTGACATCTTTCTCAATTTGTTCTTCCTCCTTGACGTCCTCTTCCACTTCTATTCCTTATTCCTCTTCTCCATATAACACTCTTGGGCCATTAAAACTTTTCTAATCTTTCAAAGGAATGATAAAGCAAGTACGCTATTCAAGCTTTTTCCTTACTCATGTGCTATGACATGGTCTCTCTTCATATGGTAGTTTGTATTAAGCTTCCATTATACTTATTGATTGAGCAAGTGTTTTTATTTGTTGCTCTAATTTGAGGCTAGCTTGGTTTGTTTCATGGAAAATTTGAGTAGATGTCGCAATGCTTTTCACAATATCCTCTGAGGACATGCTTGGCATTTCAGGTTGTAAAGAAGGTGGACGATATGGATATTGGAATTATGGAGCTGGTTGGTATTGGTCACTTCTCCAAGCTTGGTATTGGCTTTCGTATTGGTTGTATCCCCAATATTAGTTTTTGTCCCACCATTGATCATGTTGAGGTTGATCAAAATTCCATTGGTTTGACCAGTAGTAGCTTCCCCTTTCTTTCACTTCTTCCCATTCTCAATGTAAATATGGAACCTTATCGAAATGATGTCCATTTTGGGCGCAACTATTGCAAGGAAGAGTTGTGGGTTGCATACTTTCGTCACTTCCAATCATCATAACTAACTGAGATAGCTCAAAAAGTTGGTATTCAATGCAAGGAGTGTTGATTTCCAAACCATACTTTTTCTTTTATTTTGGGGTTTTAAATTAGAGTACATGCACAATGAGATCTAGGCATAAAGAAACAAACTGATTAAATCAAAACCAATCCCCGACAACGGCTCCAAAATTTGGTGGTTGTCGAGCCCATCAAAATTAATAACCCTATATCTTTTACACTAAAATAGCGAATAGTGGTAAATGAGTCGAATCCACGGAGATTGGTTCAATTTTGTAACTCTATGAAAAAAATCTCTTTGTAAAAATGCTTGTAAAATAACAATAGAAATAAAAGTGGTGTTTTGGCCTTTTTAAAATACTTGAAATAAAACTAGAATTAAACTAAGATTTAAACGGACAATTCAACAAAAATGAGAGTTTGACCTAAAATCAATAAGAGAAAGATGGTTGACTTAAGTTTTCCTAACTTTGACTATTGATGAACATATCATTAGAATCTAATGGTGCAATACTTGTTTTAAATCCTTAATTTGGTTATAGTAATCCAAGAAGTTTGAGATTACCTAGACTTTTCTTAGTTGTTAGAAATAGTTAACGAAGCTCCTTACAATTTCCTTAGTCAAAGTCACAGTTTCCATTATGCATGTAATTAGTGAAAGTCAACTAGCATTATGAACAAAAAAGTCACCAAATCCAAAATGAGTCAAATACTTTCACTTCCATGTTGGAGGAAATGTTTTTATGATTGTGTGAAGGAAAACTAACACAAAAATCATGTGTTGCTTGCTAATTTGAGGATCTTTTACTTAATCAATAAATTAGCCAACTAATCACCACAAACACGTTTAAACTCATAAATAGAAACATATAAGTAGTGATAATATGTTAAAATACAAAACATTCCATAAAGATTCAAGAACAAGTTTATGGAATCTTCAACATTCAACAACTAGTCAAAATATTTCACCAAAGTCAACCAATTTTGGTTTAGCCAAGCATGGCTAAACTCAAGAAAACAAAGTTAGGAGAGATTTTACCAAACATTCAACAAGATTAAGAGCAACAATGATGAAGTTCTTGAGGGTTCTTGGCCTTCCAAAAGCTCCAAAATCTCCAGAGGATTGTTCAAATTTCGGATGTCCAAAAGTATCCTAAAATGGCACACTAACCTACACAATATAGAGCTCCAAGTAAAATTTTGAAAATAGGCCAACATGAATCCATGCGAGCTACATGGAATCCTTATGCGGGCCACATAAGAGTGATGAGTTTTTGGCCTTCTTCAAGTGTTGGGCCTCCTTAGCTTAACCATTGACCCAGTTTTAGCCCGATCAGTTTCTATCCCATTTTTCTTCAACATTTCTTCAATTTGAGCCCAATTTCTCTTCTCCAAATCACTCATAGCTTCTGCAAACGCCCGATCATCAATCTCCGTACACTCGAAAATTCTCCCACATCTTTCAAATTTCAAGTTCGATTCTTCCATGCCTACAAGTAATTGACAATACCACTTCATGCATCACCTCCATAGCCATCAAGCCCAAAGCCCTCTTTGTCCTCCAAGTCCAATAGCCTCCTAAAGATCCCGCTCACCTAGTCTTCTTAAAATCTCCAATTATGCTTACAAAACTAGAAAGTACCCGAAAGTGGTCATAAAATAACAAAAAGGAAACTATGCATGGAAATTAACTAAAATGTGAATGAAATATGCTAAAGTAAACTGTAAAAAGAAGTAAGTAAAATGAAACTATCGTAAACCCTTAGGTCAGATGCTCATTTCCTGAGCATTCTCCATGCTAGCGATCCACCGACGACTAGCAATGGGGTCCTTAGCCCCAAAGAACTCTAGGGCTCCACAAATCTTTAACTCTCTTAATGAGAGATTTCATGCCCCTAACTTCCCATCTCCGATCTCGTTCAGATAAGCTCACCCAAAAAATCCATGATGCCCTCCTTGATGGTACCAAAGATAACTAGGGTGGCCTCCATAATATCGTGAGTAATCTCTGATGTGATGAACTAGTGCAACCGGTCATCGATCGGTTTTGCACCAGAGCCAGAACTGGGACCAAAAGCTCTTCCTCGAGTGGTCACTATATTGAAATACAACATAAAAAAATCATGTTAAACTCGTTGGAATTCTTACTCATCAAGCTCCTTAGAATGTTTGAGACTGTCCTTGACTTAACTACACATCATGTGCTTTCAGTATTATGGGCCCAATACTACCTTCCACATATATCCGTACTTTCCTCAAGAATCCTCCCAAATCCTCTAAGTCACCAGCCTCTGCAACACTAGAAATATCTACCAACACTATTGTTTGCCTTATGCATGCAATTTAAACACAAAATGGGACCACATAGACTTTCGAATCAATGATTCTACCCTAAGCCTATAACCAAACAAGGAACATGGAATAAGGCCAAACCAAGCATTGTAGGACAATATGATCCTAGTCATATACAAATTTTCAATCATACACTTAGCAATTAACTAAGCCGATCTAAATCCCGAGTAATACATAGCCTCCAATACCTTATTCTATAAGGCATCACACAAATCAGGCAATTCTATTATATGAATTCTGCAGGTATCATTTGCTCTACTCTACAATGCAATTCAGAATACATGCATACTAGTCATAATGCATCGATATGCGCATTTTGGGAACCATTTACTTGAGCTCGAATGATTGCACACATCGTAACCCTTTTTCTTCTCAGATTTTTTTAGAAAACTCATTTTTCTTTAAAAGAGTATCAATTCATCAATTTGACTTTTGACACACCTAAGAGTGTGGCCGAATCCCTCAAACCAAGGCTCTTATACCAACTTGTAACATCCCAAAATTGTGATATGATTTTTCATTTTAAAAATCATCAATCCATACATCAGGTGTCTCAAAATCCATCACTATACAATATGTCAAAATCATCTAGAGATAGTCATAAATGCGGAATCATGAGGGGGATGTTGTAAGATCACATCGGGCCCTTTCGTTTCAAACTGGAAGTACCTGAAAATGTTAAACCATAAAACCATAAGAAAAAAGCTTAGTGAGTTACCCAAAACAACACACACCATACATAAAATTACCATGGACTACCCACAGGGTCTTTTCCCTTAAATGTCATGCGCTACCCCGCGGTCTTTCCTTGAAATGCCATGAACTAGTTGTATTGTCTGACATCTAAGTGCCATGGCCTACCCCTATGGCATTTTATAAAATTTCCATGGGCTTCCCCCATGGTCTTTCATATAAGTTCCATAGGTTTCCCCAAGGGTCTTACAAGCAGGTATCATAAAGACAACTAGCATTCTACATAACACAATCTAGTAGGTTGACATAGGTGCCTTCGACCCATAAGTATAGTGAGAAGACTCACCTATCAGGTGATAATGCACTGTTACCTCTCTCATTTCCAACAAAATAGATACCATAAACCACCTATACAACCATACAAGGTAAAATTTAACTCACCTTCTAAAACTAGGTGTTTGACCAAAAGTTAACTCAAGCGAAAAGTCAATGGTTAAAGTCAACGGTCAAAGTTGACTTCAGTTGACTTGCAACATTATGGCCATCCTTGAGCACATCATGGCCCAAAAACGACAAAACATATGCTAATCCCTAGTCGTCACGCCATGGCAGCCTAAGGCCACATTGGGTACTGGGTTCTTAACAACTTAGGGGTTAAGTCGTTTCCTTCAATTCCAAGAGTTCGAAAGCTCATAATTGATCCTTTATATGGTCTAGATTGATAATTTTCCAACTTTATCGATCCCTTAGCACTTTCCAAGAGATCAAGATCTTAAACCCTAGGTTCAATAAAGGTAAAACATGACATGAACATAATCATTAAGCACTTAATCTCGAAAATTCTTATTCCATCAACTCCAAAAGAGTTTCCAATACAAAAAAATAACCTCAATGTTGGTACTTTATTGATATGCATGTATAATGCATGTCTTGAGCTAATATTAGGTTAAAATGAGGATTCTGACCAAAATCCCATGCATGGTTCAATCAATCAACCATACTTTACATCCAAACAATCAATTACTCCAACTGACCCATATATTCATAAACTTGTAACCTTTATGTGATCTCATCATCCCAACTAACAAGAACAAGAAGAAAACGGGACGAAACTCAAGATCTAGCAACCTATCAACATAAAGGCGGGGTTTTGGACACTTACAAAGGTCTAAAATACGTGCTAAGAAGAGAAATGGGAACTTGCTTGATAATTAATGACTCACTCCTTCTTTCTTCTTCCTTCAAAATTGTCGAAAAACACCTAAGTAAGCCTCCAAAATGGAGGAAAATGAATTAGGATTTCTTCAGAGCTATGGAGGGTAATGGAGGATGAGGATGAGATACCCCTAGTCTAATTATTACTTTAAATAGGGTGCAAAACCCGATATATTCGAGTTTAAGATATCAGCGGCAGCCATGCTGTGGTGGGTCAAAAGAATTTTGTAACCAAAAATGCCTCGCCGCATCATGGCGATCCTTCACCAGGACGTGGCTATCCCAAAGCCAAACTTTAATAAAAAAAATGTACCACAAGATTCAGGTGTTACAATAACCATAGGATTTTGATTACCCGGCGTTGGAGTTTGTCAGTATTGATTTGCCGACATCAACGTTTGTTGGGTGATAGATGAATGTGATGTTAGGGTTTTGATACCTCCAACTACGAAATTGAGAGAGAGAGAGAGAGAGAGACAAAGAGAAAGAGAGAGACAGAGAGAGAGAGAGAGGTAGTTTATGAAGAGGAATGTGTTTTTTTTTTTGTTTTGTTCTAATTAAATTAATAGTAAAGTAAATAAAAAGAGAAGGAAAAAACAAATAGAGAGAGTAAAAATGGCATTTTAAATGCATTTAAATATGAAATGGATCAAAACCTACCTTGGACCAATGGTGCAACTCCAAAGCATTTTGGACAAAAATAATAATTTTTGACAAACCACGGGGACCAAATTTGCAATTTTGTCTCTTTTTTTTCCTTATTTGGAATTGTGTTGCCTGAAAAGATGATTGGATAATTTTGATGACCATAAAAGATATAAATGAATAAATATGTACAAAATTTAGTCTCATAGTAAACTGTTGATACGTGTATATTTAACTATGTATTCCATGTATATTTATAATATATTTAGCTACAATTATGTTTATTTTGGGACAAAAGGTACTTATCATGTTTGAAATATGTTTTGTAGCCGCAAAGAACAACTCACAATGTAAAGGAAGCAAACAAGGAGCTAGAAGCAGGAAAATGCGAGCTTAGGTAAGAGGAAGAAATAAAAAGGATTGTAACACTCTGTTTTGAAAATATACATTTATGGGTTTCAAAGGCCACAGTTAGGGGCGTTTCGGTCTTTTATGGACATTGAGTTTTTTATTTGAGAGGTTTTGGGCCGGGGAGTGTCGCTAGAAGCATAGGGATTCTCACCACCTTTTCGTGGATATAGAACTCATTGGAAACGGACTTGGATCAAAGGAGTTGTGACACTTTTAGTTATTGACAAAAATGGGCCTGAATGGAAATAAATGGCATGAGGAACCATGAATGCAAAGTGGCAAGCACGCGAGTACGCCCAACGTAAGACTGGGGTACGCCCAACATATAAGGGTAAATGATCACGGGTTCCTTCTGGAGTATGCCCAGCGTATGTCCGTTGTCTAGAAACCCTAATTTTAGGGCATGCCACTATATAAAGAACATATTGGTTCAAGCCCTAGCATCCTTAACTGTTCCTTTACCCTCAGAAAACCCTAAAACATCTCATTCCCTCATTCTTGAGTGATATTCTCCTTAAGAAGCTCATTTTGGTGGTGTAAACTTGGAAGAGGTAAAGAAGAAGTTTACAAGGAAGAACTTTCGAAGTTGGAGATCATAGATCGGGATTAGCATCTGCCACACCCCTAAACCAGGGATGGCGGAAACGTACAGGGGTGGCGGACTTCATGTATAGTATCACAACAATGAGTATAATAATGCTCAAACTAATTACAACCGTCATAAATATAATTGAAAAAGTTACATAATAGTAAGTTTACATATTTCAATGATTGATTACAACATGATAATAAAATATTTGTTCAACGATGTGGCGTTGCATCCTCAAAAGCTTGTAGTTACCTGATTTCGTTGGTTTCCTGAGAATACAAGTAGTTTTTAAAGAAAAGTGTTAACAATTAAGTTGGTGAGTTCATAAGCTTTTAACTATGATGCTAAAATCCTTTTCTTTGTAAAAGTGTTGTTTGTTCAAGAAAAATCCAATATTTCCCTTATAAAATGTATTATAGTCTTCAAAATTCAAGACCGAAATTTACAAGTATTTTCCCATACTTAAAGAACTTTCATACAAAATTTAAATCGACCTGAACACGTTAAATTTAAAAGTAAGAACCCGTAAATCTTATATTTTGCTAATACCCCATGTGAGTTATTATAACCATACTATGACCTGTCGGCCTCGTAATACGACGTGCTTCAGACCTCGCCAGTTAAATGACACTTGTCACCATAGACCTACCGGTCTAGCTGTTGCATGCAGCTTAGGTGCGGATTTGTCAGACCCAATATAGATCTATACACAACTATCACGTTCTCCCTATATGAGACTCTGGTTGTAATTTACAGGATTTTTGACTTTGTTACGTTGGAGGTAACGCAAAGCGAATGTCTCACAAATTTATTCATTAACAAATTTACGTGAACTGAACTAAAAACCCCTTTTTGTATAAACCCAATATTTTGTATTCATACCCTGTTTATATGAACTGAAAACCTTTTTTTGTATAAACCCGGTACTTTGTATTCGTACCCCGTTTATATGAACTGAAAACCTTTGTTAATGAGTTTGAAATGTAAACTATACCTATTATAGTTTAACATAGCTGTTTGTACTATATATGAAACATAAACTATACCTATTATAGTTTATCCAAAATGTTTGTAATGCAAATGAATCTCACTTTATGTGAGTCGAATGTATAGCAAAAACATGACTATGTTTATCATGCCTTACCTTGTATTATTTGTAATGACAATGGAATCTTACAAATCAGTAAGTATTTTCTTTTATATAATTATACTACAACAGAAAAAATAGATAAAATATGAAGCCATCAAATATTAACACTTTGCTCAACATGTTACAAAGTGTGATGAAAGTTATAAGCTGTCAACTTGTTTTTAACAATTCTGCATTGTTTTGGAAAAATCACAGAGAAATCATTCAAAGATGAAATCTGAAGCCGTAAACTCTGGAAGTTTAGAAAATCTGTCTAGTTTGTTCATTAATTTTATCATGATTTTTATATGTCTCTAACTAGTGTGAAAATGTCCATATTCACAGACTGGTCTGAATTTGTAACTATAGTGATAGGCAGTTTTGTAAAAATCACCATAAATTGTAGAAAAATCATATGAACATGTGCAAGTATTCATTTTAAAGGTATAAAACTGAACTATTTTCACCTAATATAGTTTTGAAAACTAAAATGTTTAAGTTGACCAAAACAGTCTGTGAATGGAGTTAAACTTTTCTGATGAAAGCTATTGGATGACTTTAGTAATGTTCTTGGTGTTTTAACTTGTATCCCCCCTAAAACTTAAGAAAACATGAAACGATGGGGGTACGAACTCACATTATGTGTTCTTAGAGGATGGATGTTGGAGTAGAGAGGTGTTCAACTCAATAACACTTAGAAGATGCCTTGATGAATCGAGAACCTAACATGAAGGTGACGATGTTTGTGTAAGATTCCTATGATTTTGAGTAGAAGGATGTGTAATAATCATAAGAAGAATGAATTATAATTACGAAGAGTGGAAGAAAGCTTGATGATCAGCCTTGGAAGTCTTGAAATTGAGAGAGAATGGTGAGAGAATTTCGAGTGTGATCCTTAGCAAAAAATGAGAGAATAAAGGAAGTGTCTGGAGAGAGGGTGGGTTGTACAGCTCTTAGAATGTGGGACTGGCTGGAGATTGATGAAAAATTACAAGGAAATGACTAGGTATAGTGGGGAGGGGTGTGGGTTGGTCATAGAGTGGGTATGGGTGGTTGCTTGTGTCATAAACTAAAGAAAAGTTAACACTCCACCTCTAGTACTTCACCCACTCTTCTCGGATAAGATTTATTCCCAAAAACGTGATTAATTAATAAATATGGAGCCTTATATGTTAAAATAAAGTTTTGGATGAAAATCCCACATTAAAATGATGAAAACGGGCCTAAAACGAACTCGTAGTCGAAAACCAGATGGAAAAAGGTTTCCTGCGAGACCTCTTGGTCCTGGACTGAGGTTCGGTCCCTTTTGGTCATGGACCGAAAGCGAAATGGGCCGAAATGACTAGAAGCGAAATGGACCAAAAGGGTAAGAAGCGAAGTTTGGTCCGAGAGGACCTTTTGGTTCGGTGCTTAGGCGAGGTTCGGTTCGAAGGGACCTCCGGTTTCGGTCTTCCTAGTTTCGGGTCTCTATGGGCTTCGGTCCTTCATCAGTTCGATCCTTATAGGGACTTTCGTCACTAAGAAGGTTCGCTTCTTATGAGGGTGTTTTGGTTCCTTAAGGTTTCTTTACTTGTTTTTACCCCGTTTTAAGCAGTTTTTGACCCGCTTAAGGCTCGGGATGACCCGAATGATATCAAAAAGTTAAAGGAACTTTTAAGAGATATTTGGGAGAGGCTTCTTTTGTGACCTTTTTGAGTGCTTGGCTTCGCAACGCAAGGTCCGTAAGCCCCGTTAAGCCATGTTTAAGGATCTTACACACTCCCGATGAGTATGCAACATTGTTTTATTGGTTTGGTTCATTACTTACCATAGTTTTAGGTTAAGGAAATCTAGATATACGAACTTTTCAATTGGTGATTTCTCATTAGAATATCGAGTTGTACAGTAATTACATAACGTAAACCCTAGTTATACAAGGGTTAGTTGAGTTAACCGGTTTGACTTGTTGACTTTATTTGACTTTGACTTAACCAGAATTTGACAATTGTCACAACATCATCATTTGGGACTTTGTGGAGGTATAAAGTTCATATCTTTGCTTAAGGATGCACAGATCTAGTGTAATGATGTTTTAGAGTCATTTTGGGTCCCAAGATTGGACCTTTTTAATGAAATCTTGTTTTTGAGCTTGGGGTTGGCATCCTCATAGCTAAAAGTGTTTCATGAAGATTAAAGTTTTGAACTTGATGGTCCATTCATAATTATGCATGATATCTAGCCCTCTTTATGGAAGTAGAAGCTTATTCTTGGAGTTTGGGTTGTTTGGGCCAACTAAAGTCACCACGTCAGTGACTTTATGGAATAAGACATGAAAAAGGACCTGGATCTAAGTTTGTAGCCTCTAGAGTGGAGTAATAAGCACTTAATGGAAAAAGGACTTAACAACGAAATTACGCAGAGCGTACGTATATGTACGCCCATCATACTCAACATCTGGCCGGTATGCTTAGCGTACGTAGAGTACGCCCCACATACTCATCAGCTTTGGGCTTGTAGGGTTTTGGGCCTCGGGTTGGGCCAAGCAATGGACTTTGGGTTGTTGGGCTTTAGCGGGCTATTTGGAGTCAGATGTTTTGGGCCAGGAACATGTTTGGGCTTAGGGTAAGACCCGTTAAAGGGATTGGGCCGAACTGAGCAAGTTGGGCTATTTGTAGACCACTAGTGGGCTTGGAAAGCCTACCTAGTGTTGGGTTTTATTTTGAGGATTGGGCCTTAGTTCTTGATCGTACTAGGCCAGGGGTAAAATTGTCATTTTACCCCATGCGTGGAATAAGGATTTTAGTTTTGGACCCAATTGCTAATTGGGTATATTGTTTGGTAGAGGCAGCTTGGGAAGTTGGCAAGGTAGTAGCGAGGGAATTTGTGCAGGAAGTTTCGTCAGTGCGAGGTGCGTCTTATCATACCAATAGGTCTAAGGTACCATGGTTGTCCCATTTTATGATAGTTGGCATACTTTTTGTGTAGCGGTGTGTGGCATGTTTTTGATTGATATGTGGTAGAGATAGCCTGTATGGTTGAGGGTAGAGATAGCCTGAAGGGCTAACGGTAGAGATAGCTTGTATGGCTGAAGGTAGAGATAGCTGTGTGGCTAATGGTATAGATAACTTCATAGAAGAATGATATGCTTATGTGGTAGTGGTAGCTATATAGCTGATTGATATGTGTATGTGGTAGAGGTAGCTTTATAGTTGATTGATATGTGTATGTGGTAGAGGTAGCTTTATAGCTGATTGATATGTGTATGTGGTAGAGGTAGATTCTACATCTTGCATGTTGTGTGATTGTTGTGTGGGGTATTCTCTGGGGAATTCACTAAGCTTCATGCTTATAGGTTTCTTTATGGCTTCAAGTACTTCAGATTCCAAGGGCAAGATGTGATGGCGCGACGTGCACTCTCTCACAGACTTTTTGGGACACTCTGATGTTTGGAATAAAAGTTGTATTAGACTTATATTTTGACAAAAATTATAACTGGATTTCTTAATGTATGACATCATGTTTTCTTATTCGAAAATGAAATTTTTACCTTGGAAATTAGGTCGTTACAAGTTGCTATCACAACCTTGGTTTGAGGGATTGAGGCATACCCTCAGGTGTGTCAGGACTCAAACTAAGGAAATGGTAAAACTGTTTTCAAAAATAACATAAAAAAGCTTTTGAAATAAAGGAAAAGATGAGAGTGCAACGCGTGTGATCAGCCAAGCCAAGTAAGTAATTCCCAATGTGCTAGCCATGTTATTCCGATATTTGAGCCTTGTTGATTATATGGAACTTGCTATGTGTGTGCTTTTCAAATTGTATACGGTTAGGAGCTTATAGCCTCAGAATGATTGATTTAGCCTTATTTCCTGTTCCTCGTATGGTTGTGGTCCTAGGGTAGACTCTTTTATCCAAAAGTCTATTTGATACTTTTTCTGTGTATAATTTGCATGCATAAGGGCAACCTATCCTGATTGGTTTGATTGATATGAGTAGAGTAAATCTTAGGGCAGCCTGAGATTAATGTATGCACTAGTTCTGGTATCTGGTTTGGTTTTGGGAAAAAAATTGAGGTTATCAGGTAGAGCATTTGGGATAGGTACAAGTAGGTGTGGAATGTAGTATTGGGCCCGTACTACTGAAAGCACAAGACCTGTACCCGAACCAATGTTAGATCTGACGACTTCGAGGAGGACCAGTGTGTGGGAGATCCCTTTATGAAAATCCAATCATTATGATTTATCATATTTCAGTCCAGCATGGTGGTGACACGATTTGGAACAGGAAGATCAGGATCAAGATCTGGATCTGGGGCAGGATCAGGTGACACTACTGATGTGATTGATGAGAGGCTGCGCGAGCTCATTGCAGCCGAGGTTACCAAGGGCATCCTTGATGCTACCCCAGTCATTTTTGGGACGGCCAAGGAGGGAGTTATGGAAATCATGAAGGAGAGACTCAGATCATTCATAGCCGAGATTACTGCATGCTAGATTGGGGCACAGACTCCCTCATTCTGGGAGTTCAAATCGTGTGGGGAACCGAAGTTTCTTCAGGGACAGGGACCCCATCGTTAGTCAATGCTGGGTGGCGGATATCGAGAATGCCCAGCGCACGAGTTCTTGTTTGGATGTAGCAAAGGTGGGATTTGCTTCTTATATGCTGAGAGACAGGGCCCGTGATTGGTGGGGCGGGGTTACGATTCAAGTGGGAGCAGCCAGTGTGGTTGAAATGACCTGGGTCGAGTTCATTCGACGATTCGACTTGGAGGTTGCACCAGTCATTGAAGTGCAACGGCTCGTGAGGGAGTTTGATGACCTTCAGCAGACCACCGAGACTGTAGCGGAGATCACCGCCAATTTTCGGGAACGAGCTTTTTTGATCACGCAGTATGCTACTGATGAGGAGATGCGGAGGACGAGATCTCATTTCAAGCTGAGGGATGATATTCGGGAGTTTGTGAGCTTTACAGGGGAAAAACCCTAAATGAGATAGTAGATAAGGCCCGAGAACATGATATGGAGTTGGATTCCCGCACTAAGCGGAAGCCGGAGTAGACGCAGGCATCGGGGGGTCAGGCTAAGAAGACGAAGACCTAAGACATGTCCATCAGGGGTCAGCAGGGTCAGGACTAGTGTTCCAAGTGTAATAGGGTGTACAGTGGAGCTTGTCGTATCACAGGCATGGGATGCTATGCATGTGGCATGCAGGATCACTTAAGCAGGGACTGTCGTACGAAAGGCTTGATTTGTTTTCACTGCAACCAGACCGCCCATAAATGGGCCAATTGTTCGAGGTTGCAAGGAGGAAGGGGAGCGGTGGCGGTGCCTGCACCCGCCACATTGAGGATTATCGATGGCCGCCCTCCAAAGGCAGATACTCTAGCAGTGAAGAGTCGCGCATTTCAGTTGACCATCGAGGAGGCTCAGGCAGCACCGGATGTTGTGGCTGGTACATGTCTATTATTTTCCCTACTCTTTATTATTCATATGTGTGTTGGGAACGTTATTCTAGTTTAAGGACCTTTTTGGGTCAATGGTATGTCGGTGCTTGTTTTGTTTGGATAGGGTGCTACCCGACCGTTCGTGTCTCTTGCGCTTAGCAAAAAGTTCTGGGATGCGTCGGGAACCTTGGTTTCCCGCTCGTAGTAAAGATTGCAGAGGACCATGTGGCAGGTGTCACGAGAGTGGTGTTAGGTCGAGCAACTAGAGTCATTGGTGTTGTTGCAGTTCGAGAAGTGCTAGCTGAATTTCAGGAAGTATGATGGTTGAGTAGGGTTATTCATGGTGTCTAGTTTTGGTATGTATTGGTCGTTAGCAAGGTAAACATTGGAACATAATTAGGTTTGGGAATCCTTTAACTCTCGTGTGCCGAGTGGCATTAGTCGAATCTAAGTGGGGGAGAACCGTTCGAGTTTCCAGGACAGGAGCAAGGGTAGAGAGTGTTGAAGGGATGCCGTAGCATTCATGGATTCTTTCAGGTGATTTGGACTAGGGTAGGCTAGTTCACAGGGATTATCCGGGTGCAAGTCCGTGTGGTTATGGGAATTCAGGTTGGAACCGGTAGTGACTGTTGAGTCAAAGGTTGGGTCTTGAGATGAAGGACCATGTGGATGGATAGTGTATGTCTCAGTAGGGTTACAACTGGGTAGCCCTGATATTGGATCTCATAAGAACCTGGTGGTTGGATTGGGTGCGAGACTAGTAGTCTCAGGGGATCGGCTAAGAGTGTTGATTAATTGGTCGAGTAAAGGAGGATGGGAAGTTGAGGTGCATTATGAGAATGCCAATTCGAGGATCTCTGGTTAGGAGCGGGGTAACACTTCAAATTTGTATTAGAACCCGAATCAGAATTCGTGCATGATTTTGTTTCAGTGAGATGGGGTGTAGGGCATCGACGGCAGAATTCCATGGCGATGTACGAGCTGGTTTGATGGTAGTCTAAGACATTGTAATGTGTTTCGAGTGGTTCTACACTGTAATAGAGCCACAACATGGTGAAATCAGGAAACTGTGGGTCGGTGGAGGCCTAGTACGATGTAATACTACAACTATTCTGGTAGTGTTTCCATTGTTGCGTCGGATTCAGTGGCGACAAGTCATCAGCCTATCACGATCAGATGGATAGAATGGATTGAAGAATAAGGGAAGTTAGGGTTAGACGAGGTATCCTTCGGAGGTCGTGGGGGACTACTGATTGTGTTTTGGCTCATCAATCGGGTATGTGTGGTGTGTCCCAGACAGTTGGCAGACAGGTTGGGACCAGGAAGGTCCCCGGGCGTTCTCCAGGGAAGCAGTCAATTGGTAGCAAGAGGAGTAGGGGTGACTGCAGTGATTTGGGGTTTGAGTGTGGAAATGCTGGCATTCGATGGTCATAGTTGATCAGTGATTTTGTCCGTAGAAAGCCTGATAGTAGTATGAGTGGGAAGTAATTTATCTAGGCTAATTTCTTGTGAAATGAGTTCGATCCAGATTTGATGTGAGCAGTATTTCAGAGAGACACGTCATCTCGATATTTCAGATTTAAGATTTCAGATGAAGCGGATGTGAGCAGATTGCAGGGTAGTTAGTCGTGGCGGACTTCTAGGACGAAGTATAGTTTAAGCGGGGGAGAGTTGTAACACCCTATTCTGAAAATATACGCTAATGGGTTTCAAAGGCCACGGTTAGGGCCTTTCGGTCTTTTATGGACTTTGAGTTTTTTATTTAAGTGGTTTTGGGCTGGGGAGTGTCACTAGAAGCGTAAGGCTTCTCGCCATCTTTTCGTGGATGTAGAGTATGCCGGAAACGGACTTGGATCGAAGGAGTTATGACACTTTGAGTTATTGACAGAAATTGCCCCGGATAGAAATAAATCGCATGAGGAACCATGCATGCAAAGTGGCAAGCGTGCTAGTATGCCCAGCTTATAAGGGTAAATGATCGCGGGAACCTTCTGGAGTACGCCCCGCGTACAGGTTGTACGCCCAACATACGTCCAATGTCCAGAAACCCTAATTTTAGGGCATTGCACTATATAAAGAACATACTGGTTCAAGCCCTAGCCTCCTTATCTATTCCCTTACCCTCAGAAAATGCTAAAACGTCTCATTCCCTCATTCTTGAGTGATTTTCTCCTTAAGAAGTTCATTTTGGTGGTGTAAAATTTGAAGAGGAAAAGAAAAAGTTTACAAGGAAGAACTTTCGAAGTTGGAGCTCATAGATTTGGATTAGCATCATCATTTGGGACTTTGTGGAGGTATAAAGTTCATAACTTTTCTTAAGGGTTCATGGATCTAGTGTAGTGAAGTTTTGGAGTCATTTTGGGTCCCAAGATTGGACCTTTTTAATGAAATCTCGTTTTTGAGCTTGGGTTGCCACCCTCAAGGCTAAAAGTGTTTCATTAACAGTAAGGTTTCGAACTTGATGGTCCATTCATAATCATGAATGTGATCTAGCCCTCTTTATGGAAGTAAAAGATTATTCTTGGAGTTTGGGTTGTTTGGGCCAAGTAAAGTCACCAAGTCAGTGGCTTTATGGAATAAGTCATGGAAAAGGACCTGGATCTGAGTTTGTAGCCTCTGGAGTGGAGTAATAAGCACTTAATTTAAAAAGGACTTAACAAGGAATTACGTTGAGCGTAGGTACAGGTATGCCGAACATACTCACCATCTGGTCGGTATGCTTAGCGAACATAGAGTACGCCCTGCATACTCATCAGTTTTGGGCTTGTAGAGTTTTGGGCCTCAGGTTGGGCCAAGCAATGGACTTTGTGTCGTTAGGCTTCAACACACTATCAAGAGTTAGATGTTTTGGGCCAGAAACATGTTTGGGCTTAGGGTAAGACCCATTAAACGGATTTGGCCCAATTAAGCAAGTTGGGCCATTTGTAGACCACTGGTGGGCTTGGAAAGCCTACCTAGGGTTAGGTTTTATTTTGAGGAATTGGCCTTAGTTCTTGATCGTACTGTGCCAGGGGTTAAAATTTCATTTTACCCCATGCATGGATTAAGGATTATAGTTTGGGACCCATTTGCTAATTGGGTATATTGTTTTGTAGAGGCAGCTTGGGAAGTTGGCAAGGTAGCAGCAAGGGAATTTGTGCATGAAGTTTCATCAGTGCGAGGTGAGTCTTCTCACCATACCAATGGGTCTAAGGTACCATGGCTGTCCCATTTTATGACGACTTCAAAGAGGAACGGTGTGTGGGAGATCCCTTTATGAAGATCCAATCATCATGATTTATCATATTTCAGTCCAGCATGGTGGTGACACGATTTGGAACAGGAAGATTAGGAATGGGATATGGATCTGGGGTGGGATCAGGCGACACGACTGATGTGATTGATGAGAGGCTGCGCGAGCTCATTGCAGCCGAGGTTACCAAGGTCATCCTTGATGCTACCCCAGTCATTTTTGGGACGGCCAAGGAGGGAATTATGGAAATCATGAAGGAGAGACTCAGATCATTCAGAGTCGAGATTACCGCATGCTAGATTATGGCCCAGACCCCCTCATTCTGGGAGTTCAAATCGTGTGGGGAGCTGGAGTTTTTTCAGGACCAGGGACCCCATCGTTAGTCAACATTGGGTGGCGGATATCGAGAATGCCTAGCGCACGAGTTCTTGTTTGGATGTAGCAAAGGTGGGATTTGCTTCTTATATGCTGAGAGACAGGGCCCAGGATTGGTGGGGCGGGGTTATGATTCAAGTGGGAGCAGCCAGTATGGTTGAAATGACCTGGGTCGAGTTCGTTCGGTGATTCGACTTGGAGTTTTCACCAGTCATTGAAGTGCAATAGCTCGTGAGGGAGTTTGATGACCTTCAGCAGACCACCGAGACTGTAGCGGAGATCACCGCCAATTTTCGGGAATGAGCTTTTTTGATCCCGCAGTATGCTACTGATGAGGAGATGCGGAGGATGAGATATCATTTCAAGCTGAGGGATGATATTCGGGAGTTTGTGAGCTTTACAGGGTGAAAAACCCTGAATGAGATGGTAGAGAAGGCCTGGGAACATGATATGGAGATGGATTCCCACACTAAGCGGAAGCCAGAGTAGACGCAGGCAGCGGGGGGTCAGGCTAAGAAGCCGAAGACCTCAGACATGTCCACCAGGGGTCAGCAGGGTTAGGACTAGTGTTCCAAGTGCAGTAGGGTGTACAGTGGAGCTTGTCGTATCACAGGCATGGGATGCTATGCATGTGGCATGCAGGGTCACTTAAGCAGGGACTGCCCTACGAAAGGCTTGACTTGTTTTCACTACAACCAGACCGGCCATAAATGGCCCAATTGTCCAAGGTTGCCAGGAGGAAGGGGAGTAGTGGCGTTGCCTGCATCCGCCACATTGAGGATTATCGATGGCTCTAGCAGTGAAGAGCCGCGCATGTCAGTTGATCATCAAGGAGGCTCAGGCAGCACCGGATGTTGTGGCTGGTACATGTCTATTATTTTCCCTACTCTTTATTATTCATATGTGTGTTGGGAATGTAATTCTAGTTTAAGGACCTTTTTCGGTCAATAGTATGTCGGTGCATGTTTTGTTTGGATCGGGTGCTACCCGATCGTTCGTGTCTCTTGCGCTTAGCAAGAAATTCTGGGATGCGTCAGGGACCTTGGTTTCCCGCTCGTAGTAGAGATTGTAGAGGATCACGCGGCAGGTGTCACGAGATTGGTGTTTGGTCGAGCAGCTAGAGTCATTGGCGTTGTTGCGGTTCGAGAAGTGCTAGCTGAATTTCAGGAAGTATGATGGTTGAGTAGGGTTATTCATGGTGTCTAGTTTTGGTATGTATTGGTCGTTAGCAAGGTAAACATTGGAACATAATTAGGATTGGGAATCCTTTAACTCTCGTGTGCCAAGTGGGATTAGTCGAATCTAAGTGGGGGAGAAACGTTCGAGTTTCCAGGACAGTAGCAAGGGTAGAGAGTGTTGAAGGGATGTCATAGCATTCATGGATTCTTTCACGTGATTTGGACTAGGGTAGGCTAGTTCACAGGGTTGTGGGGGATCCACAGTGTAGTGAGGATCAAGACCAAAGGGAATTGATCGATCAGTTATCCGGGTGCAAGTCCGTGTGGTTATGGGAATTCAGGTTGGAACCAGTAGAGACTGTTGAGTCGAAGGTTGGGTCTTGAGATGAAGGACCATGTGGATGGATAGTGTATGTCTCAGTAGGGTTACAACTGGGTAGCCCCGATATTGGATCTCATAAGAACCTGGTGGTTGGATCGGGTGTGAGACTGGTAGTCTCAGGGGATTGGCTAACAGTTTTGATTAATTGGTCGAGTAAAGGAGGATGGGAAGTCGAGGTGCATTATGAGAATGCCAATTCGAGGATCTCTGGTTAGGAGCGGGGTAACACTTCAAATTTGTATTATAACCCGAATCATAATTCATGCATGATTTTGTTTCAGTGAGATGGGATGTAGGGCATTTATATGCCAAGGGCATCGACGACAGAATTCCATGGCGATGTACGAGCTGGTTTGATGGTAGTCTAAGACATTGTAATGTGTTTCGGGTGGTTCTACCTTGTAATAGAGCCACAACATGGTGGAATCAGGAAACTGTGGGTCGGTGGAGGCCTAGTACGATGTAATACTACAGCTATTCTAGTAGTGTTTCCCTTGTTGCGTCGGATTCAGTGGCGACATGTCATCAGCCTATCACGATCGGATGGATAGAATGGATTGAAGAATAAGGGCAGTTAGGGTTAGACGAGGTATCCTTCGGAGGTCGTGGGGGACTACTGATTGTGTTTTAGCTCATCAATCGGGTATGTGTGCTGTGTCCCAGACAATTGGCAAATAGGTTAGGACCAGGAAGCTCCCCGGGCGTTCTCCAGGGAAGCAGTCAATTGGCAACAAGAGGAGTAGGAGTGACTGCAGTGATTTGGGGTTTGAGTGTGGAAATGCTGGTATTCGATGGTCATAGTTGATCGGTGATTTTGTCCGTAGAAAGCCTGATAGTAGTATGAGTGGGAAGTAATTTATCTAGGCTAATTTCTTGTGCAATCAGTTCGATTAGGATTTGATGTGAGCAGTATTTCAGAGAGATAGATCATCTCGATATTTCAGATTTAAGATTTCAGATGAAGCGGATGTGAGTAGATTGCAGGGTAGTTAGTCGTGGCGGACTTCTAGGACGATGTATAGTTTAAGCGGGGGAGAGTTGTAACACCCTATTCTGAAAATATACGCTAATGGGTTTCAAAGGCCACGGTTAGGGGACTTTCGGTCTTTTATGGACTTTGAGTTTTTTATTTAAGTGGTTTTGGGCTGGGGAGTGTCACTAGAAGCGTAGGGCTTCTCGCCATCTTTTCGTGGATGTAGAGTATGTCGGAAACGGACTTGGATCAAAGGAGTTATGACAATTTGAGTTATTGACAGAAATGGCCCAGGATAGAAATAAATCGCATGAGGAACCATGCATGCAAAGTGGCAAGCGTGCTAGTACGCCCTGTTGGATTAATTTCTAAGTCCATAACTATATTTGGTATGTACTTGACCCGACCCGCCATGGTCCATTTGGGTTGCACTTCACAAACACAATTTATATGGATAGTCTTTTGAGAATAGTATATTTATGATTAATATTAATATATTATAAGTTCTAATATATTAATATGGAATCATATTATTTAATTAGTATTGATCAAGAATTAATTTAGAATTAATTAAGTGATCAAAATGAACTAATTAAATATGGACTCTTATATATATGGAATGGGCCAAGTTCATTTAGGTTGGGTAAGCTCTCATGGATAATCCATGGAGTGTTTAACCCATGGATCCTAGGAAATGAAAGGTCATGGGTATTAGGGTTTAACCCTAATCCTCCACACTATATAAAGATGTCCTTGGTTGGTGAAATTGGCACTAGTGTGGTACACTATGAAGGGCTAGCCGATTTCACTAGAGAGAACCAAGTATCCATATTCTCTAAAGTCTTCCAAGGTGTTTTGGTGATTTGTGATTCCACCTGAGGCTTCCACACTATTGGGGCTAAGCTCTTAAAGCTTGAAGACATCAAGTTACATGAAAAGGTATGTCATTTAACTAGTACTTTATAGTACAAGTGCTTCATAATATGCTAGTTAGGATTAAAGCCTTGGAAAGTTCTTATTTGCATGTATTATAGAGAAAAAATAGATCCAAGGTTTATAGGGTTGCATGTACACCATAGGAGTGTTAGAATGCTCAAAACCCCAACAGTGGTATCAAAGCCTAGGCTTGTTTTCTTGTTATACTTGCAAATGGAGCTGAAAAATCGATTTTTGATGCTGTCTGCCCAGCAGACTCGCCGGGTCCATGAAGGAACTCGACGAGTCCAAGGCAAAAAGCATCCAACTCGCCGAGTTGGTTAGTGCACTCGACGAGTTGGACCCCCAGACAGCATAAATTCGACTTTTTTGGCTGGAATTGGACTAGGAACATTACCCTAAGAGGTTTTTGAACTTATAAACTTGTTTTTGGTGTGGTAATGTTCATGCTAATCCAATTTCAAAGATAATTGTCAATAGATTCATGTTTTGTATTAGTTTAAGGGTTAGACTAATTACATGAAAAAGTTTGATTTGAATTATCTTGTTCTTATGAGTTGTTTAGATTAATAGAAAAGTTGAGTGAAATAGTTGTTTTCAATCCAAATTAATCTAAGAGTTGATTCTAAAATGTGTTTATGTAACTTGTCCTCAAGTTATATGAAAAGTCACATTTAAGTTTCATAAAACTCATAAAAGTTGGAAAAAGTTACAAAATGAAGAGTCTAGTTCTAATTAATTGGAGTTATGACTCCATAATTTGTCCTCAAGTTATGGAGGACCAAGAGTCTCTTCATTAAATAATAAATAAATAAATAAGTGTAACCTTAATTAATTCCATAAGTTATAAAATAAAGAAAAGTTAATTCTTTTATTAGTTTAAAGTCTTCCATAACTTGTCCTCAAGTTATGGAACTTGAAGAGTTTTTGGATTAAAACTACTTTAAACACATAAGTTATGGAATTAATTAGTTTTGAATAGTTTCAAAACTTGCCCTCAAGTTTTGGAATTTGAAAAGTTTCCACTTATGAATACTTTAATTCCAAGTTAGCCCTTAGAATTTTAAAAGTTAAAATTCAACCCTTATACTTTATAATATTATAAGTTAATAATATACATATATATATATATATATATATATATATATATATATATATATATATATATATATATATATATATATATATATATATGTATGTATAAGAGTAAAGTCAGTCTTACCGCAAGTACTCCTCATTCACGAAGCCGGTCTATAAGGTGGGTATAAGGTTGTTGCCTATAAAATGGCAACTTAATGGATGTCCACTCCCACCCACCGCTTGCTTGACTGGTGGAGGGTTGTTAGCCGAACGGGTTTGACAGGACTATAATTCTCCCTTCATTAAAAGTATTAATGATAAATACTAAGTAACTAAACCATTTAAAAATACCCAATCTTAGTTACTTAGGAAAATGTGAACAAGGTGTTAATCCATGAAATTACACTTTGCACTTTGTTTTAAGTCGGTTAGTGGAGCGTGTGTGGTTAACCGGCACACTAACTCGTATTTAACAAGGTAGGTAAAGGGTAACTTAATGCTTATCATAGTATCGATGGAGCGTGTGTGGTTAACCGGCACATCGATTAAGGGGTAAACACTTAAGGGTACCAAGTAATTTGCATGGTTACTTCACACCTTGTTTTGTGATCCTCGGCATCCCAGTCACAAAACCTGAAGGGCACACTCGAGATTGAAACATGCCATTGAACAGTTCAATGAATCTCAAAGATCTAGGAGTTTCAAATCCAATTAAAACCTAATAATACATTTCGTTTATCTTGGTGGAAATTGGTGAATCGTCATTCACCTACCTTCAAATATTTTATAGCTTGGATTACGACATCCCTCTTCTAAGTTATAAAATAGGTTGTTAGGTCCTAGCCTTAATATTTCATATTGGGTGTATATTAAGGACTTAAGCTCAACTATCTTGAATATCTCCCAAAACATGTCTGGTTTAGACATTTATGATCTTCCCAAATCTCTTGAAACAAGCTTTCCTAATGAAGATGATGTCCCATGGATATCATACTTCTTTCTCCTCCTCCAATAATTCTCCCTAACCCACAAGTTCTTGAAAAGTTTAAGGTCACTCAAGCCCTATTGGCAAGGCAAGGTCTAGGTGTGATCACATCTTGGAGATGTAGTCACATATTGACAAGCCGGGAGAGTTGGGTGTCAATGTCTTCAGAAAGTTAGTGGTTCAACTACTTTCTAAGTCACATAGTGAGTTCCTTTGGGACACCTATGAAACAGACTATGACAAGACCCTTAATGATCTTATCTGTTTGCTAAGATCAACTTCCTAAAACTTAATGGACATTGACAATGATGGCATTGGATATCTAGTAAAGCATTCTCTTCCCAATGGAAAGGGATCGGCCATAGTCAACTCGGTTGACCAAATGGTAAAGAGAAAAGCTAAGTCTATGATAGTCTCGTGTACCATTATCAAAGGGTCCATATGTTTATATTGCCAAAGGAACAGGCAATAAGTTTGACTCTACTTCAGGTAAAGTCCACTATCTAACTCTGTTAAGTTTCTATTCTGAGATTGTTGATACATGATGTGACTGGGTCACATGGTGATGTTTTAAGAATCAAAGAAAAGTGAAGAAACTTAAAGAAAGAATATGTTGAATCTGATCGCATAGATGGATTTCTATCGCATAGTTTGAAGATCGGATTCTTGAGCTACTTCTTAGGAGTTATGAGATATTGCTTAGGAATAGATAACAACAAGTTTTCATATGGATTGTAAGGATAGTTTTTTCCGCAAAGTTTTTAAAATAAAAGGAAAAAAAATATGATGATTTTATTTATTTTAAAAATATCTTTACAATGGCGTTTGAGGAAAAATTGTTGCTTATATGATTCCATTAATAGCAAGAGTGGAAATATGAAATTGATTCATTCATTTGTGGTAATGTCTAAATTTACCAAATAAGGAAAGATTCTCATCACCCAAGTTACAATTGGACCGGAACTTGGAATCATGCAAGGTGTATAGCATGATGAATGAGAACTTTCAAGTATTGGAAAATTAAGACTAACTACTTATTCACATGGATGTGTGAGTCAAGTGAAGGACTAAGGGATCGAGTACACATTCTTGTGCACTGGTCAAGTCCACCACAAAAGATTGATAAAACTATTCCTCATAGTTTACTAAAGCTCAGTAAATATGATTATACTTAAAAGCTTAAATGTAATTCTGAGACATTGGAAAAAAGGTTCCAATGTATGACAGAGCGAATAAGAAGAATCAAATTAGGCAGAAGGATAAAAGTTTCTCAAATCTGAAAAGATGGGAGAGTACTTTAGTATCAGCTTTTGTGATCATCTTAATGATTAAGAAACCATATCAAAGTTAGTTCTCTAAGTAAATCTTAGTGCATTCTTATGACTAAGAAGAGGGATCTTGAATTGTTGAAATGGTTAAATCAAGAAGATGAGTCATACTTCGTTCTAATACAAGTCTTAGAGTTATACTCCAAGATTGTAATTTGAGTGACAAAAGAAGGTTTAAAAACACAAGTCAATTGTAAGAGTAAAAGTTATCTACTCTTGGACATTTTAAATTGGTAAGTTGTGATGTTTTAGATAAAACAAAGACCAACTAAGGCCAATTGTGTGAAGTGTTTGTCTTGATTAGAATCCGCACTATCTCTTGGATGTTTGACAAGGGAGTCTTATAGGTTAAGAGGACAGTGGGAGTCTTAAAGGTCTTGAAAGTCTCAAGAACTAATCAAGAATAGAACCTGGAGTTCTTCTCTAGCACACGACTTAAGGTTTATAGCCTATCGTGTTGACATATTCTATGCCCATTCCAATTAAAGTTGGCTTTGCATATGAGTTCTTAGAGTTCTCAATTGGTTGCACAACAACTTGGAAGCAATGGCAGGCCCTTGAGCTGCTAGGTGGCAAGAAGTTAAGATTGAGTTCAGTCCATATGAGTTTGGATTTATCCTTGTCTTGTGACTATGGTTTTGATAATTCACATGGATAAGAACACATACACCATTAAATCTAAGTGTCATAAGGTTTCTCTCCGATTCATGAAAATGATGGTGAGGAAACACTTTCACTAAGTAGATTTTAGCTAGATAGCAATTGTGATATTTGCATTCTCAAAGTCGTTAGTGGAGCGTGTGTGGTTTACCGACACACTAACCTGGACTTGTGAGAAGTGGCAAAAAGGTCTAACCATTATGATTACGGCATCCCTCTTCATAATTGTTTAGACACACAAGTGTGCTATCTAAGGGAAGGTGTATGATTTTGATAAAGTTTTATCAAAACAATCTGGTATTAGAAATCTGAACTTTGGTAAGAAAGTCAGCTGATTTCTGAGTACATGTCAAAGCTAGTGGGAGCATAAGTGTTATGCTAATAATCATCATGTTAGTGGGAGCATGATAATTATGATAAGTATTGCAAGTTAGCAATGTTAATTATAGAAAACAAAAGGTTTCAATTGGGAAAAGTTGTTTTGCTATAATTAAGGGAGAGGAAATTACACTTCATCTCAAATCTGTAACCTTAGATCGTGAGGGTTTAATCATTTAGTCAAGGAAATATATATGAATTTCATGTTGGAATGGCTCAACATAAGGAAATTCTGTATATGGGTCCATTATTTGCGTTCTTAAAGTCGATTATGATTACGGCATCCCTTTTCATAATATGAACTTGGCAAATAGAAATGGAAATGTTATAGTAAAAGACTGGTTTAGTCTTTATGTGAGACATCATGAATCGTGTCCCATATGCTTGGGATATAGGATCGATTACATGTGCTATATTCATCCTTTCTAAAATTTTCCAAATGCCTGGGGCATTAAGAAGGGAAAAGGTTTAGAATTGGATATGACTAAAAGGATTACACAATTGTCGAGGACAATCTAAGGCTTACCAAAGATTGGTTGCTCAAGGACAGTTGGAAGTATAGTGATAATTCTGGAAGGACCATATTGACATAATCTGTAAGGAGGCAACTCTTGTTCAGAAGTGATAGTCAAAATGAATCTGGAAATGTTTCAAAGTCAGAAATTTCAATCTGTGTAAGATTAAGGAAACTTAATGCAAGAAGGATGTTTCCAAGGAATTGATCTCCTTTGGAATACTCTATAATGATTTTTTCCAAGTCTTTGTGAATTTGTGCATAATCGTTACAAGAGGATCAATGCATATAAGTTTAGAATCTAACAGATTTCAGTAAATGGCATGAATTTGGAATTCTTGCATTTGCAGTAAGGATTTGGGAGTGTGAAATGAGAATCATTGAAGTTATGTTCAATTGATCTAGTTCACAAGTAAAGATCATAGACAAACATAGTATGCATACTTGGTGTATGGCATGACTAGTGTTTAGAAAACATAGTGTACATGCTTGGAGCATGGGACAACTATTGTTTTAAATTCAAGAATAAAGTTGATAGTTGAAACAGTATACAATGAATAATGTGTAATCATATGGTGATAAGTAAAAGGTGTTTTATTTATATTCATAAGTTCTGAGACCATATTGGATTCAATTATTATTGTGTTTCACTTTGCATGTTTTGACTTCCCGAATAACTAGGTTATTCTTCCGGAATGACTAAGTTATTCAAACCATCCACAGTCGGTCATATGTTGGAAGTAGATATGAATTAAGACTATCATGGGTTGGCTTGTAGAGGTCTAAGGTGTTGGACAAAGGGCTACAACACTCATGAGTGCTCATAAGTTCTAAGTATTGGATTCAACCCGCGCTCATTGGAATCACTTCATTGATTTTATCACGAGTGATCATGAGACGATAATATCTTATATTCTTCAAACCTAGAGATATGAGTTGTTACTATGAGTTGGTTGTACATTGATTGCACGAAAATGCATTTGGTAACTCGGTGGTATAAAACGTGCCTTTGTGTATGATTCAACAAGTAGTAGAACAAGCCATATGAGTCGAAGTTTATTCATTCCTTTTACCTTCGAGATGAAAGCGATATCTGTGGGCCCCTCGATGATTTGATAATGACAAATGGAAGTGCTCGGCTTGGCCAGGACTAATTTGATTTGCTCAATTAGTCAGTCGTCATAAATCGGAAATCGGGAAACAACAAATGGACAGAGAGAATGATTATAATCCATGTCTCAGTCCATATGATATCTAGAATGGAGGAATATATGATCCCTTATCTAATGGACAAGTTCGTTGACAAGATCAGAGTTCGACAGCGGCTTTAAGAGCTACGATTGCCAGTTAGGTTTTGAAGTCATACTCAATAATAGTTTTAGATTTATCCAAGTGAGAGACTGTTGGATTAATGTCTAAGTCCATAACTATATTTGGTATGTACTTGACCCGACCCGGCATGGTCCATTTGGGTTGCATTTCACAAACACAATTTATATGGATAGTCTTTTGAGAATTGTATTTTTATGATTAATCTTAATATATTATAAGTTCTAATATATTAATATGGAATCATATTATTTAATTAGTATTGATCAAGAATTAGTTTAGAATTAATTAAGTGATCAAAATGAACTAATTAAATATGGACTCTTATATATATGGAATGGGCAAAGTTCATTTTGGTTGGGCTAAGCTTTCATGGATAGTCCATGGAGTGTTTAACCCATGGATCCTAGGAAATGAAAGGTCATGGGTATTAGGGTTTAACCCTAATCCTCCACACTATATAAAGATGTCCTTGGTTGGTGAAATTGTCACTAGTGTGGTACACTATGAAGGGCTAGCCGGTTTCACTAAAGAGAACCAAGTATCCATATTCTCTAAAGTCTTCCAAGGTGTTTTGGTGATTTGTGATTCCACTTGAGGCTTCCACACTATTGGGGCTAAGGTCTTAAATCTTGAAGACATCGAGCTACGTCAAAAGGTATGTCATCTAACTAGTACTTTGTAGTACAAGTGCTTCATAATATGCTAGTTAGGATTAAAGCCTTGGAAAGTTCTTATTTGCATGTGTTATAGAGAAAACATAGATCCAAGGTTTATAGGGTTGCATGTACACCATAGGAGTGTTAGAATGCTCAAAACCCAACACGCCCAAGATATAAGGGTAAATGATTGCGGGTACCTTCTGGAGTACGCCCATCGTACAGGTTGTACACCCAACATACATCCAATGTCCAGAAACCCTAATTTTAGGGCATGCCACTATATAAAGAACATACTGGTTCAAGCCCTAGCCTCCTTATATGTTCCCTTACCCTCAGAAAACGCTAAAACGTCTCATTCCCTCATTCTTGAGTGAGTTTCTCCTTAAGAAGCTCATTTTGGTGGTGTAAAATTGGAAGAGGAAAAGAAAAAGTTTACAAGGAAGAACTTTCGAAGTTGGAGCTCATAGATTTGCATTAGCATCATCATTTGGGACTTTGTGGAGGTATAAAGTTCATAACTTTGCTTAAGGGTTCGTGGATCTAGTGTAGTGAAGTTTTGGAGTCATTTTGGGTCCCAAGATTGGACCTTTTTAATGAAATCTCGTTTTTGAGCTTGGGTTGCCACCCTCAAGGCTAAAAGTGTTTCATTAGCAGTAAGGTTTCGAACTTGATGGTCCATTCATAATCATGAATGAGATCTAGCCCTCTTTATGGAAGTAAAAGATTATTCTTGGAGTTTGGGTTGTTTGGGCCAAGTAAAGTCACCAAGTCAGTGGCTTTATGGAATAAGACATGGAACAGGACCTGGATCTGAGTTTGTAGCCTATGGAGTGGAGTAATAAGCACTTAATGGATAAAGGACTTAACAAGGAATTACATTGAGCGTAGGTACAGGTATGCCCAGCATACTCACTATCTGGCCGGTATGCTTAGCGAACATAGAGTACGCCCTGCATACTTATCAGTTTTGGGCTTGTAGAGTTTTGGGCCTCAGGTTGGGCCAAGCAATGGACTTTGTGTTGTTAGGCTTCAGCAGGCTATCAAGAGTTAGATGTTTTGGGCCAGGAACATGTTTGGGCTTAGGGTAAGACCCATTAAAGGGATTGGGCCCAATTAAGAAAGTTGGGCCATTTGTAGACCACTGGTGGGCTTGGAAAGCCTACCTAGGGTTAGGTTTTATTTTAAGGATTGGGCCTTAGTTCTTGATCGTACTGGGCCACGGGTTAAATTTTCATTTTACCCCATGCATGGATTAAGGATTATAGTTTGGGACCCAATTGCTAATTGGGTATATTGTTTGGTAGAGGCTGCTTGGGAAGTTGGCAAGGTAGCAGTGAGGGAATTTGTGCATGAAGTTTCGTCAGTGCAAGGTGAGTCTTCTCACCATACCAATGGGTCTAAGGTACCATGGCTGTCCTATTTTATTATAGTTGGTATACTTTTTGTGTAGAGGTGTGTGGCATGTTTATGATTGATATGTGGTAGAGATAGCCGGTATGGCTGAGGGTAGAGATAGCTTGAAGAGCTAATGGTAGAGATAGCTTGTATTGCTGAGGGTAGAGATAGCCTTGTGACTAATGGTAGAGATATCTTTATAGCAGATTGATATGTGTATGTGGTAGAGGTAGCTATATAGCTGATTGATATATGTATGTGGTAGAGGTAGCTTTATAGCTGATTGATATGTGTATGTGGTACAGGTAGCTTTATAGCTGATTGATATGTGTATGTGGTAGAGATAGACTCTATAGCATGCATGTTGTGTAATTGTTGTGTGGGGTATTCTCTAGGGATCTCACTAAGCTTCATGGTTACAGGTTTGTTTATGGTTTCAAGTACTTCAGATTCCATGTGCAAGACGTAATGGCGCGACGTGTACTCTCTCACAAACTTTTTCGGACACTCTGATGTGTGGAATAAAAGTTTTATTAGACTTATGTTTTGTAAACAATTGTATGGATTTCTTAATTTATGACATCATATTTGCTTATTCAAAAATGAAAATTTTACCTTGGAAATTGGGTGGTTACAAGGATGTTGTTGGATAGCTTGACCCCTCCTTAGTATTTGATCATATCTCATGACTAGTAACAATGATTGGTGTGATTTAAAATGATTTGAAAACTGGATAATATTTTGGATGACTTTCCTTTTTTGAGAAAATGTTGATTCCTAATGACCACAACATGGTGACACCACCAAGACATAGTGAATGGACTCTTCGAGATTCTTGACACTGACTTGGAGAATACATGATAAACTTGAGGACCACGACGTGGTGATCATATTTTGGAAATTATAAATATTCCAGACATTTTTTCGATTATAGTAAATAGAGAGCTTAAGGGTGAGACTATTTACGAAAAAACCCTTCTAAGAACCCTTGTAGGGCAGAATTCGACAAGAGATTAAAGGATAAAGAGATTAGAGCAAGGATTCACACATATTCATTTGGTTTCCGTAGTTTAATCATGTTTAGTTTAGTTTTTCTTTTGTTGATGTGTTTTCCAGTTGTGATTATGGGCTAATAACCCTTGCTTTCGTTTAGATTAGATGAACTCTTGATTACTATGTGTTGATTTTTTTCCTTGGTGGATTCATGAAGTTGGGTTTTGCTTTAAATATGATCTGATAAATCTAAACCTAGCTTGTTAAAGTTTCCATCCTTATTACCTTATCTCAAGATTGTGTAGTTAAATTGCAGTTAATTGCATGAAATTTATTTACCTAGTTGTTTATGATCATTAAATTGCTAGAGATATGATTGGTCATATCATAGTATTGGTGAAAAGTTAGTTGCTTAACTGTGTTAGAGAGAGGTATTTGATCATAATATTTGCTTGGGATATTATAAGAGATTGTTACGGCATTTTCCTCAACATGACTTTAACGTGCAACAAGAAATCTTGATATTTTATGAAGGAGTCAATGTGTGCACTCTCCAACTTCTAGACTTGCAAGGGCCCATGATAAGGAAGGATCTGACAACAAAAAAAAATTTGATTGAAGAATTCGTTAAGCATTCAAGAGAGTATCACAACTCAAAGGAGGATTTTACTAGAATAAAATCAAGTAAAGATGGAGGTCAAGATGACATCAGTTTAGTAATTGCAAAGCTCGATGCAATGGAACAAAGGATAACAAAATTGGGTGGATAAATTCAAGATAGATGCGGAGCTTGTGGATGATCCCATTCTACTAAGGATTGTAAATTGAATTACAAGAGAGATAAAGATGAAAAATAACTTGAATAACTAAAGCATGATCTCTACCAAATAGAACAAGTCAAATCTGAGAAAATATCTGCTCTCGAGTTAATGTTATTAAGATTTATGGAATCTAGCGAAAAATGACATGATGCCATTGATGCAACACTTAGTGATCAACAAGCATCTATCATGAGAATCTACACACAAGTTGGGCAATCAACAAATCTTGTGGAAGAAAAGCTACTAAATTCACCTTCAAGAAAAAAACCAAGGCAGTCCCAATCTTTCAAATCATGACTAGTTATATAGAAGAAGAGGAGGAGTTGGAGCATATAGGGGTTAATGATTTAATAAATCAGTAGTCCAAATATTCTCCCAAACTAAAAGCAAAAGAAGAAAAGATTCGTGATTATATCCAGTCGCCACGACGTGGAGGCAATAGTGCCACATCGTGGACGATAAAAGGAAATTATGATTTTTCTGTCGTTGAGCCGTATCGACCAGCTCTCCCTTACCCGTGTCGTGCCAATGCTAATCTGGTGATGAAAGAACATACTAAGTTCCTTGATCATGATGAATTTGAAGGTGTTAAGGAAGAAGAGTGAGAGGAGTCAATACCCAAAGAGCAATTGGAAAAAGAAGTGAATCGTTCAAAACCGCCAATGTCAACGCCAATGATTTTCGAGGAGTTTTCTTCTATAAGACCTCCACAATTAGTCACAGAGAAAGTTGAAGAAAAGAAGAATATTGTGATGAGCCTCAATTTGAAAAGAAAAGCTCGGAAAGAGACAAGAAAAAAGCTAAAGACACAAGGATAAAAAAAGAGCCTAAGAGGAAGCACAAATAAGATATCAACCCAAAAATG
Organism: Lactuca saligna; assembly: GCF_052625555.1. Classification (NCBI taxonomy): domain Eukaryota; kingdom Viridiplantae; phylum Streptophyta; class Magnoliopsida; order Asterales; family Asteraceae; genus Lactuca; species Lactuca saligna. The sequence goes on along the minus strand of NC_136420.1, from coordinate 109,894,315 downwards.
ACAGAATATTCAAGAAAGGCATTCAACAGACGTGTTGCCTACAAAAAAACAAGGCTCAAGATGATGGATAATGGGGAGGTTACACTTCCAATTGACACAACATATAGTGGGAAGGAGTCCGAATCATGACTCCTAAAAAAGAAGTGCTTCTCAGGAGGTAACCCAATTTTTAACAGTTCGTAATTTCTATTTGATTTCCTTTAAGGTTTTGTTTAACTTTTTTAGTTTTTATTTTAAGTTTAAACGAATGATCATGTGTTTCTCTACTCTTTTGATTTTATTTTGTAGTATGGAACAAAAGTGAAGCGGTGAAGAGGCTTAATGGATAAGAAGTTGTGCAACTTTTGGAAGATTATAATTAAAGACCATGTTTTTCAATAAGTGTGGGGTTCCTACTTGAAGAAGAGATGTATTTTGAAGAAATTTACAGAAAGAGAAGGTTGGGAATGTTCCTAAACATTACAAAGAGTCGGTGCATTACATCGATCATGCAAGACAATCTGAGAAGACACCACGATGTGGCCATCATCACGACGTCGTGGCAATTTATTTTATCGCGATTGCATCCGACTGAATCATGATGTGGAGTCCTTAGACAACAGCATGGCGCTGCTTCCCCACAACGTGATAGTAGTTCAACAGATTTTTTCAAGAATGGTTCTTTGATTTATTTCGATCCGGCACATTTACATTCACACTCACGATAGCATAGTCCAGAAGTATTCTTTCCATCCATTATATGAGATGTTTAAGCTTTTCCACACACTTTCAAGAAATTGATCTCACCACTACTACAGTACTACCTAAGGGGAGTCTGTTCCAATTCTTTCTTTTAAATTTATGTTCTTTTATTGTTTTAGCATGCAATGGGGATATTGCTTCATTGAAGTGTGGGGTAGTGGGTTGAATATAGGAATGCAAGCATACTGATTAAAAAAATTGAAAAAAAATGACTAGGATTTTAAAATATTATTAGAAAGATTGGAAATAATAATAAAAAATTGAACCTAGTTTAAAAATTGTTATGTTGAGATCTAGGTTGCTAGCATTGTATCGGATGATCCGATGCGAGTTTAATGTTTATTTGAAGGGAAGATGACTCTTGAGGGTAATTAACTTTTGCATTTGTACTCATTTGGTCTCTTTTTTTTGTATTCAATATACCATCGAACTTGTTGTTTGTGTTCACCATAATCCTTTTGACCGACTTTTGACATGTGATAGCCGGTCAAAGGGTTATGGTGAACATAAACAACAAGTTTCATGGTATATTGAATACAAAAAAAAGGAAAGGGACCAAATGAGAACAAATGCAACAGTTGGTTACCCTCCTTATTCATTTTCCCTTTACTCATTTACAGCAAATCCCACGTCATCTCCTACTGATATTAATGACTTTATGAGTTTCATTCTTGCTTCTCTTCAAAACATAACCTACGAAAGGACATTATTCATACATGTACAACTTTATAATGCACTTGAATATTTATTAGAGGAATCTTGACTAAGCAGGCGCATTTCATGAATACATTTATATTTCCAATCAAATGATTTATCGTATCATGGATTCTAGACAAGTCTACAAACGAGTGGAATCACAAGTGCTGTGATTTTTGAGTTTACTTAGCTTTAAGATCGAACTCATGGGATAATATACAACATCAATATGTGCAACATTATGGTGACGTGTCTACAAAAGCAGCATGATATTGTACATATTGATGTTGTATCTTATCCCGTGAGTTCGATCTTAAAGCTAAGTAATCTCAAAAATCACACCACTTATGATTCCACTCGTTTGTAGACTTGTCTAGAATCCATGATACGATAAATCATTTGATTGGAAATGTAAATGTAGTCATGAAATGCGCATGCTTAGTTAATATTCCTTTAATAAATATTCAAGTGCATTACAAATTTGTACATGTATGAATGATGTCCTTTCGTGGGTTATGTTTTGAAGAGAAGCAAGAATGAATCTCATAGTCATTAATATCAGTAGGAGATGACGTGAGATTTGCTGTAAATAAGAAAAAGAAAAATGAATCAGGAGGGTAACCAACTGTTGCATTTGTTCTCATTTGGTGCATTTACTTGTTTTTTGTACTCAATATACCATCGAACTTGTTGTTTGTGTTCACCATAACCCTTTGACCGACTATCACAAGTCAAAATCTGGTTGAAAGGGTTATGGTGAACACAAACAACAAGTTCGATGGTATAGTGAATACAAAAAAAGCAAAGGGACCAAATGAGTACAAACGCAAAAGTTAATTACCCTCAAGAGTCATTTTCCCATATTTTAACCAATATATGTTATAGTGTATTTGTCGCTTCCCTATTCTAGTGAAATCATAAAACAAAAACATGATCTTCCTTAGTTTGATAGCCATAATATGTTTAGCAACACATACCAGAAATGTATCTAGGAGAGCTTATGTGGTATAATAGCTGTAACCAATAAGTATTGAAGTTAAGTTCCCTTGATTAAGCATATATTTTTATTTTTAGGAGTTTTAGTTTTGAGTGAAAAAAGTGAGAAAAGAAAAAAAAAGTTGCAAAATTTTAAGAGAATAAGAATCTACAAAGCTATGAAGATCAAGAAATATCATGAAGAAAAGCTCCAAATTATTGAAGACTTAAGAATAAGGCGAAATTTGCCAAGTTATTTATTGTATTTTTATTTTCTAGGAAAATTTTCCATATGTATGCTTGAGAGTTTATCCAAATATACATTGAGGTTAAGAAAGTTTTATGGGGATAGGTTCGAATGGATGCATAAAATGAGTGTTGTTCAAAATAAGCAGGGAAGTGTTTGTGAAGATTGTGAGTATTTAGGAATAGGGAAGTTCTTAGGAAAAAATTAGACACAAATACATACATTACGGTCTTGGAGTAATGGAGAGGCTCAAAATGGATTGTCTTGTACGACGTTGGTAATTGAATTCATGATATGCTAATAATAAAATTAGTTTTGCTTGAGGACAAGCAAAAGCCAAGTGTGGGGTATTTTGATGTTTGTATATTTAACTATGTATTCCATGCATATTTCTAATACTTTTAGCTACAATTATGATTATTTTGGAACAAAAGGCACTTATTATGTTTGAAATATGTTTTGTAGCAGCGAAGAGATACTCGGGATGAATATGAAGCAAATGAGGAGCTGGAAGCTGTAAAATGCGAGCTTAGGGAAGAAGAAGAAACAAAAAGGATGCACTACAAGAAAAATGATCTTTAGAGACAACAAATGTTGTCTCTAAAAGTATTAATGTTCTTGCTAAAAACCAATAGCAAGGATCGTTGTCGCTAATGGTTTCCTCGCTATAGCTCCGTCGCTAAAAGTATCTTATGCGACAACACTAACATCATCGCTGATAGTAATTACTATTAGCGACAAACATTTGTCTCTAAAAGAAAATAATACTTTTTTTATTTAATTAGTTTTAGAGATTAAAAGTTGTCTCTAAAAGATTAATAATTTAAAAAATATATATTTACTTTCATAGACAATTAGTTTTTTCTATAATACATAAATTGTAATGAAATTCTATTAATTTATAAAAAATTCATTAATATTGATAAATATCAAATTAAGACAGAATCCATAGTTCCAAACAACATAACACACTAAATCAACATCTTCATCCAATTTAACAATAAATTCGATAATACAATAAGAACATCATGAAGTTTAATAGACAAACTAACTATACATTATTCATGTCTTCATTATCATAAACCCCATAACATCATCGACATATTTTTGTTCTTTTTTGATGTTTTCATTCGAATTGAGACACCAACATGGTTTTTTTTTCCTGTTTTGTGTATCGGGTCGTCTATCTAAAGCTTCATTTTGTGGCCTGTATAACCTCTTCTTAGCTGCAAAAAGCAAAAAAACTATCATGCTTTAACATGTAGATAGGATGGTTTTAATCAACTAGAATGTATTAGAGCTAATTTTTAAGCAACCAATGGAACAGTCAAAGAGTATGATAAAAGTAGGTGAAATTCTTTTAATCAAGGTATCTCCTTACACACTTGAAGATGGTAAAACGCATGCCTGATTGATTGCCTATAATGGTGATGTTTCACAAAGTTAATGGTTAATATAACAAACTACCAACTTAAAGATCTAGGTTCTAAATAAGACATTAGCACATGAATTGAGATTAAAGCCCTATCCTACATAAGATAAGAAACACAATTAATTAAAGCCCTGTCCTACATAAAATAAGAAACACACTTAAGATCTAGGTCATATACAACTTTCACATAATAAATATAATCAACATGATATTAATTAAATTATGACTTGTTTATAATCTTAAAGAGTATAACAACTTTCAAAAGGGAATAACATATACAATTTTCTACCTTTTTTAGTCTATCACAGCAAGCATTATTATACACAACTCAGATGCAAATTGTTCTCCAACCCTCTCAAATGATGCCCAAATAGCATATCCCTCCAAAAATTGAAATAATATGGGTTCAATTTCATAAATATAGACCAAATATTCAATGAAACATATATCAAAATCAACTTTGCTAGCCAGGAAACAATATTTGCTAAGTAATCCATTTAATTGAAGACATTGGAGGTGGTGGCCGGTGGGGCACCGAATGTGAGAGACGATGTCCATAAATATGCCTCCTATTTAGAAAAAAAAGGGGGTAGCGACTGTGAGTGTCGCTAACGAGAAACAAAGAGACACCGAAAAGCAATAAAATGAAAGCAGGGAGATCGGCGAGAAAGAAAGAGACAACCTTAAGATCGTGAGGAGTGAAGTACGGCTGAAGAACAAGGGGATGAAAAAAGTAATCTAGGGTTTGTCGATAATTTATGTTGCTGAGGAAAAAAATTGATTTACTAAAATCTTAAAAAAAAACGCGGTCAATGAAAAATCCCGCTTATCCGACATAGATAAATTTTCATCGCAAAAGAATAAATTTAAAATTTTATTTTTATTTTGTTTTTCAGTGACAATAAATGGTCGCTGAATGTTCAAGGAAAAAGAGCGGTTCCCAAAAACTTTCACGCTTATCTATTTGAGAGGGCTTATCGTCGCATAAAAAAAAACAATTTTCAAAAGTTTCAAAATAGTTATTACCGATGACTTTTCGTCTCTAAAGGTATGCTTTTTGAGACTACTTACGTGGTCTCTAAAAGCTTTGTCTCTAAAAGACTGTTTTGTTGTAGTGATGTTGCTGGAAAGCTTGACCCAACGTCGGTATTTTAATCATAGCTCACGACTAGTTACTCTAATATACGTGATTCAAAATGATCTGAAAACTAGACAAATTTTCTGACGACTTTCGTGCTTTAAGAAAATGTTGATTCCCAATGACCACAATGTGGTGACACCACCATGATGTGGTGAATGGAGTCTTCGCAATTCTTGGCACTGACTTGGAGAATACGAGATAAACATAAGGACCATGACATGGTGGTTGTCAACCACGACGTGGTGACCAGATTTTGGTAAATATAAATATTCCAGACATTATGTCGATTCTAGAAGGTAGAGGGCTTAAGGGTGCGATTATTTACGAAAAAAAACCCTTGGAGGGTAGAATTCGACTAGATATCAAATGATAAAGATATTGGAGCAAGGATTCACACATATTCATTTGGTTTGCCTAGTTTAATCATGTTTAGCTTAGTTTTACTTTCTTTATGTGTTTTCGAGCAGTGATTATGGGATAATAACCCTTGCTTTCGCTTAGATTAGATGAACTCTTGATTACTATGTGTTCATTTCTTGCTTGATGGATTGATGAAGTTAGTTTTTACTTTAAATATTGTCTGATAAATATAAACCTAGTTTGTTAAAGTTTTTATCTTTATTGACTTATCTCAAGATTGTGTAGTTAAACGACACTTAATTGCATGAAATTAATTTACCTAGTTGTTATGATCATTAAATTGCTAGAGATAGGATTCACCATATCCTAGTATAGGTGATAAGTTAGTTTCTTAACTGTGTTAGAGAGTGGTACTTGATCATAATATTTACTCGATTACTAGACTTTTCCAACAAATAATAGTTTGTAGAGTATATTATTTATTGTCCAAATTACCTTTAAAATCAATTTAGTGTCCTTAAAGTTTTTATCTTTATTGCCTTATCTCAACATTGTGTAGTTAAACGACACTTAATTGCATGAAATTAATTTACCTAGTTGTTTATGATCATTAAATTGCTAGAGATAGGATTCACCATATCCTAGTATAGGTGATAAGTTAGTTTCTTAACTATGTTAGAGAGTGGTACTTGATAATAATATTTGCTCGATTACTAGACTTTTCCAACAAATAATAGTTTGTAGAGTATATTATTTATTGTCCAAATTACCTTTAAAATCAATTTAGTGTCCTTAACTTACATGATCATTAGGGTTAAAGTTGTTAAATTGACTTATACTAGCTAGTCTGACCATGATGACTAGTAACTTTTATTTGGTAACTAATGAAATTAATCCATTGACTTGAAATTAAACATAGGGAAAAGATGGAATTCGAAGCTAAACCGGAGTATCTTTTATCTTGATTTTAAATCGTCTTTTTAGTCAATAATTAGATATTTTAGTTTAAGTTTTTCTAAACTTGTAAAATAAAATAAAACCCCCACTTGTAGTTGTTTTTTTTTTTAGTTTAGTTTTTAATAGTTATTTTATTAATTAAATACCGTTCTCTGTGATCGATACCTGACTTACCCAATGTATTATATAATCTAATTAAGTACATTACCTATAATTACATAATTTAGCTAAGTAGTTAGGTATATAAATTTTAAGTTACATAGGTATATAAAGTAAGCATATGTGGTGTATGAAAATGTAAGGTTAATAGTGTATTTTTTAATAACATATATGAGTTTTATTATTTATTTTTAAAGAGTTTAATCGGTTAGATTTTCAATAGCCAATCAAAAAGGTACTTATTGAAAAATAAGTATAAATTTAATGATGAAATGTATAAAAAATTATTAAATATCTATAAAATAATAAATTAATTATTTGTATCATATAAATCAACTGATTAAATATGTATAACAGTAATAATGGATTATCTTATAAATTTATTTTCCGTTAGAAATATACGAAGAGCGAAAAGCGAAGGGAATATGACTTATCAAGGTAATTAATTTTTCGGTATGTTCATATCTGACTAACTATTTTTTTTTTTTTTGTACATATTTTGGTAACAAACTTTTTGGAAGTGTTCACATATGACCATTATGACCTGATATAGCAGGTTAAATCTTAGATGTGAACGCTTTCAACAAGTTTGTTACCTAGATGTGTACAAAAAAAATCATTAACCACATATAAAAAACGAAAAGTAAAAATTAAATTACATGAATGGTCCCTGTGGTTTGGGGGAATTTATGGTTTTGGTCGCTAACTTATTTTTTTTTAACTTAAATGGTCCCTATTGTTTACTTTTGTTGCACGTTTGGTCCCGGTTTTACCTAAAAATACTATTATTCCCTTATTAATTTATTTTTTTAATTAATTTTCTTATCTATGTATTTATTTTTACATATTTAAAAAAATTAATAGAACACACATATTTGTATCTCTTCGGATGATCCATATTATTTATTTTTTAATTAATTTAATTTTTTTTAACTCGGATGGTCCCTAATATTTAATTTTGTTATGAACTTGGTCTTTATCTTACCTAAAAAGACTATTGTGCCCTTATTAATTTTTTTTAATTAATTTTCTTGTTTATGTACTTATGCTTTATATGTTTAAGAAAAATAAGTAAACCCCACATATCTGTATGTCCCCACCATCCCATCTTTCATCCTTCTCAACTTCTATTTATTTTTCATCTTTAGTGATATCGACATTTTCATCATCACTTCTTTTTTCGGTCCTTCAACTCCGTCGAATCAACACCACAACGCACTAAAGATGAAGAGACAGTAGGTTATAGTGTTGGTTCGCAGAGTTGAAGTACTAAAAAAAGAAAGAAGGACGGTGAAGACGTCGATGTTACTAAAGATGGAAAAGAAATAGAAGATGGGGAGGATCAGAGATGAGATGGTAAATGGTAAGACTCAAATTAAATTTCTCAAATGTGGTTTCAGGTTTACGGTGATGAGATACATATATGTGAGTTATATTAATTTTTTTATAAAAAATAAATACATAAATAAGAAAATTAATTAAAAAAATTAATAAGGGAAAAATAGTATTTTTAGATAAGACAGAGACCAAACGCGTAACAAAAATAAATAGTAGGGATCATCCGAGTTAAAAAAAATTAATTAAAAATAAACAGTAGGGATCATTCGAAGAGATAAAAATATGTGTGTTCTATTAATTTTTTTAAATATGTAAAAAATAAATACATAGATAAGAAAATTAATTTTAAAAATAAATTAATAAGGGCACAATAGTATTTTTAGGTAAGACGGAGACCAAACGCGCAACAAAAATAAATAGTATAGACCATTTAAGTTAAAAAAAATAAGTTAGCGACCAAAGCTACAAATTCCCCCAAACCACAGGGACCATTCATGTAATTTAATTTTTATTTTTATTTTGTTCATATTTGGGTAATTATTTTTTTTTGCATATTTTGGTAACAAACTTCTTGAAAGCGTTCACATATAGGATTTAACCTGCTATATCAGGTCATAATGGTCATATGTAAACACTTCCAAAATGTTTATTACCTAGATATGTATAAAAAAAATATAGTTAATCAGATGTGATATACCGAAAAATTAATTATCTTGATAAGTTATATTCCCAAAAGCGAATGTATAAATCATTGGAAGATCGATGTTGACAAAGAAGGTAAAGCTAGAGTATAGGATTCCGTACTTTATTTGTACCCATCATCCCACTTGCTACTTTTTTCTCTTTTCCATTTGTTATTGTTAGCATAATATTTTTAATTATTATTTCTATTGTTAATACATATTTAGTGATTTAGATGCAATAAACAAAACACTTCCTTCTAGCATGCGAGATTTAAATACACTCAAAAGTATTATCATGTGCGAATTACTTTGTATCCATATAGCCAAAGCTAAAAGTTATGGATGAATAAATCCATAGAGAGTGTCTGCAGTTTCACATACGGTTTATCATAAACATCATGTCGGGTATATGACCTAGGTAAGAGTTGGTAATTTTCGACACGACACGCAACACGATAAAAAATAAATAAGTTTTGGTTGAGTTTTTCAACCCGTCAACCCGCCAGCCCGTTTCTTAAACGGGTCATATATAGATTTCTCAAAAAATAAATTGGTTGATCCGCCAACCAGTTTATATTCTTAACAAAAAAATTATTTTATTTTTAAATATATTTATGTATCAAGTATTAATATTTAATAAGTATTATATAATATATAACATTGATTCATAGACCATTTGATTGTTTTGACATTTTGACTTGTGGTGGATGGTCTATGATCGTAACTCGTAACCTATAAAGCTAAGTCTGTAACCGGTTTCTATGAATGTTTCTAATTTTTATTTGGATGTTTAAGACTTAAATGTCTAAAATTCAAAACCACGAACCCAAATCTGACCCACGAATCCGCCAAACTGTGAACCATATAAATAAATGGGTTGGCGGGTCATTTATGGGTTTATATTCCAAACCTGCCAACCCTTGACCTGTATATTTAAATGACTCGTGTTTGGGTTGACATATTTGGACCCGCCAACCCCCCAATTCGCGACACGCCAACACGAACACGACACGAGTGTCATACCTAACCTAAGCCGAACTAGGTAACCGAATGACATTGTGTCTCTTTATTCTCTTTATTCTCTTTTATTCCGTTTGTTAAATATATATTTTTAAAATTTTTACCTATAAATAAAACATTCAATATACAATTTTACCACTATAACACCCAAAGTCTGGAAGGCCAAGAAAGGAAAGAAAACCCTAATTTTGAAGGGCGACTCGGCGAGTCCAAGGAGGAACTCGGCGAGTCCGAGCGGGATCCGGGTCGAGGAGTAAGTGACCGACTCGGCGAGTTGGCCAAGGGGACTAGACGAGTCTGGTTTGTGCGAGGAAAACCCTAAATTCGGGACTTGGAGCCTATTTAAGCGTCTTATTCTCCTCCTTAGGGTTCCTTTACTGCCTCTCTAACCCATAACACCAAACCCTAGCCGATATATCCGTTGTTTGAGCCATTTGTTGCCTTGAAGAGTGTATTAAAGCTTGGAGAAGGAAGAAGGAACTTGCAGGTGCAAGAAAGGAATATAGATCTGGGTTTGTGAGAATATTTCTAAGCATTTGGAGGTAATAAACTGGTTCTTGGACTCTTTTGCACCTAGATCTATGTGTGGTTGTTGGGGCTTTTTAGCCATAATGTTATCCATTTGAGTTAGAAGCCAGATCTAAAGTTGCTACTTCGGATCTAAGCATATTATGGTCTTGAGAAGAATAAAGTTTCTGCCCTTGAGTTGATTATGGAGCCTCTTTGCCTTAAAACCCTAGTTTATGGTGTATTTTGCCTAGATCTCCTTCTCTACACGTAAAGTTTGCAAATTTACGTGAAGAATACGCTTGGGAAGGGTAGATCTACAGTTTGGAGTCCATGCATGACTCAAAAGTCATCTGCATGAAAGGAGATCTGAATGGACTCGGCGAGTCCTTCGAGTGGACTCAGCGAGTAGCATGAAGAGTAGGAGCAACTCGACGAGTGGGATGAACAGCTCGTCGAGTCGGATGAAGATTGCCTTGTACTCAACGAGTCTGTTCTTGGACTCGGCGAGTCAGGTCGTGAAACCCGAAACCTATCGAGTTGAGACTCGGTGAGTTGGACAGGTCAGGACTCAGAAATCGGTAGACTCGGCGAGTCATGGACTGACTCGGCGAGTCGAGACGCGAATAGAAGGACTCTGAACATATGGACTCGGCGAGTTAGTAGGGTGACTCGACAAGTACGGTTAACCTGGAAGGTTGACTTTGACCAGGACTTTGACTTTAACCAGAGTTGACTTGGTTGTCTCTCGAGGGTCAGTTAGACTCAGTGTTGCATTGATATTGGTAGTTCGGGGAGCAAGGGGAGTAGGAGTTCAGAGAGTTGTCGGGCAGTAGCTAGTAAGATCATCAACAAGTTCAACCAGTGCAAGTGAGTCTCCCTTTGTGTGAATGGGTCTAAGGCCACAATGCCGACCCATGTAGTTATGAGTAGAAGACCCGGGGGCTAGCCCTAGGCACAGTATGATAATATGATATTCATGATGAGGTCCATTAATAGCGGGCGGGTGTCCAAAGATTTGTTTATATGATAGTTTATACTTGTTGTCTGTGTGATACATGTATATGCCTGGTAGGGAGGTGAGTGTGGGCGAGGACCCGTATCTCACCAATAGCAGAGTGTGTATGGGGTTCCACATCTCATTAGTAGTAGAACAGGGGCGATGCCCAAGTTAGGGAAGGAGTGAGAGTGGGTTGGGCCTATATCTCACTACCAGTGGGAGCATGGATGGGGTTCTATGACTCATCAGTAGCAGGACAAGGGCGAGGCCCAGGATAGGCGAGGCCTTAGGACAGGATCAGTCGTATGAATTTAGCTTATGTGTTGTGATATGTTTATATGTTATTATTTGTTGGCGGGTGAGGCCCTGTGACAGGCGAGGCATAAGTGAAACAGATCTGTATCCGAGCGGGGCTCGAAGCCCGGCGGGGCCTGGAGCAGCGAGGCCGTTATAGCGGGCGAGGCTCGAGGTAGGGGGCGAGGCCCAGAATAGCGGGCGTGGCCCAATATGTGCAGTATGTGGTTATGCATGGTATGTGGTAGGGTGGGGAACTCACTATGCTTCGTGCTTACGGTTTTCAGTTTTGGTTTAAGGTACTTCCGGTAGCGGAAGGAAGAGCTCGGGGTGATCGCATTACACATACCATTGATTAGACAACCTGAGAATGTTTTACTCTGATAACGAACATGTGTTTTGGAAATTAATACTCTGTTTATGTTTTGGATTGATGATTGTGCTTTAAGTAATGTTTATTAAAAGAAATTTTTGGTCTTGAATTTTGGGTCGTTACAACCACACTTCAATACACCTCTTCTACCACTCTATAATTCTATTTCTGCATTTCTAAAACTAAAAAATATGACTTCTTCAAACAACCCAAACAAAAACAAATCACCCGTAAGAAACACCCTAACCCCTAAATCTGATCATCCAATCTATTTGTCGACTATTTAATTAACGCTATAGCTACATGCTACCGTATTATCCACAAACATATACACAACCATACCCACACCAACATCCACAACCGAAAACAAAACTTAAATCCAACACCGACTTTAATCTCTTCAATTTTGTGTCTCAAACTCAACCTGATTTTTTTTCGAAACTTAAGTGGACCCGGCATCAAACCCGAATTCGTTAGAAGAACTCAACCCACCGAAACACCTATTAAGAGAAAAATGAATTCCCCGAGTAAACCATGGGAACTGGTAGAAATGATAGCATCGACATTTGTATGGGTCGATGTATCGGAGGATCCAAAAGTAGGCAAGACCAAAATCATGATTGTTTTTAGAGATGATTTCTAAAACATTTCAACAACGAAATGAAGCTATGAGATTACCATACAAAATACCAAGTGTGCTCCAAATAGGGAAAGACAAACAAAGAAGTTGTGTTGTTTAATGATTTTCATAACAACATGCATCGTTATTAGCAAAGTGGAGAAAGTGATGATGTGATTTGAAAAAAAAAAAAAAAAAAGCTAAAAGTCTACCAAAAGGAAAACAAGAAGATTGTCAAATTTATTGAGTTTTAGATTTTCATGAAAGATAACGAAAATGGAAAGCGACCAAAACATCCAACGAATATATCGATGGTGGTTTAAAACATCTGAATCTAAGTAAACTACATTTGATGTTCATGTTGGAATCAATCTCAATGATGATGATATCGTTCAACTTACATCACCTTCCTGATCATTGGGAAGGGACAAAGCGAATCGTAAAGATAAAAGTAAATCTATAGATTCGGATGACTTGAACGTGATGGAAATGAGATGAAGTGTCTACATGCAAGAATTGCCATATTTTAAACGATGTTTCCGAAAAAGAACATATGAAACAAAAAGATAGTGACATGAGAATAGTAATACAAGTCACAAGTAACTAAATCGGAGAGGAGGGTGACTTGGTTTTGGCGATCAAAGTCGAAATTAGGAATATATATATATATATATATATATATATATATATATATATATATATATATATATATATATATATATATATATATAATCCTTTAGATTTTTTGGTTTTTTTAAGTGCATGTTGTGTGTTGTTTAGAGTTTTTAGGTATTTTTTTATTTTTTTATTTCATGTTATATTTATTATTATTATTATTTTTAATTTCATGTTATGTGTTTTTAATTTAGATTAATGAAATTGAAGTTTTTTGTTTAAATAGTTGCAAAAGAATTAAATATATAATACCACGGTCACCATTCCTATTTCCTTGTGGCAAGAAACCATAAATTTGTGGGTAAAAATGAAGAGACATTTTTATGTATCGTGAGAAGTGTATGGAAATTTGGTCTAACCTTTAATTTATAAGCAATTATTTGGTATCACTTATTTTTCTTCGTTTTCTAATCTTTAAATTTTGGCTATATTATATATACCCGCTAAAAATATAACCACTCACATTTCCTTCCGAATTTGAAGGCATAACCATTACAAATTTCATCTCATCACATGTCTAAGGAATGTGTGCTTTTACTTTCATTCGGCATCAAAAAGTAAAACAAAAGTGGTCTTCATGTAGAACAGTAAAACTTTATTCCTTTCTTTCCGTTTAATATAAACAACTTACAACATAATCGATACATTGGAGATGTTTCAGAATTATTTAGTAAATAAATCTATACCGTACAAGCTATCTAAATACAGTAACACTAGCTTATACTTCGAATCTGAAATGACACATACTGATGAAATAAACTCTAAGATCAACTAAAATCATGATCAAAATTATTAAGCAACGACCATGGACTTACACAGGCTTCAGAATTCATGCTGTTTGACCAATGTCGGACGGGTTGTCACTAGCTATATCATTACATTAATCCTCCCATATGCTATTAATATTGTTCATCACCCTGTGATAACTTAACTCATACAAAATTCAGCTTCGAGTCTTCTTTGTCTGTTGATTCTAGCAATAAAATCATCAGCCAATTTGTTCAACTCTTCTGCGGGCAGAATTACTTCTTGATCCTTCTCTAAGTTCTCTTGTTTTTGTTTCTCATGGACTATCCTTACGTCCCCTCTACTACACCTGGCTATGTCCTCATTGTGTTTTGTTTCCAACCATTTCTCCTCATCGAGTGATTTGGACGAGCATTTAGGGAATCCCCTCCCTTTTTTAGCCTGTGGTGGAGATAAAGCTCGAGGTTTGGAGGTTTTGCATTTGTACTTATCATAACATATATCACTATAGCTAGCATGTGAAGCCTTAGAATTGGAGGAAAAGAACTTGGATTGTCCCACGAGAAAGATGACAATGAGGTTGCCCACAACGAACAAAACCTTGCTAGTGAAGAAGAAGGAACATATATTTGGGAGGGAGAAAAAGAAAAGGACGTTGAAAGTAGCGCAAAAGGGGGGGTACCATAAGGGACTAGAACAGAATAAGGTGCAAGCTAATGTTGACAAGGAGTATAGTAGAACTGTACCCATAAACTGCTGCCTCTTGTGCTTCTTGATAGCATGACTCTTGTAAGCATGTATACTGAGAGAATCCATTCGAGATATTCGTTATGTTTATGTAATGAGTCTGTAGCTGATATGGCTGAACATAATAGGGCAATGGATGTGGTGTTATTTATAGTGAAGAAAAAGGGAGATTATCTTGGTTTTCTCTTCTATCGCATGCAGCTTTACTTTAGGACCTTTAACTACATGTGTCTTTTGTAAAAGTTGTGTTGGAGAGAATGATAATTTAGTGTTGAATTATTAAAGTGCTTTTAGTCTTTTTGAATGGAATGGGGTTTGATGCTTCCCTTTTGAAATAGGTTTTTAAAATTAGTTCAAAAGAGTTGCCCGCCATTAACGTTAAACCTAAACACAAACCCCTAAAAAATATTAGGAAACTCTAAGTTTCCGATTCTTTCTTGTGCGATAAAACCGTAAATTTGGTCCTTGTGGTTTGTAAATTTTTTTTAGATAAAGTCTAAAAAATTTTCAATTTACATGGAATATTCAAAATCAAAAGTTTTTTGTGGTTTTTGTTTCAAAATTAGAAGATTCCGGTTATTTTGATATGTGGAAAACGTGAAATTGCAGTTTTTCCCTTAAAAAATTTTTACATTATTTTTAACATTTTTTCTGTTTTTATAACTATAAAATAAAATGAAATTAAAAAAATATACACCCCACCATACCGTCTCACACACACACACACACTCTCTCTCTCTCTCTCTCTCTCTCTCTCTCTCTTCTTCTTCTTCTTCTTCTTCTTCTTCTTCTTCTTCTTCTTCTTCTTCTTCTTCTTCTTTTTTAAACCTGCAACAAAACACAAATCCACTTGAAGATTGAGTGTAAGATTCATTGCAGCACACCATTCCTCCCTCCCTTTTACTTTATCGGGAAACCCCCCCAAAAAAAAAGACCAAATGGGGACTGCCACCTCTAACCTACAACTAGATCAAATATACCCAACATTACATATTCAAAATCAATCTCCAAATGTTCCAGGGACGTCGGCTTTACGTTTCCCTCAAACAAATCGAGTTGTCAAAAATGCAACAAAAATTTACCTTTAAACTTTAATCCATTGGTTATGCATTCATCAATTTAACCCCATAGAAACTCAACTCAATTTAACACCAATCAATTTGTAACACCCAAAGTTTGGAAGGCCAAGAAAGGAAAGAAAACCTTAATTTTAAGGGCGACTCGGTGAGTCTGAGCGGGATCCAGGTCGAGGAGTAAGTGATCGACTCGGCGAGTCGGCTAAGGAGACTTAGCGAGTCTGGTCTGAACGAGGAAAACCCTAAAATTGGGACTTGGAGCCTATTTAAACGTCCCATTCTATCCCCTAAGGTTCCTTTACTGCCTCTTTCACCCAGAACATCAAACCCTAGCCGCCACATCCATTGATTGAGCCATTTGTTGCCTTGGAAGGTGAATTGAAGCTTGGAGAAGGAAGAAGGAACTTGGAGGAGCAAGAAAAGACTATAGATATGGTATTGTGAGTTCATTCTGAGCATTTAGAGGTAATAAACTAGTTCTTGGAACCTTTTTGCACCTAGATCTATGTGTTGTTGTTGGGGTTTTTTAGCCATAATGTTATTCTTTCAAGTTAGAAGCCAGATCTGAAGTTGCTACTTCAGATCTAAGCATATTATGGTCTTGAGAAGCATAAAGTAGCAGCCCTTGAGTTGATTATGGAGCCTCTTTGCCTTAAACCCTAGTTCAAGGTGTATTTTGCCTAGATCTCCTTCTCTACACGTAAAGTTTGCAACTTTACGTGAGGAATAGGCTTGGGAAGGGTAGATCTATAGTTTGGAGTCCATGCATGACTCTAAAGTCCTCTGCATGTAAGGAGATCTGAATGGACTCGGCGAGTCCTTTGAGTGGACTCGGCGAGTAGCATGAAGAGCTGGAGCAACTCGATGAGTGGGATGAACAGCTCGTCGAGTCAGATGAGGATTGCCTTGTACTCGGCGAGTCTGTTCTTGGACTCGGCGAGTCAGGTTGCGAAACCCCAAACCCTTCGAGTTGAGACTCGAATTAGTGAGTCGGGTGGAGACTCGATGAGTTGGACAGGTCAGGACTCAGAAATCGGTAGACTCGGCGAGTCATGGACTGACTCGGTGAGTCGAGACGCGAATGGAAGGAATCTGAACATTTGAACTCGGCGAGTCAGTAGGGTGACTCGACGAGTAGGGTTGACCTGGAAGGTTGACTTTGACCAAGGTTGACTTGGTTGTATTTCGGGGGTCAGTTAGGCTCAGTGTTGCTTTGATATTGGTAGTTCGGGGAACAAGGGGAGCAGGAGTTTAGTGAGTTGCTGGGCAGCAACTAGTGAGATCATTAGCAACTTCAGCCAGTGCAGGTGAGTTTCCCTTTGTGTGAATGGGTCTAAGGCCACAATGTCGGCCCATGTAGTTATGAATAGAAGACCCGGGGGTTAGCCCTAGGCACAGTATGCTAGTATGATATTCAGGATGAGGTCCATTAATAGCAGGTGGGTGCCCAAGGATTTGTTTATATGATAGTTTATACTTGTTGTCTGTGTGATACATGTATGTACCTGGTAGGGAGGTGGGTGTGGGCAAGGTCCCGTATCTCACCAATAGCTGAGTGTGGATGGGGTTCCACATCTCATTAGTAGCAGAACAGGGGCGTGGCCCAAGTTAGGGAAGGAGTGAGAGTGGGCTAGGCCCGTATCTCACTACCAGTAGGAGCGTGGACGGGGTTTCATGACTCATCAGTAGCAGGACAAGGGCGAGGCCCAGGATAGGCGAGGCCTTAGGACAGGATCAGTCGTATGAGTTTAGCTTATGTGTTTTCATATGTTTATGTGATATTATTTGTTGGCGGGCGGGGCCCTGTGACAGGCAAGGCCTAAGAAAAATAGATCTGTATCGGAAGTGATCGAGCGATGACAACCATGAGGTGGGCTTGGAAGCAGCCATCCTTTGAAGAAAGCGTAATAGCTCACTGGTCTAGCTCCATGGCACCGAAAATGTATCAGGGCTCAAGTGATTCACCGAAGCGACGAGACCTTGAAAGCAGCTTTTTCAAGTGTCAGTAGCGGAACGTTCTGTCAATCGGGGAAGGTTTTTGGTGACAAGACCTGGAGATATCAGAAGTGAGAATGCTGACATGAGTAACGATAAATCCTGTGAAAAACACGATCGCCTGCCAGTGGAAGGTTTTCTGCATTCAGTCAATCTACGCAGAGTGAATCGGTCCCTGAGGAACCCCCGAAAGGGCTGCCGTTCGATTTGTACACGAAAGTGACGAAGTTGCTTTGACTACAGAACCATGCCTGTCTGTTGGAGCGAATTGGATGATCGGGCCGAGGGCTGCCCCCTCTTCCCCTCACTCTCCTTTCCCTAATATGAACCTTGAGTCATCAAAGCCTTTCTGACTCGGCCTGGCCCGGTCGCCCTATGCAACTGGCGCTTCAAAAGGCGAAACTCTCGTCGTAGTTTGGCGACCTAAGGGGCGGACACTTTTTGTTATCTAAAGGCGAAGACTCTGAAGTGGGCGAACACTCGGCCCAGCGGGCGAACATACCGGGCTCCGGCTCCGCGCACCTGCTGACACCTTTCGAAGCACTTTCTATTGTGCGCTTTAGTTTTCGAATGTCTCGTTCAGCGTCACGAGTCTACAAGCCTTTCTCATTTAAGTGCTCGCCCTTTGAATCTTCAGTAGGGGCCTTTAGTCTTTTGATTAGAGTAGGGGTCGCGAGAGAGCAGAGCGTACCGCCCTGCCATAGTCGCGAGTCTGTTTATAGTCGCGACTGTTGTCATAGTCAACAAGGTTGACACTTCCAGGAAAAAACTTCGAATTGGGAGGGCGATCCTCCCGGTGAACTGACCGTACCCCAAACCGACACAGGTGAACAAGTAGAGTATACTAGGGCGCTTGAGAGAACCATGTCGAAGGAACTCGGCAAAATGACCCCGTAACTTCGGGAGAAGGGGTGCTCTCCTAACATCTTAGCAAGGTGCAAAGTGTAATTTCATGGGATTGCATCAATTCACTTTTCCTAAAGTAACTAAGATTGGGAAATTTGAAAAAGATTTAGTTACTTCGTATTTCTTATTATACTTTTAATGAGAGGATGAGGTTGCCCTATCCTACCCGTTCGGCTAACGACCCTCCACCAATCAAGCAAGCAGTGGGTGTGAGTGTACACCCATTAAGCGCCATTTTATAGGCCGCAACCTTATACCCACCTTATAGATCGGCTTCGTGAATGAGGCCTACTAGCGGTAAGACTAGCATTTAGTTATACATATATATATTATTCTAATAACATCATATAAGTATAGGGTTGTATTTTAAACTTTTCAAAATCTAGGGTTTGAAATTTAAGTTGTCTAAATTAAAGCTTTTAATCACAAATTTAAATTTCAAAACTATAGGGTAGGTTTTAAACATTTAAAAACATGGAGGATCAAATAACAAATAATTTCAATTAACAATTAATATCTTAATTATCTTTATTTGATTTATCTTTGATTTCTTTGAGGATAATTACAAAAAATAATTAAAACAATTAATTAATTATCATATAAAGAAACTAAATATTTAATTAGTTGATAATTACCTTTAACTAGATCAAGATAACACTTATATTTATCAAAAAAACGGATTCATATTGATCTAATTAGTTTATGGAAAGTTTGGATAAGATAAACACAAAGAAATCCCGAATCTGCCCCTTCCTGACGCTTGGACTCGCCGAGTGCACAAGGGGACTCGCCGAGTCAGGCCTACTCGCCGAGTCCACCATGGAACTCGACGAGTCAGTGACTCAAAACCCAAAAAATCGAATTTTGCAGGTTTGTTTCAGTTATTCAAGCAACAATTTGTAGAAAACCAATCTAGGCTCTGATACCACTGTTGGGTTTTAGCCATAAGAACTTTCCTATGTGCGCATGCAAAACCCTATTGCTTGGATCTAGGCTTTCTAATAAACATGCTAGTGAATCCAAGACTTCTAATGGCTAATTAGGTTAAACAACAACATTAATACAGATCTAGAATCATACCTTTGAGTTCCTTGTTGATCTTCTTGTCTTGGAGCTTCTAGAGTCACAATTGTCACTCCTCTAATGGCTTACAAACACCAATAGCAAGCAAGATGATTTAGGAGAGAGGAGAGGGGATGGAATTCGACCAGAGGTTCCTTGCTTTAGGTTCTGAAAGATTGTACATGAATTCCACACCCCAAGGGCCTATTTATACCTTTAGACTCCTTAAGGGTTTCACCCTAAACCCTAATTGGATAATCTTCACTTAAGGCTATCCAAATCCATTCCATAGATATCCTTATGGACTATTTTGAGCTATCCTAAAGCTCTTAGAAACCGTCCAAAGTCCATCCTAATGGATTTATAGTCCAAAGTCTAACTATCAAACAATTGACAGTTTATACCCTCTTATTTAATTAATCTCTTTAAGTCACCAAATTAATACCAATTAATTTATGACTTATATTAATCAAATAGCTAAATATTATTCCTTATAATATTTACTCTCTCTTAACAAATCATCCTTCAAGTTGCTATGGTGAAGGCAACCCAAAAGGACCATGCACCACCGAATATAGTTATAGCCTTAGACACTATTCCAACAGTCTCCCACTTGGATAAGTCTAGTAACTATACAAGTATAATACGGTTTGCAATCGTAGCTCTCAAAGACGCTGTCAACTCTGATCTAATCAATCTTGTCTTTTAGATAAGGGATCGTACAATCCTCTGTTAGATATCATGCTGACAATCCTATGGAATGGTTAGTCTAGCATTTAGATTTCTCGATCTTCGATTTATTTGACATAGAACTTAATCAAACACATCAATTCAGTTCTGACCGGGCCCGGCACATAAGTCAAATCAAATCATCGAGTGGCCAAGATATCTCTTCTACCCTCTTAGGATAAAATTTACAGAAAAACTTCGACTTATATGCATTTACTTATTCATTAATCAACTATACACAACAATGCGTTTTATAACATCAAGTTACTGATGCGTTTTCGCATTATCAATGCACAATCAATTAACAAATAATAAACCATATATCTAGGTTTTAAGACCATATGATATTATCGTCTTGCGATCACCTTTTATATCGTATTCCATAAGGTGATTCCAGCAAGCGCGGGTTTATTCCAATGCTCAAAACCAGTTCGTAAGCACTCATGAACGTTGCAGCAACTCTTGCTATGTCTAACACCATTTAGACACTCTACACACCAATTCACGACAATCTTCATTCATATCTACTCCCAACATATGAACGATTGTGGACCATTTGAATAATTCGATTATTCCTAATAAACTCAATTATTCTGGAAGTCAAAACATGCAAAGTGAAACAATAGTTAAACAACTAACACGTGATAGTAACTTTACTCATAAATAAAACTTCTTTATTTAATCATCAAATGTTAATTACATTTATCTATTATACGTTTCTAATACTATCTAATCTATGCTAATATCATCCTTCAGCCCAATACTCCTAGCATGCTGTAAGTGCTTAACCCTACTCAGTCCCTTCGTAAGCGGATCTGCTGGGTTATCTTTTGATGATATCCTCTTCACTACGAGTTGTCCTTCTTCTACACGATGTCTAATTAAGTGATATTTTCTGTCGATATGTCGAGATCTACCATGATCCCTCGGTTCCTTGGTCAAGGCAACCGCACCTTCGTTATCACAGAAAATCTCCATGGGCTCCTTTATGGCCGGCACAACTCCAAGATCACCGATGAAGTTCTTCAGCCATATTGCCTCCTTCGATGCTTCGCTCGCTGCGATGTACTCTGATTCGCACGTTGAATCAGCTATGGTTTCCTGCTTGGAACTTTTCCATGTCACTGCTCCTCCATTTAGGGTAAAGACCCAGCCCGACTGCGAACGATAGTTGTCCCTGTCGGTTTGAAAGCTGGCGTCACTATACCCTCGCACCTTCAAGTCATCACTCCCTCCAAGGACTAAGAACCATTCTTTCGTCCTCCGAAGGTACTTAAGGATGTTCTTCACCGCAATCCAATGTGCTTTGCCAGGGTTCCCTTGATATCTGCTAACCATGCTCAAAGCGAAGGCTACATCAGGGCGAGTACAAGTCATAGCGTACATGATTGAGCCAACTGCGGAAGCATATGGTACTCGGCTCATTTCTGCTATCTCGGCTTCGGTACTCGGACTTTGAGTCTTACTCAACTTGGCATTTCCTTGTATCGGTAGTTCTCCCTTCTTTGAGTTTTCCATACTAAAACGTTTTAGTACCTTCTCCAAGTAAGTATTCTGACTAAGTTCAATTAGTCTCTTACTTCTATCTCTTACTATCCTTATTCCCAAAATGTAAGAAGCCTCTCCGAGGTCCTTCATAGCGAAGCACTTCCCGAGCCAGGACTTAACCTCCTGCAGAGTCGGGATGTTGTTTCCTATGAGTAATATGTCATCGACATATAGAACGAGGAAGCTTACTACACTCCCACTGGCTTTGACATATACACAACATTCGTCTTCGCTTCGTACAAATCCAAACTCTTTGACTTTCTCATCGAAGCAAAGATTCCATCTGCGAGACGCTTGCTTAAGTCCATAAATGGACTTCTCAAGCTTACACGCTCTATTCGGATGCTTCGGATCCACAAACCCCTCTGGCTGAGCCATGTAAACATCCTCAGCCAACTTTCCGTTAAGGAAAGCGGTCTTGACATCCATTTGCCAAATCTCATAATCATGAAATGCGGCAATTGCTAGCATCACTCTAATAGATTTAATCTTCGCAACTGGCGAGAAGGTCTCATCATAGTCAACTCCGGGAGTTTGAGTAAATCCCTTCGCAACCAATCGCGCTTTGTATGTGTGTACGTTCCCATCCACGTCGGTCTTCTTCTTGAAGATCCACTTGCACCCTACGGTCTTACATTCGGGCACGTAATCAACCAAATTCCAAACTTGGTTATCGTACATGGATTGGATCTCGCTATCCATCGCCTCTTTCCATTTCGCAGACTCCGGGCCTGCCATGGCTTCCTTATAGCTATTAGGTTCATCAAGATTTACTAGTGTACCATCACTAATATACGTGTCCCCTTCGGTAGTAATATGAAAGCCATAAAACTGGGGTTGAACTCTAACTCTATCGGAACGTCTAAGAGGTAAGGATTCGTCAATCGGTTCAACCGGAGTTTCCTCCTCGGGTTGAACGCCAGCGGTAGAGGTTCCTTCATCTATCGATTCTTGAATCTCTTCAAGTTCGATTTGCCTCCCACTGTCTCCTTGGCTTATGAGTTCTCGCTCTCGGAAAACTCCTCTCCTCGCAACAAAGATAACATTATCTTTCGGACTATAGAAGAGATATCCAAAGGAAGTTTGCGGGTAGCCGATGAAAATACATCGCTCACTTCGAGGTTCAAGCTTGTCGTGAGTATCTCGTCTTACGAAAGCCTCGCAACCCCAAACCTTGATATGTGCCAACGAGGGAACTTTCCCCGTCCACATCTCGTGAGGTGTTTTGGCAACCTTCTTGGTAGGGACTCGGTTAAGGATATGGGCGGCAGTCTCTAAGGCATACCCCCAAAAGAAGATAGGTAGTGAAGCACGACTCATCATAGAGCGAACCATATCCAATAAGGTTCGATTACGCCTTTCTGCCACACCATTTAATTGCGGTGTCCTAGGAGGCGTCAATTGCGAAACTATTCCACACTCCTTGAGATAATCGTGGAATTCAAGACTTAGGTACTCTCCTCCTCGATCGGATCGAAGCATCTTGATTTTCCTGCCCAATTGATTCTCCACTTCATTCTTGAACTCTTTGAACTTTTCAAAGGTTTCTGACTTTTGCTTGATTAAATAGATATACCCATATCTACTATAATCATCGGTAAAGGTCACATAGAAGCGGTTCCCATCCTTCGTGGTTGATCTAAAAGGTCCACATACATCGGTATGTATTAGGTCTAATAGTCCCTCACCCCTTTCACAAGTACTCGTGAAGGGTGATTTAGTCATCTTTCCAAGTAAACAAGATTCGCATGTGTCATCTTCCCTAAGGTCGAATGACTCCAACACTCCATCCTTTTGGAGTTGGGCTATGCGTTTCTTGTTGACATGTCCAAGACGACAATGCCACAGGGATGCTTTATCCATACTAGTGGAAGAATCAATATTCAAAACATCATTTCCTAAGTTATCAACAATCATAACAGTTTCATATATTCCATTACATGGTATAGCTTCAAAATAAAAGACACCATTTAGATAAGCCAAAATAGAACCATTCTCATTATTAAAAGAAAATCTAAAACCTTGTCTATATAAACCATGAAATGAAATGATGTTTCTAGCCATTTCTGGCGAATAGCAACAATTGTTCAAATCTAAAACTAAACTATTCTTAAGCACCAAAGAATACACTCCAATCTTGGTCACAGGCGACGATCTTCTGTTCCCCATGATTAGATTGATCCTTCCTTGCTCCACATCCCTACTTCC